>NC_090933.1:866808758-867111788 GCF_040938575.1 Ambystoma mexicanum | reverse complement strand
GCACTGGTGTGGCATCCTTCACCTCTGTCCTCCACATTGTCTCTTTGTTTCTGTCCCATGTTTCTAGGCTGTGCGCATTGCCCCCCTGCCGCTTGCTGCCAACTGTGCGGGGAGTTCTCCTCCCATTCTGCCACTGGCTGGTCAGTCTTCCTCTGATCCGCTGGGGTCATTCATGCTTTGCCCTTCATTCCTTTCAAACAGTTATTGTAAAAGGGAGTTCCATGCGAGAATCTTGGCCCCACTTTCGCCCTCACCCCTTTGGATTGCTCTGGTCCACACTGATGTTTCATCCATTTCTTCAGATCTGCCCACCACATTTCTATTGATGGTCCTGTGCTTGTGTTCCATGCCATTGCTAAGCGGCCATTTGCCAGTATACACATTAAATCCTTCATTTTTGCCATGTGTGCCCTCTGTTTGCCACCCCTTGGGAACAACCCCAGTAGGTAAGACTCCGGGGACCACACCTGCATTTGGATGCCTCCTCCCGCCGCTCTGTCTTTAATGTTGTCCCAGAAGTTAGTTATCACTGGGCAGGACCAGAACCTATGCAGCATGTCCGCCTTCTGTGTCACACAGCGCGGGCATCTCCGGGTTTGCTTACTTCCTATGGTGGACATTCTCTGGGGTGTGAGGCATGGCCTGGGTAGGAGATAGAGCTGCATTTGCTTAAATCTCGCATTCCTGGAAACTTTCTTTGAATACCCGAGGGCTCTCATCCGTGAAGGCTTTTTGGAGTTCCTCCTCACATCTAGCTCTCGCTTGCAGTTCTCTTGCATTATTGCTACCCAGGAGCCGTTCATAGAGTCTGGATATTGTGGCCCTCCCTGCGACACGTCATACCATGCGTCCAGCTCCCCCTGGGTCTCTTCCCCTTAGGCTGAGGTCTTCCACCTCTTCCTTATCTTCCTTTATGAGAAGATTGAATGAAATTAACCTGCAAACGGTGTGCTCTTCTTCAAATGTCTAGGCCTGTAGAATTTTGTTGCTATTTATGATGTTCTTTTTTTGTCTTGTTTTTTGTAAATACCTGTAAATACATAATACAAAAATAAAATTAAAAAAAAAGAAGGGGCAAATCTGAGCTGCTCAGGGCATCTTCTTATTTGCCCCTTTAGACCCCGTTGCAGATAGGACCAAATGATTCTTCAGTGTTGTTTTATGCCCCTTACCTTTTTTTTGCATGATGTTTAGGCCATAATGATGATGAAGAGGGATTCATATTTGAGTTTTCTTTTCATAACTCAGCTGCAAATATGAGGTGTTTGTGTTAATGCACGGTGAAAACACCTGCTCCTTTATCAAAGCCCAGGGATTTTTAACATTCTAAGTGCTGCACTGCTGTACTCCTTGTGAAAGGCCAGGCGCCGCAACGATGCAGAGCGCCCGCTGCACCTCTGAAAACTATTTAGCGGGGTTTAAACTCTATCAGCCAGGTCTGATTGCAGTCACATCCCCGCAGTCCCTCAATCTTTCACAAAGGCAATTAACTCTGGCCTTCACTCTTTCTCCTCAGCTGTGGGCCGCGAGAGTAAGCAGGAATCTATTCTGATCGGCAATGCACCACCTGGGCCCTACAACCAGCTAACAGAAGCGTTCCAAGGGCAAACACATTACAACAGGCCTCCACTCTGCATCCCCCTTTCTCCTGAAAACCAACTCATCTGCACGCAGCAAAGTCGTTTAGTCAGATATAAAGAGTAAAATGCTTTTACCTGTAATAATCTCCCGGGCTCCTTCGCTGGCTATTATGCTTTGTAATGTGCCGCGTGCACCCATTTTCCCATCGCTTTGGGTCATCCTTGCTCACAATTGGTTATTTATTCCGGGGCTTTTGAAATTATTGAGTTGACACATCTGTCAGCCTGCGGAGGAAGAAATGCTAAAAGGTCACTTGGAGGGAAACCAGCTGCTCCAGAGAAACCTCTCTGCCTTCAAATAGCGCAATCATTACAGGCGAACAGATGGGGCCTTTCCTTTCGGCTTTTTTCTCTTTCACTTCAGGTATTTAGATAGAGCGCCTCACTGCCAGGTCAACACAGGCCTTCTTGTAATTACCCGCACAATAGGCATCTTGCTGCTTAATAATAACAGCTCCATTTTCTACAAACGGGGAACCGGTTTCCCTATAGATATGAGATGCGGGACGCTTGCCACAAACTTTCCTATTAATAGATCCGTTTTGACAGCAGTAAGTACATTTTTATTACCCTTTACTGCAATCATTACACGACGAAACATGCATTTAGTGCATATCTAACGCTTCCAGGAGCTTTCTGGGGGCTCTTGGCAGCGATGTTTGGGAGGGGCACTACATTGCCCACCCATTTAATTGCACGTGAGCCCACCACCCTTCCTAGTCACTTTCAATCGCTCTTCCTCCAGTGCATGGAAGGGCGTGTGGCTAGAGGCAGTCGCTGCTTGATATGACACTTTAAAGGCAAATCTGCATAGTGAAGGATAATCTGCTTACTGAAGCATGTGTGTTTTATTCAGCAACAGGGATGTCATTTCGATCAGAAATACCGAACATAGGAAGTGATCCAGGACACAGAGGCAACCCTGGGGTGGGGAGCCAGAGAAATAGGGCGTGTATCTCTGGACCCCCGTTGATAAGTGGGTAGAATGGAGGGTCATAGAACCTGGACATGAACAGAAGGCAAATAGCACAAGAAGAAAATGTAAGAAATGCCATGAGAGGTCATCAATTTAAATTGGTGCACATATGCATAGCAAAGTGCTTTCCGGTTCTGAGGATGTTGCCAGTTTGAGGCAAAACATAACATACTTTGTGATCCGAGCCGTGAATGGCAGCTAGTAAGATAGCGCAATAGGTAAGCGTGTCCCCTCAGATATCTGTGCATAACCTCTGTATGGGAGTGAGGGGCCCCCAGGCCCCCTCGCGCCGTACACTCCTCAGTACAAAGCTTGGACCACGTGCCTCCGGTAGTGGGATTGCCCCTTGCCCTTATGTAAAGTTAACCACGGTTGACCGCTACATAGATGGGACTACTGAGTAGGACACGGGGCATCCATCTTTTGTGCCCCCTTTCGACTCCATCTTGGGTAAACAGGCCTCACTGCGATAGTACAGCAATGCTCAGCTCCCCTTCCACCGCAGCAGCCAAGGATAGAGACAAACACACACAAGGCGCGCAGGCAGCTGGCTGGCACCCACCCTTGCACTCCCCCTGCGAAGGAAAGCTCTGCGCTCCCATTCTCACACAGAAGCCGGGGAAAGTTGCAACAACCAATATGATACAGTTTTCTTCCTCTGAGATCACTGCTAGCATGAGAACCAGCATGTGAACCAGGATGAGCTAAGCACTTTCTGCTCGTTCGTCCCCATAAACGTGCAAGCCACCCACCCCCATTTAGAGCAATGTATTGCCATCCTGACCCTGCGCTCCCTGTAAGGTATTTCTTTCAAGTGCCAGAGCCTCGCCTGTGCTGCGAAACCCACCCAACACACCCACTACTAACCTTAAGCATCCTACCACAGTATATGTTTTTACTTATACTCATAGGTCTAAAAGCTTAGGAGATATGTGAAACACAGCTTGATTCTTTTTACATGCACAATAAAGGTCAAGGCCTCCAATTAAAACCACGAATGACCCAATTGTACTGACAATAATTACTATGTGTGACTTGTGTAGAAATATGAAAAGTATCATAAAATGTTTAGATAATTTGTTATTTAGTGTTTTTCGAATGCAACATATTAGCTTAGGTAGTGACCAAAGTGACCGGACCCTGACCTGCGTGGAGCACAAGATATTTGACGTCCGTCATCTCGTCAGCCACTCAGCCAACCAGAAGGAAGAGATGCCACCCACACCTACAGCACCACACCACCTGACCAATCGGGCCCATTTAGTATTTTTTGTTAGAGTTACTTTAATTGATATATATATGAATAATGATGTAAATGTTGGTAAGGGTTTTTTGGGTTATTTCCTAGCTGGAGAAATAAACCATCCTTTGAACTCTTGCAGCCGGATCTCAGTGCCTCCTTCCCCGACAGGGGTGGTGTTGGCTATTTTATTTTCTCTCACACATAGTAAGCCGGGGAAAGGCACCTACACCTCAATGGCTCGTGTTTGAATTGTGGATTCGATACACCTAAGAATATCATATGGCCAGATTTGGTGTCAGCTCATAACACCTTCCTGCAGTTCCTTGAGTTCCTGTTATGGTAAGATGAGGAGATTGCGAAAAGCACAGACATTAGGCAACTGAGTGAGTAACATTTATGTAGGTGGACACTTGCAAAGCTAACTTCCTTGAGCCACTGACCATTTAAACCTTCAAACCCATCTTTGAGCTGGAGCAACTATTTGATTTCAGATGGTGGCAGAGGGAGAAATAGTTATACTTAGCCAATAACATCTGATGTCATTTTATAAAACTGGTTTCCTGTGACCTCTACAGCTGTCAGAGCTTTTGTGTATTACAGTGTGGGGCTGAGGTTCCCCTACAACAGGGTGATTGGCCTATCCCTGAGGGCTCCATTTGTTCTTTGACTGGAAGAATTGACACCTTCCCAGAGAAACAGGCCATAGCCCCATAGGGCCAGGTTGACACTAGTGCTTCCAAGAAAGCTCTGCCAGCACAATGGGGAATTCACATCATGGTATAATGAATGGAGTCTCTTTCAACTCATGTAGAAATGTGAAGGGACATTAGTTTAGCTTAGAAGAGGACCTGTCCCAAGAGGAACAGTCTCACCATCTTGAAAATGTTGAGGCCACACTCATTCCTGTCCCCCCATCCAACTTCCTGCAGACAAGTCACTCTGGGAGCTGACACCATGAGACAAAAGCATTTGATACACCAGCTAAAGATATCCCCTTAAAGTAGACATGAAATGAACCAATCAGCTGTGGCAAAGTGACTATACAAGAGTTTCAGAGCCCCCACTTAGTTGAATCACCTTTCATCTCAAGAAGAAGAAGGATTTCACTGAAACCCTACTGAGGTTTCAGTCTGTCCAAAGTTCCCCAACATTGGGGTTAAGATAAGGATTTCTAAGGAAGGAGTAAGCCCTTCGCCTGACCTACTTCCGGCGAACATTTGGAGTAATCTGCTGCTCGACATGTCCTGCCTGATGCTTACACACTGGTACCAAGGGCTCTGCTGACTGGAAGCAACACATGTAAGTTTACTCTGGCAAACTCCATGCCTGAGAAGGGCAGAAGAAGGACTTTCTTTTTCTCTGATACCTGAGCAGAATCTCATAGGAACCCAGGATGAAAAGGAGCATCCTTGGGTTCTGTTTCCTGCTTTGAACGGTTTTTGAGCTGACCCAACTGCTCTTGAGTTGTTTTCAAGCCGCTACAGGATCCAACAGAGCAGCCTTGGACATTCAACAACCTCAAACAGTTTTTAACCTTTTTTGTGCCACTGACTTGAACATTTTCTGCCATTCACTAGCTTTTTCGAGCCAATAACCAATTCTGAGTACGTCATGAGTACAACATCCACCTCAAGATCGCATGGATTAAGAGCAGGCAGCACGCATCTGATATAAGCAGCCTCCTTCTTTAGGATCAGCCACTAAGAGCATGAAGAATATGTTTGTTTTTGGACAACCGCACTGTGCTGGTAGTAACAGAGATGCATTCTCAATGACAAACATTTAGCACAGAGCCTTGAAAAAGAGCTTTGGTCAAAACACGTGTTGGCACTTAACTAATAACAAATGTTCAGGGCATACTAATAAAGACAATTGGGCCACAACATAATCAGCAATGGCAATTTTTTATGATATACCAGGGAACTTGCACATGACTTTAGCACCCTCTCTTTATTACGCCACTGCAGAACTGCATTGCTTCTTTAAACCCAATGAAATTAAATGATTGGTTATTTATAATGCGCTTAATACCCAGAAGTTTCAAAGCGTGGACCCGGGGATCAACCCCTTGTTGCTCCATGTTGTCTTGCTTCACTAGGCAAGCACATTGCCCCTGAGCTATCCTCCCGAAACAGGCTAACTAGTGCATTTGAATCAACGCAAGACACTGAGACATCTTTGAGCTGTCGAACCGTGCAGATCTGCATGTCTGTTTCTAAGCTTCCTTTGTGTCTTGAACCGATTGACACTTGCTGAATAGCACCGTATTTGCCACCCATCAAGCCGGCTCAACTGTCTCAACATTAAATGGGTTGGTTGTTATTTGTATTTGTATTTATTTTATTTATAGAGCGCACCAGGCCCGAAGGCAACCGGGCGCATATTTTAGTTACAACATGATAGGGCAGTCAAGGGGGTACAATAAAATTACAATAACATTATAAACATATATAGATAATGCAGATGTGTATAAAGTCGGACAGGTCTATGTACAAGAGATGGCTAGCCTGTGGGCTATGGAAGGCGTGTAGGTGAAGGGTCTTGGGCGGTGAGCCAGGTTTTAGCCAAGTTTTTGAATCTGTGGAAGGACGGTTCAGATCTTAGCAGGTTAGGAAGCGAGTTCCAGAGTTTCGCCGCCATGAAAGGGAAGCTAGCTCCACCAGATCTTTGAAGGTTGAAACGGGGTATTGCGATGCAGGTAGTCTGAGCAGTTTTCCGAGGTCTGTTGGTGTTGAGGGGGGTGAATCTGTTGGCTAAGTAGAGGGAATCTTGGTTGGAAAGGCATTTGTGAGTGAGAGCAAGTGTTTTCAGGGTAATTCGTTGACGGACGGAGAGCCAACGCAAATCACGTCTGGTGTCCGCGATGTGTTGGTTCCTGGGGATGTTGAGAGCGGCTCTAATAGCGTTGTTTTGGATGACTTGTAACTTGTTTAAGTTACAGCTGTTGGTGCCCAGATAGAGGGCATTACAATAGTCCATTTTTGACAACACAAGAGTTCTAGCAAGTGTGACACAATTGGCTGGTGAAAGGAAAGGGCGGCTGGCTGTAATAAGCTTGCAGGTGTATGCCCCTGCGGGGGCAACTGTATTTGTTTGCCTGGCCAAGTATAAAGTAGAGTCAAGGTATATCCCTAACGTTTTAGTATCCTTAGATGCCTTGATAGTATTACCGTCAATGATGAAGGAGTGAAAATCCGGGGTCAGTTTGGAAAGTTTTTGAGGAGAGCCAAGGATGAGGAGCTCTGTCTTCTCGTCATTTAGACAAAGTCCATGTTGCGCCATCCAGGCTTGGATGACTAAATAGATAGCATTTACAGAAAGAGAGTCGGTGTCATAATCTCCTGAAATTGGGATGAGTATCTGGGTGTGGTCCGCATAATTGGTATATGTGACACCCAGATAGTCCAAAATATCAAATAAAGGTTTTGTGAACACATTGTACAATGTGGGAGAAACACAAGAACCCTGTGGTACCCCACAGGTGACGGGTGCCGGGGATGCTGCTGCTAGTGGAGAGAAGACACGCATCGATCTGTTGTCCAGAAATGAACTAATCCAAGCTGTGGCTTTATCACAAAAGTGTGCAGCTAGTTTAAGGTGCCGACACAGAATTTGATGATTGACGAGATCAAAAGCCGCCGAGAGATCAAGAAGAAGAAGTAGAGCAAGTTTACCCTTGTCTCTTAAATCTTCGATCTGTGTTTTGAGGTCAATGAGGGAAGTTTCAGTGCCATGCCAGGGCCGAAACCCAGATTGCCTGAGACCCGGGAGTTTGTTGAATTCAAGATAGTCTTGAATCTGTAGGTATGCAGCTCAGTCAAGGATTTTTAGTAAGAACGGCACTGTGGTGATGGGCCTGTAATTTGTAGGTATTTTGGCATCCAAGGGTGTTTTTTTTAGGAGCGGGATAACCCAAGCATCCTTCAAGTTGTCAGGTACAATCCCTGTGCTGAAGGCGGAATTAATGAGAGTAGTGATGAATGGAGCAAGCTCGTGGGCCGCTTCCATGATAATGGGCGCTGGGCAGAGGTCCCCTTAGCAGTTACAAGGTTTGAGGCTATTGATGATATTTTCCACTTCAGTGATGGATAAGGGTGAGAAGCTGAACGGAGTCAGCGAGTCAGGGATAGAGTTGTTTATAGTTGGGAGAGGGTTAGGTTGCATGTTTGATTGTAGATTGGTCTGTTTGTCGTTAATTTTGGCTTGGAGTGTGGCTATCTTACCAAGGAGAGCGTTTTGGATATTAGTGCACCAGGTGCTATCTCTGATGGATGTGTCGGGTGCAGTGACAGGAGTTTCCAATTCTTTCAAAATTCTAAAGAGTTCTTCCGTGTTGGATTTGGCTTGTTCAATACATGTTATAAGTGTCTTTTTTCGCCTAAAGTATAGCTTCCTTATAGTGTGGAGTAGCTAGAGGGATACTAGCTTTATTAGCTGCTGTTGGGTTACTCTTCCAATGTGATTCAGCAGTTCATTTTACTTTGCAAAGAATTCTAAGTTGGGGTGTAAACCAGGAGTTAAGGTGAGCTTGTGGTTTAGGTTTTCTCAGTTTAGCAGGAGCAATGAAATCAAGGGCTTTGAGCATGGTATGGTTGAAAGTGTCAACCAGGACAGTGGGGTCAGTGCATAGTAGCGCATGTTCGTTCAAGACTGGAAGGATGAGAGGGAGGAGTTTGTCGCAGGTTATGTCATGCTTATTTCATGTGAGGATGGCAGGCGCGACGTCTGGAGTGGGGCTGACGGTTGTGGCAAGGATGTTGAATGCGATTAAATGGTGGTCAGTCCAGGCACAAGGTTGGTTGGCTATTACAGTTGGCTATTACTTGCCCACATTCAGCGTCGTATCTGCAGAGGAGCAGGAGCTCCTCACTGCAGGAGCAGCGACCCCCACATCGCCGAAGCCTCACTACCGGAGGTAAGACAAGGGGCACCACTACATTCTAGCATACTGCCTCTGAGCACGCAGTTCTCCCAATCCGCTAAGAGGGATCTGCTCCTAATATGCTTTGATGTTACTCCCATGATACTGAAACTATTTCGTGCCCAACACCATTAATACAGCACGACCACCAGCAGCCAAGTACCAAGGACTCCATTGGTACACACGAGGCCAGACACGCTTCAAGATGGCTGCCTTAGTTTTGTTAATTTGAGCCTTCCTGCCTTTTCCTCATCTGCCGAGGCTACTACCACTGATTGGCTGTGGTCTCACATATTTTGTCCAACTACACGCCGGCGAGGTGTAAGCCGGCCCACTGACCTAAGGACCACGGAATCAAGGACCCAAACCTGTCCCGTACCTGTCCAGTCTGTCCAGACGCCAGCGCCATGAAACTCTGTCGGTTGGTCCAATACCTCGTGCCATCATAGCACGCACCCTCCTCGCATTGAGTATACTTTCATGCCCTAACATTATCCTGTCCCTATCCCTGTTCCCTACCTGCGTATCTCACTGCAGCCGACTCCAGCTCCTTGCCGCTTACACTTCGTCCTGCTCTGTGGCTTCGCGAAGCATTGCTCTTAAGCCATTGCAATATTCTGTTCCTCTAGCCAATATCCAGACTCAGCACCCAACGCAGGAACACCTAATCGGCTTTGCTGCACCTTCCCCACATCTAATCAGAGGATTACCCCTTTGCGCATCGCACCGCGTTCCATGAAAATTGTCACTGAGCGATTTTGTCATTGCTATCATAACTTAAACTTACTTATCGGTTCACTGTACCTCTACTGCCTGATTCAACCTGCTTGCCTGATCTCACTGCAAACCTGTACCTCATCCAATTAGTACGATCTGCCTCAGTTGAGCCTGTATATTAGCCAAATACTGCCTACTTTGTTGCCTATGCATATTCTTGCTTGATTTAACCACCATATGCATACTTTTCGTTAATTGTTTTCTGCATTAGCCATCATGTGTGCTATCTGCTTAGGCCCACAGTACAACGCATGGTTCTTATGCACCCAACTCTACCAGAACTGCTAGACTCACGTTGCCACATATGCTATCTGCAAGTAGCCCGACACCACAGAATCCTGATGTCTGCATATGCATTTTAGCCTAGTGTGAATTCTGTATTTAGGTGAACCCTGTCTGCACATGCATTTTAGTCCTAGTGTGAATTCTGTATCTAGGTGAACCCTGTCTGCACATGCATTTTTAGCCCCAGTGTGAATTCTGTATCTAGGTGAACCCTGTCTGCACATGCATTTTTAGCCCCAGTGTGAATTCCGTATCTAGGTGTACCCCGTCTGCATTTGTATGTTACATCTCGCAACTAACTAGCATGCCTCCCTTGCACAGTAGCTGGCTTGCCTGCTCACTGCTCCTCTTAATCATCATAGTACTGTCTAACATGCCGCCTCAACACCTAACTACCATGTGTGCGACCTTACCTAACACCAATTTATCTAACAGCTCACCGCTAATGATAATTGAGGCACCTCGAGTGCTACCGACTAGCTTCCCTTGCCCCACTATAGATAGGAATACAAGACTCAGAGCTAGACTAGCCAAAATCTATGAGCCTCTCGCCCGTTCCATGCCCACCACAAAGAGACCTAGTTCCACTCCCACCAGCCCAAATAACCTTAAACTTAAATCATCTCAGAACCACCATAATACATCTCTACTTTATCCCACAAACCAGAGAACTACTAAATCCACACCGATATTGTCGGCCTCTACTACCACTACACCCGTAGTGAGCCCCCAAATCAAGGGAGCCCTAATCAACGCTAGATCACTAGTAGCTCATTCAACTGAAATTGCAGACCTAATTATCAATGCAGACCTGGACCTCCTTGCTATCACAGAAACCTGGCTCCATCCGGCAGCAGGCCCCATGCTCATGTTAGCAGTCCCTGATAACTACACCATCCTGAGACAAGACCGACCTAACTCTAGAGGAGGTGGTGCTGCCATCATTCATAAATGTAGCCTTCCTATAAGAACAGCTACCACCATCAGTGTTCCTTCTTGTGAACTACTCTCAGCCAAAGTTCCCATTACCAATGCCCAAACCCTCAACATTCATGTGATCTATCTCCCTCCAGGCCCTTCAGGCACATTCGATGAGGATCTTAACACTATTCTATCCACTAACCTAAAAAACGCCACACAGGTGCTTACCCTTGGAGACTTTAACATGGGTTTCAACGACTCCAAAGACCAAGCCGCCATCACTACGCTTAACACCCTCACCGAATTAGGATTTAATCAAAGAAGCCTGAAACCCACCCATGTCAAGGGCAGAATACTTGACTGGGTGGCTGACTATAACTGTTTAGCCAACATCACTGACATCTCACCACTAGCCTGGACTGACCACCACTTGGTATCGTTCTCGCTGTCCACCACTAGACCTCCTCTTATGCAGTCCAGTAGGGCCCCACCCACACTCACGAGAAATAAAAAGAGCATCACTGTGGAGAGACTTATCCCTAACCTACTCCCCACACTCAACTCTCTCCCTGACAACCTGTATCCTGAGACCCTGGTTGAGGAATACAATAAAATTATGTCCACTTCCCTGGACTTAATCGCCCCTCTCAAACTTAGGCCAAGCAAGCCTAAAACGCACTTGAACAAATGGTACACACCATTCCTCAAAATCTTAAGATAGCAAAAAAGAAATTGTGAAACCACCTGGAAAAGAGACCCATCACTAGCTAATAAAATCAAACTCACCAAACTAGCGGTCCTGTATAAAAAAGAAATCCTCCTAGCAAAACGCACCTCCTTTGACTCCCGTATCTCCCAAGCCAGTTCAAACATGAAGGAACTATTCTCTATTCTGAAAGAAGTAGAAACCCCCATAGCACCACCAGACGCCTGCATTAAAGACAAGAACTGGTGCACCGAAATCCAAAATGCCTTAGCCAACAAAATCGCTACCCTACAAAATAAAATATCTTGTAAAAAAGCATCCTTGAACAACCCTGTCTTGTCCAAGCTACCTGAGAAGCAGACTACAAGTGAATATACCCGATTCAACTTCACCAAAGTGACCATACTCGAAGTTGAAAAAATCATCCGGTCCTTGAAGACCTCTAACTGCCAGGGAGACATATGTCCAGCACAGCTTATAAAAGACGCTGCCCGCGACCTCTCCCCATTTATCACAAAGCTAATCAATGCCTCCTTCTCCACTGGGTCCATCCCAACCAATCTAAAACAATCCTGGGTATTACCATTACGGAAAAAACCCACACTTGACCCAGCCACCCCTACTAATTGCAGACCCATAACAACTGTACCATTCCTCCTGAAAATCCTGGACAAGGTCGCCTATGTTCAAATACAGAAGCACTTGGAAGAACACCACCTGTTAGGAGCCAGACAATCAGGCTTGCGACCCCAACATGGGACTGAGAGAGCTCTTATCGACCTTAAAACACAGATCGATCTGCTCAGAGATAACGGCCAAGCAACCTTACTCCTCCTCCTCGACCTCTCTGCAGCATTTGACCTGGTCGACCACTCGGTCGTATGCACTCACCTACACACGGCTGCCCACTTCTCCCCTGAGGCCATCACATGGATTAGATCTTTCCTCGATGGCAGAACCATGAGGGTTTTTTCGCCTGCAGATGCTGCAGACCCCATACCCATCACCTGTGGAGTCCCACAGGGATCCTGTGTCTCCCCTACACTGTATAACATATTTACCAAGCCCCTTTTCGATGATCTGGATCATCTCGGTATCACCTACACTAACTATGCAGATGATACCCAGATCCTCCTTCCGCTTTCTGGAGATTATGGAAAGGATTTGGCCTTGGTGAATAGGTGTTGCGTAGTAAATACGCGGTATTGCGCATGCGCGGCCCACAACGAGGCTTGCGCATACGCGCATTGAATAAAGACGGTCCCGGCCGCCAGTTCGCGCCGGAGACCAGATCGGCAACACGTCTCCGGCGTGTCTCTCTGTGTGAGTGCTGGATGCGTGTGTGTGTGTGTCAGCGAGTGGGGCCTGACATCGCCCCACAATACCACACTGGCGACGAGGACGGCGCGGGAGCAGTCCTCCGCTACGGTAGCGTCCAAGGAGGAGAACGCTGCTCTGTGTCGGCAGGGGCCCACACGTGTGGCCGGCGGCCATTTTGGATTGTGCGCGGAACGCAGTGGTTGCGGCCCGTGAGGGTGCTTGTGCGCCACCTGTGATTTGCACCGAAAAACATCAATTTTTGGACCCTCCACAGCCTGTGCAGCTGCAAGGTTGTGGCATTCTGTCAAAAGGAAAGAAGAGTCGCACTGGACAAAATATTGCACCAAGGGTGATCCGGGGCCCTATCTTCAAAGCAGTTCAACGCATTCCTGTGAGTACCACACAGAGAAATGGGGGAGGAAGAAGAACAGGATGGTGCTCTTGCCCCTATCCCTCGCAGGGTGAACAGCACACTAGCCCCCATGCCCGAATTTGATACCACGGGCCCACCTTCCAAGTTGGGGCCTAAATGGCTCATATGGGTGAAGAGGTTGGAGATGTTCTTCACAGCCTCGGGGATCACGGAGGACGAAGAAAGAATTGCAATCATGGTGTACTGGGCAGGGGCCGGGGTTCACAAGATATATGACTCTCTGAACATTCCGGTTGCGACATATGCTGCAGTGAAGCAGGTGCTCCGAGATCACTTTCTGCCAATGGCGAATGTAGACTTTGATAGGTTCGTCATGAGTGCGGAAAGACAACGAGAGGAAGAGTCATTGGATCAATTTTGTGCACGACTCAGAGTTCTGGCAAGCTCCTGTAGATGGGGAAATGAAGAGGAGATGGTTCGGTACCAGTTGTTGCAGGGCTGCAGCTCCGGTAAACTGAGGAGGCAGGTATTGAGGGAACCTGGTTTGACCCTACAACAGATCCTGGACACAGGGAGGGCCTATGAGCTGGCTGACGCGAGGGGTGCGAAAATGGATGCAGTCACGCATGGGAGAAAGGAAGGTGAGGCTTTTGCAATTGGCCGCACTAACCCAAGAAAGTCAAGGTGGACATCAAGAGGAGGTGATAGCCCCGGGGGGCACAGCAACGCTAACTCGTGCCAATATTGTGGGTACGACCTGTCACACATGGGTGACTGTCCAGCCAAATCGAGAACCTGTGGCCGGTGTAACACACCAGGACATTATGCTAGGGTGTGCAGAGCAACAGCACCTGTCGCCGTATCGAGAGGGCCCGAAAGGGTTGCCAGAGGCAGCACTCGGAGTGTGAGGGGTGTATCATCCATTGAACAAGGTATGCAGGACCTAAACATCGCCGAGGAGGAGGAGGAGGAAGATGAAATCTTCTTCATCTCAAGCATAGCTGAAGGCCCCGGCAGAAGACGACATCCCAAGTGCACAGTTAACATTGGGGAAACACCCACACCGGTCTTGATAGACACTGGAGCGTCCGTCTGTGTGCTGGCGATGGAACACTACAACGCACTCCCTGGTCTACCAAGCCTAGCCGAGTCCACAGCACGTATATACGCTTTCGGAGGACACACACCGCTCCCCATCCAAGGAGTATTCGTGGCCCCAGTCACTCACGGACAAAATTGAATAAGGGCGAGGTTCTTTGTCACAGATGTGAGCCCGCATTCCCTTCTGAGTTGTGCTGCGGCTGAGGCATTGGACATTGTACACTTCTCATTTGCGGTCTACCACACTGACTTGGAAAATTTGTTGAGTCGTTTTGAAACGATATTCCGAGGGATAGGGAAATTAAAGGCCGACCCAATACGCCTCCACATCGATGGGTCTGTGAGACCAACGGCTCTCAAACACCGCCGTGTCCCTTTTCATCTGAGGACACAGGTGGAACGCGAGCTGCAATCCCTGATAGACAAGGACATCATTGAGAAGGTAGAGGGCCCCACCCCGTGGGTCTCCCTGATCGTGGTAGCCCCAAAGCCAAAACAGCCGGGTGTGGTGCGCATCTGCGTGGACATGAGGCTTCCCAACCTAGCGATCAAAAGAGAGCGCCACATAACACCCACCCTGGACGACATCATTGGGGAGCTTCAAGGGGCGAAAGTGTTCTCAAAACTGGATTTGAGATCTGGATACCATCAGTTAGAGATCCACCCCGAGTCAAGATAAATTACAACGTTTACGACTCATCAGGGGTTGTACCAATATAAAAGACTCAGTTTTGGTATCTCTTCCGCGGCAGAGGTCTTCCAGAATACCATCAGGGGAGCCCTGTCTGGACTCAAGGGAGTGATAAACATGTCGGATGACATTCTGGTCTTTGCCCGTTCCGAGGCTGAACACCTAAAGCGCCTGGAAAGCACACTGGTGAAGCTGCGCGACCTAGGGTTGACACTGCACAAAGAGAAGTGTGAGTTCCTGAGAGACAGGCTGGAATTTTTCGGGTTCGTCTTCCACGCGGGGGGCATATCACCTGATCCCGAAAAAGTGAAAGACATCTGGGAGGCGACCCCACCAACCTCACCATCTGAAATCAGAAGCTTCCTGGGTATGGTGACGTATTGTGGTCGCTTCATCCGCGATCTAGCCTCCCTGTCGGAACCCCTGAGAGCGCTCACCAGAAATGACATCGCCTGGAACTGGGGGGAGAAAGAACAGAGGGCTTTCAACAACATCAAAAAAACCCTATCGGAACAAGAAACGATGGCATACTTTAATCCGGATCGGGAGTCTGAAATTGTAGTCGATGCCAGCCCCGTAGGATTGGGCGCTGTCCTCATGCAGGCCGACAATCAAGGAACCATGAGGCCCATCGCATATGCCAGCAAAGCGCTAACAGAGACGGAGAGACGGTACTCTCAGATTGAACGGGAAGCTCTGGCCATCCTATGGGGGTGCAGGCATTTCCGGATATATATTTTGGGAAAACCGGTTGTTGTGGTAACCGACCACAAGCCTCTCATCCCGATCTTGTCCGGAACATCATCTAAACCACCGCCTAGAATAGAGAGATGGATGCTGTTGTTAATGGAGTACAGCGTCAAACTGCTGTATCGACCAGGCCCTGACAACCCGGCAGACTACCTGTCCCGCCATCCAGGTGCGGGGAGGCCGAAGTACACAGTGGAAGTGGCAGAGGGTGTTGAAGCAATACATCTCGCGGTCGAATCGGCGCTGCCCGTTGCCCTATCCCGCCAGGAGATCGCTGATGACTCCAACATGGACGAGACGTTCGCAAGGATCAAGCTTGCAATGGCAAATGGAGAATGGCGAGAGGTCCTCCAGGACAACTCCCGAAGGAACGCAGGGGCCCAGAAAGACCTGCAGGCCCTCTGGAAAGTGTGCCATGAGCTCTCGGTAGCCGAGGATGGCTTCCTGCTAAGGGGTCACCAGATTGTCATCCCGAGAACACTGGTTGACAAGGTTCTGCAGCTCGCACACAATGGGCACCAAGGGATGGCCAAGATGAAAGCAAGACTGAGACTCAAGGTCTGGTTCCCTGACCTGGAAAGTAGAGTGGAGGAGTTTGTGAGAAGGTGCATCCCCTGCCAAGCAGCACACCCGGTGGAGAGGGCCCCGCCAATCCAAACTATGCAGAGAAGTGACCAGCCATGGGGGACGGTCCATGCCGATTTTGGATCCACCGGCCGAGGGCTCTATTTTCTAGTGGTGACGGACCAGTGGTCCCGCTATCCAGAGGTTGAACTGGTGGAGTCGACAGCGAGTGACCACACCATCATGGCGCTGGAGAAAATGTTCGCCACGCATGGATTTCCGGTGGAGATATGCTCAGACAATGGGGCACCATTTCGGGGGCAACGTTTTGCTCAATATTGTGAGGAGAGGGGAATACGCCATAGGAAAGTCACATCTCTCTGGCCGAGGCAAATGGGGAGGTAGAGCGCTTCATGCGAACGCTCAACAAAGTGTTCCGCATATCAGCAGATGGAGGCGCAGACCTCCGACGCAACTTAGTTGACTTCCTTCGAGAGTATCGCTCGACCCCACATCAATCAACCGGGGTCACCCCAGCCGAAGCACTCTTTAAGCATGTACCAAGAGGGCTCCTGCCTGAAATGGAAGGCCGCCAGCCGGGGGAGATTGAAAATGATCACGTGCAAACGGAGAGGGCGGCGCGGAACGAAAATGAGACGATCAGGAGGAAGCTCTCGGAGAGGCCGATGGGGGATACCGTGTTGGTGGGAAACAGGAGAGCAGAAAGAAAGTTATCGTTAACCTACGAAACCCAGCCCCTGGGGGTGACGCATGTAAAAGGCTCGATGGTCACAGCTGCCAACGCACGTGGAACTGTTACCAGGAACGTCTCGTTTTTCAAACGCGTGGGATCTGCCGAAACGGATGAAGTCGACCCTCCGGCACTTGAGCCAAGCGATGGACCGCCACCGAGACCCGATGGACTGGCCGAGACTCAAGGGACACAAGAGGTGCCTCAGGCCGAGGCACTCAGGTACCCGAGCAGGGCAGGGCGCAAGCCGCCGCAGAGGTTCCAAGACTTCATTATGGACCCTGCTTCGTAATCAAGGTCGTGCTGGAACGTTTATGTTTGAAGAATACATTGTTAAGTTACACTGTTAATTAATGTTCATTGTTTGGGGAAAAAAGAGGGATGTTGCATAGTGAATACGCGGTATTGCACATGCGCGGCCCACAACGAGGCTCACGCATGCGCGCATTGAATAAAGACGGTCCCGGCCGGCAGTTCGTGCCGGAGACCAGAGCGGCAACACGTCTCCGGCGTGTCTCTCTGTGTGAGTGCTGGATGCGTGTGTGTGTGTCAGCGAGTGGGGCCTGACATCACCCCACAATACCACAATAGGGTTTACATCATCATCCAGGCATGGATGGCCACTCATGGACTATGCCTGAATGATGATAAAACTGAACTCATCACCCTGGGTACCATTGCCAGCCTAAAGAAATTAAGCCCAACTTACTCATCCTTCATGATCGATGGCAACACTATCAGAGTGGGACACGAAGTCAAAACATTGGGCTTCTACTTGGATTCCAACTTCTCCTTTAACAGACAGGTGAACTCACTAGCCTCCTCCACGGCTTACACATGTAAATTGATCTGTGCAGCCAAACCTTTCCTATCTGATACCAGCTGCTTGACCCTGGCCAGAGCCCTCATACTATCCCGCTTAGACTACTGTAACGCGCTCTATCTTGGGTCCACCAAAGCCCCACCAGCAAACTACAAATCCTCCAGAATAATGCTCTCAGAGCGGCCCTGGTCATCTCCAGAAGAGACCACATAACAGTACACAGCCACCAGAACAACTGGACCCCTATCATAGACAAAATCTCCCTAATAACTGCCTCACTCACCCACAAGTCCCTCAATAACGCGGCCCCCATCTACTTGATTGACAGATTTCACAGACAGACATCCTTGAGACCGACAAGGACAGCATACAGAGACTACCTCTCCGTCACTAACTACAAACGTTCTACCATAGGAGGTAATAGCTTCCCAGTGAAAGCGGCCAAACTATGGAACTCTCTACTACCCACTCTCAGAATGGAATGACCCTACCAAAATTTCTGTTCCAAGATGATGTCCTGGCTGAAGACAGCCGCTGTCTAAACATACTGAGCCAGGATCTGCTTCTCCCTCTTGTCACTTGGACATACCTGACACACGATTGCTAACTGTATATATGTATATATTCCTTGCTCTCCTTCATTATTACTGTGTATAAGCCATGTATATATTTTATTGTCTGCAACTAAGCTTTGCAAATTCTTGTATCTGCTGCGCCCTGTTACCCTAGGGTATTCCGGCGTATTACAAATAATAAACAAAGAAACAAAGAAAGAAACAAACAAACAAACAAACAAACAAACAGTAATTCCGCAATTGAGGTCAGCTATCCAATCGAGGATTCTGCCTTTGGCATGTGTGGGGGTGTTGATGTGCTGGGTAAAGCCTGCATTGGTGTGCAGATTGTCAATCGTTAAGGCAGCTGTGTCGTTAGAGTCAGTAAATCCCAGGATGAAGTCACCTAGTGCAATAATTTGGGAGTTAGTTTTAGTGTTGTCTGTCAGGATTTTGGAGAGGTCATCAGCGAAGGAGGATAGTGGCCCTGGTGGCCTGAATATTAGATGGAATGAGATGGTGTGGTTGGGGGTGAGGGCGAGTTTGGCTGTTAGGGCTTCCATGGATGAGAATTGATGAGCTATAGAGAGGCGGAAGTTGAGGGAGTTTTTGTGGATAATGGCAATGCCTCCTCCTTTGTATTGGCTAGTATTACGGTCATGTCTAATGATGTTGTAGCCTGTTGGAATGGCTAGCGAAAGTAGAGGACCAGAGGCTGCATGCAGCCAGGATTCTGTGACGGCCAGAAAATCCAGGTCGTGGGAGAGGATGAGGTCCGCCACCTCTGTGGCATGGGCTGTGAGAGATCTGGCATTAATTAGTGCCCCTTTGATGGTGTACATAACGGGATTACAGGGTTGGGGTGTCGGTGTGTGTGGAGAGGACGCAGTACTGATAGCAGGTTATGTGAGTTTGTTTTGACGGAGGGAGGTCAAGTGGTGGTAGAGGGCATGAGTGAGGCTGGTGCCAAGTCTAGCATTTCTCATAGTAAGTGAGCATGGTCGTATAGAAGTGGGTTTAGCTGAAAATGTTGGCGCCATATGGTTGGGTTGTTAAGGTAGGGATTGGTGTTGTGGGTGGACATAGGTACGGTTGTAGTGTTATGGTAACATGTGCCAGGTGACTGAGTCATGATATGTGTGCTTGTGGGCGCAATGTGAGTAATGAAGTAGAGTTCAATGGCCAAGGCTATGGTGGATAACTTTTGGAAAGGAAACTTTACGGAGTGAGAGACTGTTGGGATCTGGAACATGGTGCTGAAATTCACCAGGGTTTGCGGGCAGTTGTAATCGTGAAGTGCAGGGGGCAATAATGTATGGCAGGAAGTGAGTGAAACATTCATTTAAGACAAGGTGGCTGAGTAGATCAATCAAGGTGATGTCACCAATGCTATGGGCAACACTACTACTACTATTTGCATCTATGCAATGGCAATTCAGCTAACAAACAATGATGTAGTAGTAGGCTAAATGCAACTATCAAATGGTGGTACACTGGCAGGCTAAATGCAGCTATCAAATGGTGGTAAGCTGGCAGGATAACAAACAATGATGTAGTAGCAGGCTAAATGCTGCTATCAAATAGTGGTACACTGACAGGCTAAAAGCAGCTATCAAATGGTGGTACACTGGCAGGCTAACAAACAATGATGTAGTAGCAGGCTAAATGCTGCTATCAAATAGTGGTACACTGGCAGGCTAGATGCAGCTATCAAATGGTGGTAAGCTGGCAGGATAACAAACAATGATGTAGTAGCAGGCTAAATGCCGCTATCAAATAGTGGTACACTGACAGGCTAAAAGCAGCTATTAAATGGTGGTACACTGGCAGGCTAAATGGAGCTATCAAATGGTGGTACGCTGTCAGGCTAACAAACAATGATATAGTAGCAGGCTAAATGCAGCTATCAAATGGTGGTACACTGGCAGGCTAAATGCAGCTATCAAATGGTGGTACGCTGGCAGGCTAACAAGCAATGATGTAGAAGCAGGCTAAATGCAGCTATCAAATGGTGGTACGCTGGTTACTTTTTGTATTAGTATGTCTGTCCTTTTAGTTTGATTAAAGTATTGTATTATTATTGAACATTATAACTACTCCTGGATTTAAAACAATGGTTAAAATGGCTAATTTCCACCCCCAAAATATTGTAAACAATAGAAAATTTTGAATTTGGAAAAATTGGCAGAGCACCAATTTGTAGCCCCAGGAACACTTTACTGTCCCAGGCTGAAGGCATCTAAAAGCTGTTTGCTGCTTGTTTCCATGGCAGTACAGGTTTGCAATGTATCTCTGTCTCCAAATGATTGAAGCAAACATTAAAAATCATAATTTGCAAAAGTTGGTACAGTGCTATTTTTAGGCTCATAGACTAGAAGTACAGTTGTGGCCTAGTCATTAAAGTGTATTCTTGCTTCCTTAACCAGGTACGGTCAAGCCTTTGGTGTATAACTGCACAAAGAACAGCTGTTTTTGTCTGTTTATGAAACTTAATAAACACAGCTTAAATAAATACCAGGTATGGTCAAGTCTTGTGGGTTAGCAGTTGTCCTCCACGCTCTGCCACGTCCCACCTCCACAGGCCTTCGGTGAAATTTCAGAAGCCCAGCCTAGGCTGGTTTATCAAGGATTAGTCCCTCCTCTATTTTGCTGTTTGTCTATCCAATCCTAACAAATAATGAAGCCATTCATATAATCAGTAGAAATAGTAGAACTGACTATCTTGCTTGTTTACATTGGAAATGAAGCAAACCTATCGTTATTGACCATATACGTATTAACTGGCCATGTACATATTAACTGACCATGTAGATATTAACTGTTATTTCTTGAACAGGGAGGACCTTTGCCAAATGGTAGAAAACATCAGTGCTTATCCAGAGCATTTCAGCTATCATTGTGTCTCAACTAAGTTTTCTCACTTGTTTGATGTTTTATTTATTTTAGCTTGGACTTCTATCTTTTGTGTATACATAAGTAGTGGGAAATGAGTATGTGTACAAACAATCCCTATCGTGATATGCAGTCCAATTGATGTGTGTGTTTTGCAGGATGCAATTAAATCCTTTCTAAATACTTCAATTGTTTAACAATTGGCAATCATTTTGTTCTGAATTGCTGTGCTTTACGTTACTGTATTTGAATAACAATGCTGACAATATGGTTTCACGATCATCAGGAGGGAGATCATTTGCTTTGAAAAGAAATTTGTAAACAGGCCTTATCTATCTTGTACTTTTCACATGTAAAACAATGCCTTTGAAAAGGCACCAAGCTTTTGTCCCCTGCAAGAACACAGTTTTAACCCAGTCATGAGCCCTAAATGTTCAATAAAGTTCCTATTATTCACTTTTGTTTGAAAAAAAAAGTGTCAAGATCTATAATTCAGAACACACCTATGTGAAATGCATCGATTGTCGGTTGTAATTTTCCTATTGTTAAATGCATACCTGTCAAAATAAATAGGAATTGACTTGGAGTGAGAGCTGTTAAAATTTTATGTTAGGACCGGAGGTGAGCATTATGCTTCACCTTCCTTTAATTCTACTCTTCAGCAGTTTCAAAACTGTACATTTATTTATAATTGTTTTTTTTAAAACACAACAGGGAAACACTATAAGGACTGAACTACTAATCCCCACAAGTCTCTTCTCTCTAGTCGTTTCCCTTGTAAACTTTCTTTCCTCTGGGCTCTTCAAGTCCTTTCCTCTTCTTTTTCTGGTCTCAAAGCAGATCAGTTCACTCTTGGGCTATGAGCATACACGATTGAATTTACTAGGCATATGTGATCATTATAATAACAGTTGGGACAGCCGTTTGTTGAAAGGCTGATGAATAAGTCATTCTTAGCCACTGCCCTGCCCCCACTCCAATATCGCACATGTGAGAAACGTTACTCACTGATGCAACCATACCAACCTTATCCCAGGACAAGAGAAATGGACCTAATGTAACTGAAGATGGTGAGAATAAACAAACTCATTGTGAACTGACACACGTTCTAGCAATAGACACAAAGCAAATATCCACTCGCCATGAAGAAACACAGACAATAGGTCAAATATGCATTTATATACAGAGAATATCGCTTGCAACCATGAAGATATGAAGAACATAACATAAGCAATGAGTAAGCTGAAATGCAACATGACCAATACACATATATAGTTCACTAACATAGAAACACAACATGGGTAATGGGTAGCCATCTGTTTCAAAATGGAGGCAGCAGCACGCATTGAAATAAATGAAAGGGCTCAAGGCTTCATGGAATCTTGAACTGTTGAATTTACTGAAAAACAGACCTATAAACAGCACAGACAAAAGCAGTCAAGTTTACTGAGAAATTAGGGAGGGTACGGATGACTCAGAGAACACGAGATAATAATTCCCATGGCACAAGACATATTTTTCTAAGATTCATTAAAATTAAAGAACATCCAGCCTTTGAAGTACAGTTGCAGAGTAATGATATGCTAAAACCTTCGTAAGGAAATGATCGACTAAGTCTATAGAGGTCAGGTAGGTAAGAACACTCACACTTACATTAGTTAATATCTCAGTAAATGCAGGGTGAAATAATTTAACACATGGTCCTCTCACACATGATCCATAATTCAAGAACACTGTCTATTCATTAGGCGCAGACACAGATAGCACCTGCCTCGACTCCCCACATATTGTCAGAACTAAGGCACCTTGCAAGGTTGACTACAAAGAGATCGCTCTGGTATGTGGCCTAGCAATAAGGGAAAGTATCTTTTTTAATGGAAAGGAAAGCAGTTCCTAGGCCTCTCTCCCCCTACTCATGTCGTTTTCTTTTGTTGACGATCTGTCAGTTGCTCAAGGTTGGTCAGTAAGATGCTAACCGATGAAAACTCCCAACGCTAGGCCGCCCATTATGTATTATGCCAACCAGTAGCTTATTGTAGAGGTGATGTGTTCATTATTATCAATTTAGATGGAGCCATCAGATAGGTAAAGTCCAATGAGAAGGCTAACCCCTAGATAATACAGACATAGTCAATTCCCTTAATCAATTCCTTCACCCGTAGGTTTTTGTAACCAAGATTGTGGCATGACATCAATAGTGATGTATCTTTGATTCATAATCCGTTGTTTTGTATGCAAACCTCTGAGAGCTGCAACTTTATAGCTTGTATGCTGTGCCTGCTTTATGTTGGATTGTTAAAAAAGCAGGTTTTGCCTTTCACTTTTACTATTTCCGTTATTGAATGCAGGATTTCCCAGCCTCTTGTTTCTGCTTAAACTGGGGTTTCCCAGACCACTTTAACACATTCATATGTCTAAATGTTTTATAATGGTGCAGGCTATAAATGCATGCAATCTGCAACTGCGAAGGTTTAGCTGTGTGGAATGAGAGGGCAGTGTTCAAGGAAGGAGTTAGAGCGGACAACACTCAATGGCGACGGTGCAAGCCGCAAGTGACAACTTCGGGAGTGCAAACCGGATTCGTGAGCAGATTAGCTCACTTCAGGGTCACCAGCTCATGCTGCCATGCTGCAGTTAAGCATACTCACACTGGTGTGTGCACCTGTGAGTACAGGCAGCTTGGAAGTGCTCTAATCAATCAGTGCGAGTTGCGCACTGGGTTACATCATTGGACAGATGCGGAAAGACAAAAGCTCCAAGTCACAGTGCTGACATGGTAATGAAGATGGAGTGGTCCTCACAACCGCTTGTGAGAAACGCAGCTCGCCAGGGAAAACTTTACAAAACAAGCGTCCCCTGAGCTATGTGTACTTACAGTTCAAGACTGCCAGTGGTCGTGCACATTAGCCTGCTCAGTTCAGGCCAGAGACATGTACTTCCAGCACAGATTACCATGCTACTCCAGGAATGGAGCTAGATAGCTGGAGTGAAGGAAGCCAGAACAACGTGATGACAGAAGAAGACACAGACCTCACGTTGTTTTTTCTACGAGGGTGCTAGGAGATTTCCTCATAGATACAGTAGCTCAAGGGTTACTGCCCCTGCAAGAAAGACTAGAGGCACTAGAGAATATTAAAAATAAAAAGGCAGGCTATGACACATTTGCTAAACACACTCAGAAAGAGGTTGTATTACAGGGGAGAGAATGGACCCGGAAGAGGAGAAGCTCTCTTACTACTCTGCGTCAAGATTCAAGGCATAAGAAGAAGACACCAGAGGCGGCCAACTCATTTGAGAAGCTGAGAGAGGCCTTTCTGCAGAGATCAGCAGTGCAATTCTCCTACCCACTTCCCCAGGGGTGCACAATATGGGTGATATTGACACGACGTCAGACAGCGAAACGTCAGATGCGCGATCTTCTGCAAAGGTCGCAAGAAGTGGAAAGAGAGACTAAAAAGAGAAGAATGTACAGGACAGCAAAAAGGAACTGTCTGATATGTTTGGCCTGGACAGCATTAGACACCCCAAGTCTACTTACTGTCTGCTACCCCCTAGGGTAAAAAAATATGGGGCGCAGAGGTTGTGCAAGCCTCTAGAGAGACTACACTCCGGATGAGATTGGGGTACCCATGACTGGAACTCCCAGGCAAAGTGGTGGAGACACCAGAATTAGATCCAAGGATGATTACCTTTGTTTCAAAGGCATCCAAGGACATTTGAAAAGGGATGGACAGAGCGTAGGAAGGATGCCAGGACAAGCTGCTAGATTTAGCAGAGCCAATCGCCAAGATCATGGATCTGGCCAAAAGAGCAAAGGACACAGGAGAGCCAGTTGACGCAGAGATGCTGGCTACCTGGACGCCAAGAGCAGTATGCTTGTTGGGTAATGCAAATTGCGCCTTGTCGTCCGAGAGGAGATGGATCCTATTACTAAAGATCGATAATAAACTGGGAGACCTGGCATCATATTAGGCAGCAGAGTCTGCTTAAAGTCTTTTCATTGGCAAAGCATTTGCTAAGGAAATGAGCAAGTTTGTTGGCAAATATACAGCGCTGGAGAAAGCGCAATCATTGATCGAGAAGATCTTTCCGAATGCACCTGGTTTACCCTCTGATTTCAGGCCCAGGACAATACCCACCCAGCCACTCACCCGCACTACCCCTGGCAACCCTTGCACTTAGGTTTGTATCTGTTACTCTACAGCCCCCCTCACCTGCACTTACCACACACCCCTTGTCTGCGCTCAAAACCTGCACTTGCCACCTTGCTGGTTGCACTAACTTTTGTGTTGTTTTATCCTGTGCGCAGCACTTGCCATTTCCCCATCTCTCTTGCACTTTTCCCCTTCCCTCTCCCCTGCACTTGCACATTCTCACTGTCACTGGGTCTAGTAAGATCGTTGTTTTGTCCACCCTGGTTGCCCACCCTTGCCTCGTCGCGCTCTGAAACACTTGTGTATGAGCGCAATCCAAATAAAATATATCATATCATATCAATAGGGTTTTTGCAGGGACCGGCCGAAGAAGAGCCAGTTCAGCCAATCGCTATCAAGCACAAAGGAGGCCTCAGAATACCACTGTGCAGTACTGGGAGTCATGACAACAGGACTCATTCTTCCCAGCCCACGGTAGAAGCACAAGAGGCCGCAGAGGATGGGGTTACACCAACATCAGGGAGTCCACTCAGGTGAGAGAGGAAAGTGTGCATTATCCTTTATTAGGAGGCAGGACAAGATTGGTTTTAGCAAAGTGGCAAGAGCTTTTGAGCGATGCCTGGGTATTCCCACTCGCATAGCGTTGACGCAGACAGGAAAGAGATTATTGGAGGAAGAGTTGCAGCAGCTAGTAGGAAAAGGGGCAATAGAAGCAGCGATAAACTACCACCCAGGTTCATCAGCAAAATGTTTCTAGTACACAGAAATTACAAAGTGAGGCCAGTGATAAATTTGAAGGAACTCAATGGGTGGCTGGTATATAGGCACTGCAAGATGGAAGGCATTCACCTTCTCAGTGACAGCCTAAGGAAACGGAATTTGTTAGCAAGGATGAGCCTGAAGGTTGCGTACCTCATGGTCCCGGTCGCATCCGAACACCACCCGTACTTTAGTTTTATTTTGGAAAGGCCATCCATGGCAATTCAGGGGCCTACCTTTCAGGCTCTCGTTAGCTTCCAGGGCCTTCACCAAACTCTTGAAACCAGTGGGAGCAGCCTTGCTAGAAAGGGGAGTGAGGATCATAATATACCTTGATGACATTATCATCCTGGCAGCAGACAGAGAAGTGCTTCAGGAGCAGGTGCGATGGGTGAGAGATCCACTCTCTTTGGTCGGGTTCCTCATCAATTAAGAGAAGTCAGAGCTAGTGTCAAGGAAACAGATGGAATTCCTAGGATTTGTAATAGCTACCAGAAAAGTGACACTAGAGCTGCCAGTGCAAAAGATGAGGGTGATAAAGAAAGAACTATGAGTAGTTCTCAGGAAGCCAGCGATTTTGGTTCGGAGTTTGGTAAGAGTTTTAGACATGCTAGCGCCTTCCATTCAAGCCATCTTTCTGGGGCCACTGCATTACATAGTGCCGCAAAGGCTGAAAATCAAACACCTCCAGGAGGTCCTGAAATATCATCAACTAGTGCCCCTGGATCAAGAAGGGACGACAGTGCTGGAATGGTGGTTACAGAACATGGAAGCATGGAATGGGCGTGCCATTTTTGGAGATGTCCCATAGCTAGTAACAGAATCAGACACAATCAGGTCTGGCTGGGGGGCCAGATATGGTCAGTTAGAGACAGGCAGCAAGTGGTCGCAAAAAGAGCTAGAGCTGCACATCAATTGCTTAGAACTGTTAGGAGGGTCATTTGCACTGTGAACCTTCACAAGAGACAGAGTGAACTGTTGCATCCTCCTCGAGATCGACAATATATCAGCAGTGAGATATTTCAACCGTATAATATATCTCTCTAGGCAGATGACCTTATGGTCACACTACAGGAGTTAAACACATCTCTGTGAGCACTGATGGAGGAGCTGGCGGCTTTTGGGGTGCGTTTGGATTCACAGTAATTTATCCCAAGTCAAGTGGCCTCAGTGTATTGATGCCTAATTGGTTTAGAGACAGGGCCTCTGAAATCTGCCCAATAAATTGGGCCCAGACAGCCGTACATTTCCTAGGGTCTCGGATTACCAACACCATGTCTCAGACATATCAATGCAATTTCCCAATGCTCTTTAAAGAAATCACGGATGACCTAGATAAATGCGATAAACAAGAAATCCCCATGGTTTGGCAGGATATCGTCCGTCCAGATGAAACTGATATCCAGATTATGATATTAATGCTCGGCACTACCGGTTGAAGTTCCGGATTCTGATTTACGGTTGCTGTAGGTAGAGAAGGCAAAGATACTTTTCATATGGTGGAAGAAAAAAGCATGTATACCTAGGACATTTCTGTTGAGAGTGGTGAGAACGGAGGCCTGGAGGTACCCGATGTTCACAGATATAATATAACAGCGCAGATATCACATATGATGACTAGACAGAGGGGAGACTTGTGACCAAAATTGAAACAAATTGTGCAAACATGCTCCTGGTGTCCCCTCTCCCAGATCCCCTGTTTACAAATGGGAAACCATAGGGAGGAAGTTCCCCTGCTGTTATCAATGAAAAATACAATACATCACTGGAACAGGGCAGCACGGAGATGGGGAGTTCTGGCGAAGCATGGGCCCGCTGACCCATGTATGAGATAAACAGGATTTTCAACCAGCTAGGGTTAATGAAAGCTTTCGCTCCTGGGTTGACAGGGCACTGTTGCATCTTCACCAACTATATGCCGGGGGAAGACCACTGCTGTTTGAGGACTGTAAAAGCAGGTTCCACATCAGGGAGTCTGAAAGGTTACATTTTACGCATCTGTGTCACCAGGCTTCTCAGCCACAGACCAAGGCTAGGGGTACACAGGAACTGTCCTCGTTGGAATTAATATATAGTGCAGGGATACAAAAAGCTATGGTCTGCATATTATATAGATTACTGGACAGATCTGACCCTCAGGAACATTTATCTTATATGGTTAATTGGGAACTAGACTTGGGCATAGAGATAGATGATGAAGCTTGGTATAGGGTTTGGGCTTGCACACATGGGGCATCCAGATATGGAACAGACAAAGAATGTGTGGTAAAAATGTGCTATCAGTGACCCCACAGAGGGTTCATAAAATGAATGGCACACACTTTTGGAGAGGGTGTTGGGAATAGGCCTCCCTGCTGACCTTGCTGAGGACATGCAGTAAGGTGAAGCATTTCTGGAAGGCGATGTGTGCACAAATAAAAGAAATCACAGGTATCTAATTGTCCATGGATCCTTGAGTGACACTATTGGGAGATACAGGGGAGGCCATTCTACCCATGACTGGCTACTGAGCCGCCCCAATGGTACCCATGACTGGCTACTGAGCCGCCCTAATGGTACACCTACTGGTAGCGGCAAAAATCACTAATGCCGTAGCTGGAAGAATCCATAAGGTCCAATCATGCAGATGTGGTTGGTGAAGACCTGCGACATCCTAATAGCAGAGAAGACTACAACATTAAGCATGGGGAAATATAAAAGATACCAAAACATATGGATGCCATTAATAGAATACTCGGAAAAGATGCAACTGGTGACCGTGAAACCGCCACTGATTAGAAGATACTCTTTGCTGTGATATTTTTGGCCAGCGAGAAATATAAAATGTGTGTAAATGATGGTTGGGGGGTGGGGGTTGGATAATGCTAGAAGAGGAATCATGTTAGGATGCCAGGATTTTGTAGTATGATGTTTACAACTGGGAAGGTATTCTTATGCTATGGGTTCAGGTGGGAGTCAAGCAATTTTTTATATGGTGGTGTGCCTCGTGCCTAAAGTGTAATGCTGTGACAGCTGAATAAAAAAATGCTGTAGAAAAAAAATAAGAAAAAGCTGGATAACTTGGCAACATTACAGGTAACCCGAGCAAAACAAAATACCCTTTTAGTGGTATGTAATGGATTGCTTACGAAATGTAAAACACATTGGCAAGAACTAGTGTATATAACCCAAGTGAATAAC
Source organism: Ambystoma mexicanum (assembly GCF_040938575.1). Lineage (NCBI taxonomy): Eukaryota > Metazoa > Chordata > Amphibia > Caudata > Ambystomatidae > Ambystoma > Ambystoma mexicanum. The sequence continues at coordinate 867,082,407 of NC_090933.1, read as the reverse complement.
TATGAAAATATCAATGTTGAAGAGCACATTGCTTTCATATTAAATGAACACCATTCAGATCAAAATGATGCTTTGTTTGAGAAACTATATTTTAATAATGCAGCACATAACATGTATGCAATGAATAACCCGTCAGGAAGTAATGGGTAAGTCTGTAAGTCTGTTGAACATTATCAAATGCAACGGGCAAAAGGTGACATTTTAAATGTATGTAAAAACAATAAGAAGTGTCAGGCTTCAGGAGATAAGAGGTAGAAACGGACAGAGGACCTGGCCCTTGTAGAAGTAGGGTGGTAGAACAGCCAGGAGATGAAAAGAGAAAAGAAGATTCTAGCCTGTGCAGACAAATACAATGAGTACCCACACATTTCCATTCTATGATGGCCACCTTATATGGAAAGCATAGACAAAGGCCTACAGATTACGAAATTGAATAAGACTATAAAATATCGGGACTTGCATGAAGAAGTTGCTTGGCAACTTTCTTCAGTGGATCACTCTTGGTTTAGCTCCATCCTTTTTCATATGCTTTTGGATTTTTGCCAAATTGTGTATTGAGATGAATTGAGGGAATTTGTCCCCTCTCCCAAAAGGGCAGTCCCCCCGCCCTCCAGCGGAGGCTTGGGAGGTGAGCCTGGTGCAAGTGGGACCTCACTGGGAGAGATTCCCCTCTTGTGGACAAGGACTCCTTTTCCCATGAGGAACCACCTGATGCCCTCAAAGTGATGGCCTACATGGATGAGTCTAATATGACAAAACATTATCAATTCCATGAAGATGAAGCAAATGTATGCTATCCACAACAGAAAACTAAGACTATCATTTTGAATTAGTCCCTCCAATGGACTGTGCCGAGGATGCTGAAAAGGGATTTATTTACTTATTTATTTATTTATTTATTTATATTTATATAGCGCGCAAGCAGCCCAAGGGCATTGAGGCGCTTTTACTTGCATGAGCTTAGTTACAGAGGTACAGATGTGGTAGCAGTAAATGGCACATTGCATACAAACACAGACATAGGTATCATTACAGCTTATTTGATTGGTCAATACAGATTAAGCAGTGGATCCTATGGTTGGTATTCATGCCGCTACGAAGGACCTTATGAGAAGAGGATGGTTTTCATTGCTTTGCGGAAAGCGAGGAGGGAGGCCTCACTTCGGATAATGGGAGGTAAGGCATTCCAGTGAGTAGGTGCGAGATATGGGATAATGCGACAAGAGAGTGAGAGGGATGGCGAGAGAGGTCGAGAAGCTGAGAGTAGCTGAAAAGCAGAGAGAACCAGGGGAAGCCCCCTGTGTATAGGAGAGCGGAAGGAAGCAGAGTTCATGCAAAATGCAGAGCCTGCGTAAGCCAGTCGAGCTCTGATACAGAGCCAAAGATGCTGGGAGCACAGCATATGAGAACGGAAGAAATCACAATGCGAGTGAAGAGAAAGTTTGGTGGTGGCGTGACGACACAGCAACGACAGTGGGCAGTATGCCTGCAAACAAACGCTAATAATACTGATGGGAGAAAACCACTCCTGGTGCAAGATAAAGAGCATGTTTGATTTAGAAGACGAGAACAAAACTCATGTGAACCAGACGGCGTGACTAGTGAGCTGCAGAGCAAAGAAGGAGCAGAGAGAGAGTACAAGTCCTTACCAGGACCTGTGATGTTACCCATCGGAACAGAAGTTAATATGGGTAATTGGTTACTTGGATTACCGGAGAGTTAAGAGGGACTCATTATAACTCCTCCCAGTGCTAATCAGAAAAGTATTGGAAATAAGCAGAGGTGTGAGAACCATGTTCATGAAAGGCATAGCTATATGAAATACACAAAGTGGGAGACGAGTAGAGTTGACAACTTGTTACCTTGGGAGAAGGAAAAAGTCAATGCAGGTCCCAAAGATGAGAAAGAGAATATAATAAATAAGACATTTGGGAAAAACACACCCAGGTGACCAGGACGTCACAAAACACACATGAAACACCCATCTGGGAAGAGAGGCTAGAACCTGACAAGAAAGACAGAAGGAACATACACAAAAGTAAGATTGTTGGCATAAAAGGGAAGAGGAAAACTGTGAGTCTCCTACAAGAGTTACAGAACTTAATCCACAAGAAAACAAGAGACTATTTGCCTATGGTCTATTGAGTGGAACAGGAACGCAGGAACATAGAAAACCCTGTGACAAAACACAGCAACCAGAAGAAGGGAGTCCTTCTCTTGGCTGTTGGGGTAGTTACTAAAGGTCCAACGGGTAAAGAGAAGTTATAATTGCACGCGCCATACTGGGGACCTGGGTGATGGCTATGGTGCAAATTGGCACAAATATAGTGTTTTTAATGTGAATGGGATAACTGTAACTTTTAGAGTTATTTGTGTAAGATGATACATTTTTAGATTTGTGCATGCGCAGCAATATAATGACAACTTTGTTGATATGATATAGATTCCTTATAAATGCATGGCGTGTCAGCCTTAATGAGAAGCAAAAGATTAAACATGCTCATGCGAGATAGAAGGTTGTGAATGGAGATTGTGATGAGGGGATACAGTAGTCTATAACACAGACATGCATGAACACGCATACACTAGAAGCTTTTGGGGATAGTTGGGAGACACGGGGGATATTACGAATAAATGATTCTGTGTGCTGTGTGCCCCCTCGATGTGGGGAGTTTGTGTGAATCACTGAATCTTGGGTCTGCTGCAGGTGAATGCTGAGAGGGAGAGCCACATTAATTTTCAACCAAGCCTGTTTTTTGGCCTCTTCTATTGTTGACATTGGGAGCCTGTCATTGAATGACAAAGGTATTTCGACCACCTGGCAGGGCAGGGTTTAATGGCTGGACAATTAACCATTTGCAAGGGTTGCTTGCTGGGAATGTGCACCAATAGATAATGGATTTTCAATTAAGTTGTCATGGTGTGGGTTGGGACCATGTGGGCTGCAATGCTAAGTCACATAGTTTAGAATGAAATGTGGACACCAACACGTTTGGGTGATAAAACCAGCAACAATAGATCAAACGAAAGTGTGTTTGTTCCCCTCCTCTTCACAGCAATTGCATTTCTATAGAATGACTGTTTGCATCATAAGTAGGTTTAAAGGTTTCCAACTTGTAAGGAAGACATGGTACCAAAGCAAGACAAACACAAGTGATCACAGTTCAAGGGTGTTTATTAAACTCTAAAAATGGGTGCGATAAACTCCTAATCTAAACCAAAATCTAAGATGGGAGCAAGCTACGACCATCAAATAATAATAATACAGTCCAAGTGGAGTCTAGTCAAATAAAAAGGGCATATACTAAAAAAAACTATTGCAATTCTTACAGCTATGCTACAAAATAGTGTGGGATAATGTTCACAAGAAAAGAAAGAAGTGTTCACAAAATGATAAGTCAGGATGTTATGGCCGGGGTCTCCCTTCTTCATATTTTTAGAACGGGACAAGGCAGGACTCTTGAGCACAGCACATTGCTGCTCTTCTCCAGCATGAGATTAGAGTTCCTTTTCTTTATATCAGGGCCTTCTGTGCCCAAGTCTCTTCTTATGAAAAGTCTCTTGCTTCAGAGGGCCTGATATGGCAAAAACAACAAAAGAAACAGTTCCTTCTGGTAATCTTTACATCAGGTGATGACTCTTCACCTTAGGATGCCCCTCAGCCAGGCTCCAATCCCTCTTTCAGCATTAACCTCTCAAAGCACTTGCCAATTTAAACAGAGGCTTCCGAAGACTGATCAATTCTCGGTGTGTCACTCTTTTATTTTATGGCAAGTGCGCGCTTCACAATATCACAGTTCACACAGTGTTCCCCTCAGCCGGGCGCAAACGCCAGTTTCACAAATCCCTCAGTCGGGTTCACACTTTCTAAATCTCATCAGAAAGTGGGGGTTCCCTTCCCCTAGCTTTCTCTTTGCATCCCTCCGTCGGATTCACATTTGCCACAGTTCACATTTCAACAAAAAGTCATTCTAGACCCCTTAGAATGTTCCCTTTACCTTATCAGGTTTTCTCTAAAGCCCCCAGTCAGGCTTCGCACAGCTCATTAATCACAATGTTCTAGGCTGTGTTAGGATTCACCCACATTTGCAGGAATCCCTCAGTCGGGTTCATGTTGGCTTCCACAATGTGTCAAAGACTTTGAACTTTACAAGGGGTATGGTTTGACCCTTGTATGACCACCTTGACACCTCACCCGGCCTCTCCTAAGGCTACTTCGTACTTGTTGTTTCTCCTGGTTCGTGAGAGGGGGCACCAGCCAGAGACCTTCGAATGAGCGCCCATGTGGCGCCGTACCACTCTATCTCTGGTGCCAGTTTCAAAAGTTCACACGGTCTCTCTCGACCAGACTCGGATCCATCCCACAAAGTTCACAGGGGTCTCCCTCTGCCGGCCTCGGACCATTCTCACAAAGTTCACAAGGGTCTCCCTCTGCTGGGCTCGCACCCCTCTCACAAAGTTCACAAGGGTCTCCCTCTGCAGGGCTCGCACCCCTCTCACAAAGTTCACAATCTTCAAAAGTATTTTTTTTTTACTCCCAGAATGCACTTGTGATAATTTTTCTCCCACTTCACAGCTCCCCAAAACTGCATTCCATGTTTTGGGAGCTGTCGGAGCCACAAGGGGGATGTTTCAATGAGGTCATGTTCTTACCTCCTGCCCCGTATGTACCTGGGTTTGCCTGTCTGGCCCAAGGGGAGATGTTTTGCTATAGGTACCACCAGGCAACCCCAGATGCCCCTGGTCTTGCCTTCTGGAATTACAGCTCCCTCCTCCACACTCTAGTCTCCACTGAAATAGCAGGGCCAGTGTTTGGGAGGTTTTCCCAGGGCTTCTGCAGCTCACTAGGGCTTTCTCCTTCTCTCCGGCACCTTCCAGTATACCCAACTCAAACAAAGTGTGCTTTCCTGCTCGGCCTTTTATGCTGCCTCAGAGAGACAAGTGGAGGTAGGTGCAAGAAATTAAAGAGGGAGGCCTGACTTAGCCTGGCCTCATTAATGGGACAGTCTGCTGTAGAAAAGGGAGAGTCTGTTTTCTGTGTCTGTGGTTCCCTGTTGGTAATCTTCATCCTCCCAATGTCTCTCCTCCTCGTCTCAGTGACAGAACAGAGGGGAGGAATTATGGGGATTGTAGTTTTCACTAGTAAGTTTAGGAAAATCTGGAAAAATACTGTGAAGAAATGGGGGGGGCAGTCTTGTTGTTGCTCACGATGAGTTGTTCGTGAGAAAGTGTCCATGTCGGGGACGGGCAGGGGGTTTGAATTCCTAAATATCCTACCTGGTATGATGTGGAATATGGTGTTAAAGGGAAGGGGGCACTGAGTCTCACCCTTCGATGTCCCACTTCCACTCGCTGAGGACCCCTCATCCAGGTGATCCTCCCCTAGTGGTCCACCCCCAGGAACTGGATCCAATAGCGATGTCCGTGTCCTGGCCAAATGGACAACAGATCCCCAGTGACTAACGGGTGAGACACCTTCAGGTTTCTCACAAACCAGATGAAACCTCTAATAATTGAAACTGTAAGTTGTTTAAAATGTGTAACTCAGAGATGGGGCTATGACCAAATGACCAAATATGGAAGGACGCAAGAGTGGGGTGTAGTGTAAATATGAAACATGTAATTATATGTTTGAGGATGGTGCTTAAATGAATGTACCCAATGAGAAGTGTGGAGATTGAAGGGAATATGGATGCACTGTATTGGTTTGCAATGACGGATATTGTTGTCTAGGAGCATATCCTAATGTGTACTATCCACTTAATATAATTCAGAGAAAGTAGTAATGTGCAGGGGAAAAAAACAACCCTGGCACTAGGTTGTATAACAAATTAGAATGACAGCAGATGTGGACCTGCTGTCGTTCTACATTGGCTCTCATTACAACTATGCCGGTCCGGAAACAACGGTGCTGGTACCGTTGTTTCCAGACCGGCATATTACAGGTCTTCATGCCAGAGCCGCTGTGCCCGACAGGTAGGACCCTGCTGGACACAGCGGCCATGGTAAGCAGACTGTCACAGAAGCACTGTTATTGACAGTGCCGGTGCTTCCGTAGTCCCCACTCCCATAGAGTCCTCTGAACAACATGGTTACCAGTGCCTGACTTTCACGCAGCCAGGGTTGTAATACCCTGGTGTTACCAGCAAGGCAGGTGCCGGTAACTGTTCCCGGGTCCAGCTGCTACCTACCAGTTTCACTGACACGGTTACCGCCGGACCCATAATGAGGGCCATTGTATTGGTTTAGCAATCATGTGTGGGAGGTTGACTTTGTAACAAAACTGGTGGGAGTGTTTTAACTGTTACACATTGTATAAAATGCATGTTCTTTTTGTGGTTCGGAGAGACTCTGGTAAGTTTGACTCTTTGAAGTCATCAAGCCCCTCCTGGCTGTTTGTACAATAAACTTGCTTTACGGATAAATGTGCACTTACTCTTTGAGTGGTGGGCCTACTTTGGGTTAAAGTGATCAAAGGCCCACTTAAACATTTGGAGTCTGTGTGTAGGTCCCAGGCTCTCTGAGATGTTGGGGGTCTACGTTCTGCCCAGCTCGGCAACAGTGCTTCTCTGCGGGACCAGTCTTTCATGCACGACCATCAAGGTCTACAGGTGCCATATTGGTTAGAGGCCTGTCTGGCACCCAGAGGTGTGACACTGTAGCCCATCTGCGCAGAACAGATTAAAGGAGCTCCACTTCGGAGCACTTCAGGGTTCACTTTCATGTGAGTGGATCTTTGGCAGGTAAAACAAGAGGGCAACAGCATAGAAGAAACAGTTTTTTTTTTTTTTGATCTTGGATACGGTAAAATAGGTGTGTGTGTAGTTAGATGAGGTTAAGTAGGTTCGAAGAGTGAATGCTTTTGGGGGAGTGGATGGATTGTTCTGTGTCATAAGTTCTTTTGTACCTAGTTTGCTATTTTAGAGGAGTGGTCTCCCGCACCTGTACGTCCATTGCCTTCATACCCTTCAGTTTGCTGGTTGGTAGGAGTCTTCACCTTAGGGTGAGGAGGCATTTTATGGTAAGTCCACCTGTCGATTTCCTTTCTAGAATATACCTTTGGTAACCCCTTACTTTTTATTGATTGTGCGGACGGAGCCATGCCTCACTTTTTCTTGGTTAGTCAAAGTAGTGAAGGGTATCTTCCTGTAGTCCGGAAAAGATAGCACTGTAGTGAAGAGTGTTGTACTTGTAAAGAATAGAGAGATACATCAGTGCTGTAGTGGATAACATTGTTCTCCTTTTATCCTTGAGTGAAGGGGAAATCTCAGAGAATTAAAGAGGATTTTGTGTATGTCTGAGGAGTGTATAAGTACTGAGGCGGTTGTGGTGAAAGAGAGTAAGGAGAGTGAGTGTGGAAATTCCTTTTTTAGAAAAGGGAAAGGAAAAGGGATTTTTTGGGTAGTGATTTCTTGTGCTGTGGGTTTGGTCCTTGGGGTTTATATCGTGATTCTTGAAAATGTGTTTGGGTTAGATTTGTTTTGTGTATGGAGACTCCATTGAATCATTTACGACAGGTGCTCACTGGATATAAGGTAAAGATTTTAAAATACCATTGAGAATGGTTAAGGGAAATAAAAGGCAAAATGTTTAATTCTTGGCCTAACAAAGGGTCTTAGAATAGGGGTATGTTGAAGAACTTGCATAATTTCCTAGTAGCTAAGTATAAATGTTCAAAATTGGAGAATAGATTGAACATCTTGAAGTTATGGAGGTTGTATGAGAAGGGCGGGAAGGCTCATAACATTATGACCATTGAGGAGGGGACGAGAAAGCAGTCTGTAGGAATTTTTCTACACCACCCCCATATGGGTGCTATCTTTTGTCGCCCTCAGAAGGATATACTAACCCTGACTTTGAACCTCCATACTCTCCAGTAACCACTCCAGTGGTTTCAAGACAGACAGGGGTGACACCTCCGTGGGCTCAGATTTTCAAAAGATGGGATGATGAAGAGAGCAGAAAGATAACACCTTCTTTAGCAAACATTATTGATGGGATTCAAATGAAAGATGGATTGAGAAAAGTATATTCTACGGTTAGACCAGAACCAAAATTGGAGCTAGAGAACGAGATTGAGGGAGAACCGTAAGAGGAAGAAGGGATAAAGAGCTCAGAAGGGAGGAGGTGCCCCCCATCACTACAACAGAGGATAGATTGCGGATGACAGTAGAGAAGCAAGAGCAACGGAAACGGGAAGAAGCAGTAAGGTAAGCAGAGAATGAAGTAGCGCGGTTATGACTGAGTAGGAGCGAAGCACAGGAAGAAGGGAACAGGCAAGTGAAGGAGGTTGAGGAAGGGAGATGGAGGCATGGTCAGATCTTCATTAGGTTAGATAAATCATTTATAAAGGGAGTACATGTGGATCTGTAGAAAGAGCGTGCCATCACAGGTATGGAATCAGAACAAGGAGAAAGAGAGGTGTTATGCTATGGCAGTGGCAAATACACTTCCATCCCCATTGAAAGATTAGGGGATGTGGTAACAGGGACAGAGGAGGAAGAGGATAAATGGGAAACAGATGACGAGCAGGGAGGAGAAAGGTAGTAGTTGTGCCTCCCGCTTGGGTAATAACCAGGGAAAGCACACCATGGGGCCTTCAGATGCACCGTGGAGATCACATGAGTGTAGGGCGAGGGCAAGGACAGATGGGGAAAGCCCCAGTAAAAGTAGGGGCAACTCAATTCCCACTACTATAAAGGATCAGGGGAAGGCGTATTATGTCCTGTGGTCACACATGGGCCGGAATAACCTAATGAAGATGCTTCCTTTACTCAGTGCAGGGGAGCAGAAGTGGATTTATACTTTGGCAAAACAAACAGCCGTTATCATGTCAGAAAATGGGGACATGAAAATCCTTTTCACATCCTTGATGGGGGAATGGGCACATCCTTGATGGGGGAATGGACAAAAGCGGGTCATCCGGCATGAACACCCGTTATGGAGCGGCCTTTAATAATTATAGCGAACACGTTTGGGGGGCGCTGAGAATGATGTACCCTGATAGGCCCGATATAAATTCCTTCTTCGGTGAAGACAATGAAACTAGATGAGGATCCTGCCACCCACATCCAATTAATTCGAATAAATGTGGAGGGCAGATATGGGAGAAGCATGGGACAAGAATGTGGCTATCTTTTACCACATGTTAAAAAAGGGACCCCCCCAAAGAAGTCCAGCATGATCTGTATAAAGTTCAGAAAAAGCTGGCAAAGATCTGTTTAGAAGGAGCGATGATAACCAGCTCAACAGAGGGACAGGGGGAACAATCGGGATGGCGGGGACAAATGGAAACCGGAAGGATGGATGGACGGGTATGCACCTGGACCGTGACCGATAAGAAGATTTCAATGGGGTAGGAGAGGGTTTTCACGGGGTTGTAGGTTTGGAAGAATGGGGCCTCGGTTTAATGGGATGATGGGAGGTGGTTATGGAGCAATGTATGGAGTGTAGAGTTGGGCATGTGGGAGAGTGGGACATTTGGCACAGGACTCTCAAAGCCATCCACAATACTTCACTGCAAGCCCCACACAAATGAATCCCCAACCTTGCTATATGCCCCAAGCTCTGTGCCATCACAGCAAGTCCAGCTTGATCAGAACCCAGGTGCTGGAATGGCACAGACCCCAGTGGAACGCACCCCCATCGATCGTGTCAGCCCAGGAACTGGTACAGGTTTGGGAGAAAAACCCTCTACCCCACTGGACAGTCACCCACTACAACAGAGCAAGTGTGTTCAGAGGAAATCCTTTTTTGCTTCCTGGTGCTCATATGTACCAGGAATAGGATAACCCACAGGGATCTCTGATGTGTCCAGTTCTATCGGTTAGGAGTAAAGGAGGTGAGCAGACGTTTTCATTTGAGGTTTGATACAGGGGCCACAAAATCATGCATCAAATACATTTAGTTTCCCCCTTCAGGCAAAACGATGGACACACAGGGATTTTCTGAGGCTGTCCTGTCAGTTCCTTACACTGAGGATCTATGTATCCAGGTAGGTAAGCAAATGTTATTTGCTCCCTGGTGAATCTTTTGGGCTGGGACCTCCTGAGCAAGCTTAATATGTTGAAAACTTTCTCAAAAGATGGCACAGCATGCTCACCTCCATGATTGTACCCTGTGACAGAAGCAGCGCGTTCTCCCATGTATTACAGAGACAGCACGACCGGGGGGTACCAGTACATTCAGCATTGTTTCTGTATGGAGTGATGATAGTGTTGTTTATGGGTCTCGAGAATAAAAGATCGGACATGTCATATACCTCTTGAATTTTTGTTTTGGCCTGCTGAGTCACAGGAGAAAGCACCAGGGACTATTGTTACCATTTTGTTAGAAGCAGTAGTTGTAAAGAAGAACATGGTGGTTCTTTCAGGCACTGATGAGGAAGGAGGCAAATGGCACACAGTGTTGTGTATCGATCCAACCTCATCATTAAGAGTCCTGTCCGATGAACAATTGTTTGAGGTTGTGGAGGACACAGAAGAGATGGTACTACTTGAGATTGGGGTGCCTTGACAGGTAATAATAGAGCAAAGGAAAGTATCACAGACCATGCTCGTTGCTAAGAGAACATTGCTATGTTGGAAGGAGGTCCAGCAATCCACATGACGTGGGGTTGTTGGAAAGTGTAGGAGCAGTAGAGATTAAATGAAAGCCAGGAGCAACATTGCCATAAGTTAGGCAATACCCCATGTCTAGGGAGGCAGACAAAGGGATTATTGAGACCAGAATGGCATTGTTTAAATAGGGCTTTATAGAACCATCTGTATCCCCATCCAATACGGCCATCTACCCTGTGAAGAAAACAAAAGGGTCCAGTTGGAGGTTGGTCCAGGATTTGCAACCTCTGAACAACACTGTTGAAGCAGAGTTTTTGGTGGTATCAAATCCTGCCACCATTCTTTGTAATATCCCTACTGGGTTGAGCCATTTTACGGCAATAGATTTAAAAAATGTCTTTTTCTCACTATCCTTACACCATGATTCACAGTACCGCACAGCGTTTACGTATCATGGGCAGAGATGTGGGTACACAAGGTTATCCCAAGGGTACTGTGTTACGCTCACCTGGCTCCCACAGGGGCGTCGATCTGAACTGGACAGCTGCGGTCTCTACCAATGTGACGCGTAGTGCCGAGATGACGGACTGGAGTGGCCCACCTAGCTTTGTTTGCTTGGCCCTTAGGAATATTCTTCTGCAAATGGAGAAAGGGAATTAACCACCCGAGGAGTTGAGCATTAACCCCCCCACTCCCGCTGTTCTCCCCACTGATCACCTTTGATGTCCCCTCTTATAGTCTCACCTGATGGTTTGGAAATATGAGCTCTCCATCCTCCATTGAGCGCAGGGGCGCGTAGATAACCAGTTGCTTCACTGGCTTGAAGGAATTGGTGAGTTCCAGAACAACATTGACTGAGATTTCCGGCAAGACGCCGTAAGTATGTAGTTCGTGAGAGTTCAAATGTCTGACTTTCACTCTTGTCCGATTCCTTGCAGGTTGCAGCTTGACCTTAGCGAAGAGTTCCTCGTGGCAACCAGTAATATTCAGGTAAGGATTTGTATTATCCAACACAGTTCGATAAAATAATGTCAGTATGTAACCTGTTGCTTTCTCCCTTATTCAGGCGCTGAGAGAAAGTATGAAGTCTCGGGGGATAATGCCTCCGGTGGTAAAATCAGGTAAATCTATTGTGGTGAAGAGGATTCCCCTTGTTTGTCCCTTTGTTTGACCTTGCTGAACTTTTGTTTCTCCTTAGGGGCAGGGGTCGGCGAGGATGCAGTGGAAGTTGCGCCGACCCGTGAAGAGGAATAGTACCCCCGGTGGTAAAATCAGGTAAGTCTATGGGGGGTAACTAATATTGCCTCTGTTTATTCCCTTGGCTCACCTTGCTGTTCTTCTGTTCCCCTTAGGTGCCGGAGTGCGGCGGGAACATGCAGAAGGATGCGGTGGAATGTGAAGATGCTGCGAAGGCCGGTGAGTTCAGTGCGGCGCTGCAGCAGGCGAGGCGACGCGCACAAAACAACTTCTTTCTTCCAGCTCAAAGGCGCGGTGGATCAGGAATTCAGGTAAGGATCAAAGGTATTGCTCTTGTTCTAACCTTTTCTCCTTCTTTCTCCCTTTTTCTAAGAGCTCCAGACTCGAGGCGGGCGTGGCAGAAGACTGGATGCAGACTTGCAGGCACGGTGAGCGTTACGCTCCTGGATGCAGAATAACGCGAAATGTGTGCTGCTCTTCAGGCGTGGTTTAAATAGCCTCCAAAGTAGTCCCAGGTAAGTATTCCTCCCCAGCCCCACCCGAGTAAACAATAGTCCCTAGGTAAAGTAGTCCCTTCCAAGCCTCTTTTGGCTTGGAGCTCTTGCAGCATGGTCTGCATCAGGTAAGTTTGCAGCATGGTCTGCATCAGGTAAGTTTTAATCTATGAGCCTGGCGCTTATGGCGCCAGGACTGACCCTCCACATGAGCCTGGCGCCATAGACGCCAGGACTGCACCCAAACAGCCCCTAGAAGGGGCTGTTGGGCTTGCTTGGAATAACTTGATGCCTGCTTCCGGGGTTGCTGGACTTGGTCTGGGTCCCCGGGGGTAGGCATCATGACAGCACTCCCCCCCAAGGCCCCTCCTAAAGTCATTCTTCCCTGTGGTTTCGGTTTGTCTGGGAAATTTCGGTGGAATTTTTTCACCAATCGGAGTGCATGAACGTGGTCACTAGGTTCCCATGACCTTTCCTGTGGTCCGTAACCTTTCCAGTCGATTAAATAAAAAAGTTTTGACTTCATCAGCTCGGAGTCCAGGATGTTCTTAACCCAAATTCGGATTCCCCGTCAACAAGTATGGGGTCTGGTGGCTTGGTTAGTCTTGTCCCTGGTTGCACTGGCTTCAAAGGTGACACATGAAAGACGGGGTGAATTCGCATATTAGCAGGTAAGTCCAACTTGAAAGCCACCGGGTTGATAATGGCCTTGATAGAGTAAGCTCCCAAATATCTGGGGTTAAAGGTTCCTGTTCCCTTTAGAGGTATGTGTTTTGTGGCTAACCATACTTGGTCCCCTATCTGGTATTGTGGAGTATCACTTCTATGCTTCTATGCCATTCAGCATCTTTCTTGTATTTTTCTTTCGCCTGTTTCAAATGTGCAGTTGCTTCCTTAAAGGCTTGTGTAATCGTAGTGTGCAGATGGTCCACTGCGGGCATTTCTAAGTGTTGGGGTGAGTCAAGGTCTGAGGTTCGAGGATGGTGCCCATATAAGGTATAAAAGGGGCTTTGTCCAGTTCCAGAATGTACTGAATTGTTGTATGCATATTCGGCGATCCAAAGAATGTCTTTCCAATTACTCTCAGTCTGATGTAACATACAACGCAGGTATTGTTCGAGAGTCTGGTTGGTCCTCTCCGTTTGACCATTGGTTTGGGGGTGGTGACTGGTCGATAACCTCACATCGATTTGCACCAATTGACAACATTTTTTCCAAAAATGTGAAATGAACTGACTGCCCGGGTCAGAGACCAATACGGACGGAAATCCATGTATGCGAACAATGTTTTCGAGGAACTCCTTGGCCAGGATTGAAGCTGAAGGTAATCCCTTTAAAGGAATAAAGTGGGCCATCTTGGAAAAAAGATCCACAATAACTAGAATGGTGTTAAATCCATTGCATGGAGGTAGATCAGTAATAAAGTCTAACGATAAGGTGTGCCATGGTGTAGGCGGAATGTCTAAAGGTTGTAAGAGTCCAGCTGTTTTTTTCTTCTGACTTTTGTTTTGGGCGCAAATCCCACAAGACATCACAAATGATTTAATATCCTTTCGCCAGGTGATCTACCAGAATTGTCTCTTCATTTTAGCTTCAGTTTTTGCAATACCTGGGTGCCCCTCCATTAGAGTATCTTGATAATGGGAAATGACTAGCTCTTGTAGTTCCTTGTGTGGCAGAATAGTCGCCCTTGGTAATAAGGCAGGTCATTGGTGACAGAGTAGTCCGGGCCTTTCTTTACCCAGTCCTGCAGGGCTGTAGGATCAAAGAGTTGCTGGATCTTTACCTGAATGTCCTCTAGTGTCTGTAGAGTAGTCATGCCAAGAATCCTTTGTTTGGAAATTATAGGTACTGGTTCTGGGTTCACTTTTGCCTCTCCCATCCCTATTTGGGATAAGGCGTCTGCTTTACCATTCTTGCAACCTGGTCGATAGGTTATCACGAAATCGAACTCGGCAAAGAACAATGCCCATCGGAGTTGGCGTGACGATTGGGCCTTGGCTGTCTTTAAATACTGTAAATTCCGGTGATCGGTGATCACAGTAATGGTATGCCTGGCATCGAGAAGATAGTGCCGTCAAGCCTTGAAGGTGGATTTAAAGGCTAATAACTCCTTGTCGGTAACCGCATAGTTTAACTCGGGTGCCGAGAACTTTCTGGACCAAAATGCTACTGGGTGAAGCAGGCCAGTTTCAGGGTCCTTTTGGGACAGGACAGCTCCCATGGCTAGACTGGATGCATCAGTTTCCACTATGTGTGGAAGTTCTGGGCGCGGGTGCTTTAATACAGGTGCAGACGTGAATTTCGCTTTCAGCTCTTGGAAGGCATTTTCAGCTTCTTCAGTCCACATAAAGCGTTTATTTTTTCACAAGAGTGCTGTGATGGGATGTACAACATGTGAAAAATCCGGGAGGAATCTGCGGTAGAAATTGGCAAAGCCGAGCATGCTTTGTACTCCTTTAACTGAACTTGGTGATGGTCACTTAAGGATTGCGTCCACCTTTCGTGAGTCCATTCGGACTCCTCTTGGGGTCAGGATAAACCCAAGGAATTCAACTTCTGTGGCATGAAAAATGCATTTTTCCAGTTTTGCATATAGTTTGTGCTGGCGCAATTTCTCAAGGACTGCTCGGACGTGCTTCACATGGTCAGATTCTGAAGAGGAGTATACTAGAATATCATCGATATATACGACAACACAAACGTCAATGAGTTCACGAAGGACATCATTCATAAAATATTGGAAGGCTGCTGGTGCACTGCACAACCCGAAAGGCATCACCTGGTATTCGAATAACCCATACTTAGTGCGAAAAGCAGTCTTCCATTTGTCGCCCTCTTTTACACGTACCAGATGGTATGCCCCCCGGAGATCTAACTTAGTGTATATGCAAGCGTCCTTCACTTGGTCTATTAGTAGTTCAGGGATCAGAGGCAATGGGTATCGGTTCTTAACAGTTAACTGGTTCAATGCGCGGTAGTCTATGCATGTTCTGAGGTCACCTTCCTTTTTGGGCACGAAGAACAAAGCTGAAGATGCAGGGGACTTGGATGGCCGAATGAAGCCATTAGCAAGGTCTGGTCTAAGTATTGTCGTAGGTGAAGGTTCTCAGGTTCCGTAAGGGCCTAGATCCTGCTACAAGGGGTTGTGCACCGGGTATGAGATCGATTTGACAATCGTACGATCTGTGAGGTGGTAAGGTGTTTGCCTGTTCTTTTTGGAAGACATCCTCGAATTCTTGATATTCTGGAGGTAGTTGCACGACTGCTGTGGTTACTGTAGCCAGGCCTGCATTCAGATTTTTCTTTGGGTAACAGGTTTGTGCACAATCCGAGAAGGTTATTCTCTTCTCTCGCCAATCAATACAAGGATTATGTGTTTCCAACCAAGGTATCCCCAGTATTATTTTGAACTGTGGGGCTTTGATTAGATAAAACACAATAGTCTCTCGATGCCCATCCTGACCCAATAGTGTCATCTCTGCGGTGGAAGGAGTTACAGGCCCAGAGGCAATTTCAGTTCCATCGACTGTAGAGATGACATCTGAGGTGGTTTTTCGGCCGAGAGGTAGATTCATCCTGGAAGCCAATTCGTAGTCCATATAGTTTCCTATGGCCCCGCTATCAATGTATGCCCTTACTGTGTGCATACGCGATGGCTGCCTTGGATCTACGAGGACCATTGGTATGATGAAATGCGAGGTCTGAGTATGCTTCTTCAAGCTCGGCAAGCGGACCTCTACACTTGTCGGCGTGGTCGTTTCCCGAGTCTGACTCCATATGGCTTTTATCAGCAGCTCCTACCTCCTTCTTGGGTGGTTTTACAGGGTAATCCCGTAGAAAATGCCCAGAAGTTCCACAATATAGACACAATTGCATTTGCTGTCTCTCTTTCCTTCTGGGTTAAGGGTCCTTTAACCCCTCCGATTTGCATGGGTTCTGAAGCATCTGCTCCTTTGGGGTTAGCGTGGGTTTTGACCAACACCTGATTCTCAAACTTGGCTCGATCAGCCTTTCTGTTCTGAAGTCTGTGATCTAACTGGACCACTAAGTCTATATATTCAGCGCAGTCTTGAGGTGGGTTCACGACTTGAGCCAAGACATCCTTGAGTTCTCCTCGAAGCCCTCGATGAAATAATGTGATTCGTTTTACCTCAGGCCATCCAGTTTCCACTATCAACCTATTAAAGGTCGCGATGTAGGATAGAAGGTCCTGGTTACCCTGTAGTAGGGACAAAAGTTTGTTATCCAGGGCCTGTCTTTGGGAGTGCCGGGCAAATAGCCTTTCCATGCTCATTTGAAAGCCCTGAAAATCCTTAAGAATTGGGTCATCCTGAGTAACTAGTGGAATTGACCAATCAGCTGCACTGCCGCTGAGATATGACAATACAAAGGCTACCATGGCTTGATCGTTTGGGAAGGCTCCAGGTCTGCATAAAAAGTGCAAACGGCATTGGTTCATAAACACGGCGAACCTTTTGGGATCCCCGGCAAAGCTTTCGGGCAGAGCTAATGGAATAGTTCCTGGTAGGCTTATTTGTACAGGGTTACTCGATGACACAGGAGCTGGATTTCCCCCGGGTCCTGGTAGGGGTGCTTGTCCAGCCTGGCTTTGCAGTAGTTGCCTAGCAAGGTCATCAGTTCGCTCCTTTGACAAAATCAGTTCTCTTCCAAGAGCATTGGTGTCTTGATGGGCGGAATGCACTTCAGCCCTCAGTTCCCCTAGTAATTAGGCCAATTGGTCAGTTTCTGAGGTATCCATATCGCCCGGGTGGGAATTTGTGGGTAGGCTTTGCGTTCTGTTACGCTCACCTGGCTCCCACAGGGGCGTCGATCTGAACTGGACAGCTGCGCTCTCCACCAATGTGACGCGTAGTGCCCAGATGACGGACTGGACTGGCCCACCTAGCTTCGTTTACTTGGCCCATAGGAATATTCTTCTGGAAATGGAGAATGGGAATTAACCACCCGAGGAGTTGAGCGTTAACCCCCCCCACTCCCGCTGTTCTCCCCACTGATCACCTTTGATGTCCTCTCTTATAGTCTCACCTGATGGTTTGGAAAGATGAGCTCTCCATCCTGCATTGAGCGCAGGGGCGCGTAGATAACCAGTTGCTTCACTGGCTTGAAGGAATTGGTGAGTTCCAGAACAATATTGACTGAGATTTCCGGCAAGACGCCGTAAGTATGTAGTTCGTAAGAGTTCAAATGTCTGACTTTCACTCTTGTCCGATTCCTTGCAGGTTGCAGCTTGATCCTAGTGAAGAGTTCCTCGTGGCAACCGGTAATATTCAGGTAAGGATTTGTATTATCCAACACAATTTGATAGAATAATGTCAGTATGTAACCTGTTGCTTTCTCCCTTATTCAGGCGCTGAGAGAAAGTATGAAGTCTCGGGGGATAATGCCTTCGGCGATAAAATCAGGTAAGCCTATTGTGGTGAAGAGGTTTCCCCTTGTTTGTCCCTTTGCTTCACCTTGCTATCCTTTTGTTTCCCCTTAGGGGCCAGGGTCGGCGAGGATGCAGTGGAAGTTGCGCCGACCAGTGAAGAGGAATAGTACCCCGGTGGTAAAATCAGGTAAGCCTATGGGGGGTAACCAATATTGCCTCTGTTTATTCCCTTGGCTCACCTTGCTGTTCTTGTGTTCCCCTTAGGTGCCGGAGTGTGGCGGGAACATGCAGAAGGATGCGGTGGAATGTGAAGATTCTGCGAAGGCCGGTGAGTTCAGCGCAGCACTGCAGCAGGCGAGGCAACGCGCATAAAATAATGTCTTTCTTCCAGCTCAAAGGTGTGGTGGATCGGTAATTCAGGTAAGGATCAAAGGTATTGCTCTTGTTTTAACTTTTTCTCCTTCTTTCTCCCTTTTTCTAGGAGCTCCAGACTCGAGGCGGGCGTGGCAGAAGACTGGATGCAGACTTGCAGGCACAGTGAGCGTTACGCTGCTGGATGCAGAATAACGCGAAGCGTGTGCTGCTCTTCAGGCGTGGTTTAAATAGCCTCCAAAGTAGTCCCAGGTAAGTATTCCTCCCCAGCCCCACCCGAGTAAAAAATAGTCCCTAGGTAAAGTAGTCCCTTCCAAGCCTCTTTTGGCTTGGAGCTCTTGCATCATGGTCTGAATCAGGTAAGTTTGCAGCATGGTCTGCATCAGGTAAGTTTTAATCTATGAGCCTGGCGCCTATGGTGCCAGGACTGACTCTCCATATGAGCCTGGCGCTATAGGCGCCAGGACTGCACCCAAACAGCCCCTAGCAGGGGCTGTTGGGCTTGCTTGGAATAACTTGATGCCTGCTTCCGGGGTTGCTGGACTTGGTCTGGGTCCCCGGGGGTAGGCATCATGACATACTGTGAATCTCAGAGTGCTTTTAACAGGGTCATTGAAATGGATTTGGGAAACGCACAAGTGTCCAGTACCGTAATTCAGTACATGGACAACTTTTTAGTCTGTAGTGCTTCAGAGGAGCAGTGTCGTGGAGACTCAATCAAGCTC
Source organism: Ambystoma mexicanum (assembly GCF_040938575.1). Lineage (NCBI taxonomy): Eukaryota > Metazoa > Chordata > Amphibia > Caudata > Ambystomatidae > Ambystoma > Ambystoma mexicanum. The sequence continues at coordinate 867,063,668 of NC_090933.1, read as the reverse complement.
CTAATCCTGCTCGCGGCATAGGGGCACAATGTGGACAAAGATAAATTGCAGTATTGCCAGACAGAGGTAGTATATTTGGAACAGATAATATCATCTGCAGGGAGAAAGGTGATGTCTGAGCTAGCCACTGTATTCCAGAGTACACCTCAGACAGTTACGGTAAAACAGATGCAGTATTTTCTGGGGCTCTGTAACTATTGTAGGTCCTGGGTATTGTATGAATCTAGTTGCACGAGGCCCCTACTTCAAGCACTTAAGGAAGCACAAAAGGAGAAGGGTCAGATAAAATGGTCAGAGGAAATGAAAACATGTTTCCGGGAACTCAAGACTGCGATCAGTAATGCTCTAGGTTCTAGTTTTGGTGACCCCCCAATTACCAGAAATAATTATTTCTATTTTCACATACAGATGGGAAGGGAATGACAGCGATCCTGGCTCATAAAACATCACTAGTTCACAAACCCATGGCTTACTACAGAGGGCTTTTAGATTCAGATATGCAAGGTCAGTTCCCATGTGACCAAGCTCCTTCGGCAGCTGGCTTTGCAATACAAAAGTCTTTAACCATTTCTATGGGCTGCCCGGTTACGCGTATTTGGAGCATGCAGTTTTTGCAATCTTGGAAAAGTCTAAATCAACTTTGACAACCCAACGAGTATCAGAGTATAAAGTTATTTTGTCAAATGCTTCCATACCTCCGGTAAGGTGTCATCTAGTCAATCCGCAGCTATTTTAGCGAAACCAGTGAAACCCAACAGCATTGTCCACGACTGTGAAACCAATGAGGGAGAAGAGGAAGAGAGGGCAATTGTTAAGGAGGATGCCTTGAAAGGAGGCGAGGTACTCTTTGTTGATAGATAATCAATAATTAATCAAGACACTGGTGAGAGGCACACAGGAGCGGCAGTTGTCGGTCTTGTGGATGGAAAATATTGGGTTGGAGTGTAGAAACAACTGCCTTCACATTACTCTGCGCACGCAGGAGAACTAGTGGCACTCATCGAGCTACTACAGACGAGTAAGGGGAAGGTAGTCACTATGTACTGCCACTCTGTGTATGTCACCTCCACAGTACATTTTGGGTTATTTAGATGGCAGTGAAGAGGGTTTAAAAGATCTGACGGGACCCCTGTCCAGCATGCCGCGCTTTTATCCCAAATAATGGAAGCACTATTATTGCCCGTAGAAGTAGGAATGGTGAAGCGCGCAGCACATTCTAACAGAACTGATTTAAAAGTGCTTGGTTATGATGCTGCAGACAGAGCGGTAAAGGAAGTGGCATATTTGCCCTTTTCAGAACCTCTGAAAACGGAAATGGTGTCCCAACAGGTACAATTGCCAGTCCCATATACTGCAGTCCCTCTGCCTCATATAGTAGAAATGCAGGGAAAGGCACCTCAAGAGTAGAAGGAGCTCTGGGAAAGGAGGGGATGCATGCTTGTTGTGGAAGCAATAGCTGACGGGGTAGGTAGTAATTCCCGTAGAGCTGCTTCTTGTGGTTCTAGAGCAACTACATTACTCGTCACATCTGTCTCGACATAAAATAGCAACAGAAATCCAGGAGGAGTGGTTTATACCAAACATTCACAAACAGGTAATTAGGTTAATAGGGAATTGTATAGTTTGTAAAGAATTCAAACCTGGTAACTCAATGAAAGCAGTGAGAGCGGTAAAGCCCTTCCCTTTAGATTCTTTCAGAGGACTTCATATCAACTTTGTCGATATGATACAGAAGTGTAATAACTTTAGGTATTTGATTGTAATTGTATATCTATTTTCCTGGTGGCTTGAGGTGGGCCTCTGCATGCTCCCTGATGCAAAATCAGCAGCACATTTCTGGTGAGGGAGGTATTTTCACAGTGTGCAATATGTGTGGTCCTGAGATTAGATAATGGGAACCAATTTTTTAATGCATAATTTGCCGAGATGACGTCACTTCTGGGGATGAAGCACAGGTTGTACTCAGTGTATCACCCACAACCCAACTGGACAGTGAAAAGACTTAATGGTTTGCTTCAAATGCAGTTGTCTACATTATGTACTGAACTGAAAAAATGTTGATTGTGCTGTCTTCCATTGGCCCTTTTTTACTTACGAAATAAGCCAGCGAAAGATCACCTCCTCAGCCCTCATGAAGTTGTGATGGCCCGTAGATTATATAAGCCATTCTCACCCACATGCACAGGTTCAGATGCACATAAGTCAGCAGAGATTCTTGCAGAAGAGTTTGGGGAATATCTTAGGGCCTTAACGAGAAGAGTCAGGATTGGCATCTTCACAGGTTACAGCATCACATCAACAAGCAATGGGAAAGGACAGCAGGGAACAAGAAGATTGGATGAAACCATGGGAATTCCATCTATGTGCGTTCCTTTGTTCTCCACTGGAATGAACAGCATTTCCATGGGCCTCATCGAGTGATCTTTGCAAGACCGGCTGCAGTCAAAGTGGAGGGCAACAAGAATTGGATCCACATCCATGAAGTGGGAAGAAACACAGGAGTCCCTCCACTGACACCTAGGGAAAAGCAGTCCTAAAAAGATAAGTGTGCCTTAGAGAATCGCAGTTCTAGCCAGTGGAGAGGTGGGATCGCACAGAGATCAAGAATTATTATTCACACTCTAAAACAAAAGAATGGATTTAAAAATGTGTATGAGCATGTGTAGATATATTTCTCTCTTGATTTCTGTGGTACATGTTTTTAATAGTAGAAATATAAATGAATCTGAATTTTTAAGTACTATAGATAGGGTAGAAAAACTATTAAGAGCAGAAGACCTTGAAATAGATTTCCGAAATAATGATGATGAAAATTTAGAAATAATATATGAAGCACACAGCTTTGTAACAGATAATATCTGGTATCATCATATGAAGAGAGTAGGGAGAGAGAGAGCGACAATCGCATTATATCTGCTTTTTTATTTCCCATGCTTCTGGTGTTCCTAGAATATTTATTCCCGACGAGGTAGAGGTAGCCGAGGCACAGTGTATATAGTCTTGTGCTGGGTCAGAGGGCAGTTTCAGGGGCAATCTGTAGCCGCTTCTATCCTTCCAGTTGAAGAAGAATGTTTACTATCAGATGGGGAAAAACAGAAGGATGTCTATTGCATGTAAAGTTCACTCTTGAAGGATTTATCTTTGTGAACAATAAATGGGAGCAATGGGTTGCAGAGCAGGCGGATTGGTGGGACTCTCCAAAGAAGGGGTGGCACAAATGAACCTATTATGTGGAAGTGTATGGAAAATATGCTGTCATCCAGGCCTGGAAAGACTACAGTTTGGCCCTCATGGCATGGCTGCTCTACCAAGCTACAGCCACATGCTTGCTTTTGCTGAAACGTGTGTCTCTTTGGCTTATTAGGTCTCATATGAACATGTCAGTATCCTGGCTTCATGGTGGATACCTGTTTGGCAGTTATTCCAGGAGGCATCACAGTTTTTTTCTGCCTGTTCTCCTACTATAGGTTTGGGGAGGGACAGGTGCGCGTTGGCACGGCATTGTGGCTGAACACCTTCTCCCAGGTAAATCGAGTAAAATTCCCTTTTCTGTAAGAGTCATTGCACATTTATTCTCGCAACTGATATGTGTCCTTTTGCATTTACCATGGATCCTGTGATGAATTTGCTCCTGTCGTTCCCTTGTTTTGTGTCCCACCATCCCCTGGGCAGAGGAGGCTCTGGGTAGAGCATTTACCTATGAACTTTCCAGTAGGTAGGAAGGGCTTGGCGCCCGAGTTCCAAGATTCACTCAGAAAACATGGTAAGAAGAAACAGCATTCCCTCAATTATTTTCAGCTAGTCATGGAGGTAGAATAGATAGTATTAGTTGTAAAATTGTTTATTAAGTGCAAACTCATTACTGACAAAAAAGTTTTAAGACGCTTGCAATTAAGTAGTAATTTCTTCTTCAGAATACAGATTAAACTGTATGTAACCTGTAGGGCCACACGTTAGATTGAACCAATATTTTGGGCCTCATTACACGGATGGCGGAGAACCATGGCGCTATTAGCGCCATGGTCCATGCTGGTAAAATACCGGCACCGCCTTGGCGGAAAGGGGAATTACCGCCCCATTCCAAGGTTGGCGGGGCGGTAATTCCCCCTTCCACCATTGCCCTTCCCCATTCCCATTTTCGCCCCATAGGGCTCAATGGGAATGGGGAAGGCGCTAAATACGGTACCGCAAATTGCGGTACCGTAATTAGCTCCCTGGATCCCTTTGCGGGTTGGTTTTTAACGCCTGCAAAAAGCAGGCGTTAAATCCCCCAACCCGCAAAGGGACCTCGTAGTAAGGCGGTAAGGATTTAAAGGTACCGGTATTTTACCGGTACCGGTAAATCCTTACCGCCATCCGTGTAATGAGGCCCTATATGTTCCATTTACTATTTGAAATGTAACTTCTTTGTGTTATGGTGTAGCTCATACATTAAACACAGGAACTGATAATAAAAATATGGCAGGGTCTACTTTAGTACAACAGATAAAGTAAATAGCCCCAATTATCAGGGGCATTGCACATGCCTGGTGGCCCAGACCAACCTGGACTGCCGCACATCCAGTGCTTTGTTTCCGAGCGTGGGGGTCCTCAGATTGGCTTACAGGGTACCCCCCAAATTCTGTGTTACGCCACTACTACATTAAATTATTACCTGTCAGCTATTCAACATCATGAAAAGTGAGCAACTCCAAAACAATCTTATAAATTGCAATGTAACTCTGCATTTATGCACATTGATAATTTGCATGATCAAAATGAAACAAACTGTCAAAACTCACTCACTATATGAGTGTTGAGGCTTGCACAGATAAATGTTCTTTAATAAAAGTAAACTCCACATTTGACAGTCTTTTAGCAAGTGCAATTTCAGTTTCAACTGGGTTAGAAGCATACCATATTGGTGGAATAGCATTGCACTGCTTATTTATGTTACTAGATGAGCAAAACAAAATGTTAGTTTATTCTAAATTACATGTCAAAGGTACATCAGTAATCTCATATATTCTGAAAAAAACTAAATTGATAATAATTGATTAAATCAGGATGATTTCTTGTAACATGCTAAGGTTAATTATCTTATGTTTTGAGTAAATTTTAAAAACAAAATTAAAATTATATTAAACCTTTTTGTGGAAAGTATATACTACTTTTGTAGACACCAGCTCAATCTTGTTAGACCAACAGGAAAAGCAGTTTTTTTTTTCCAAATTGAATATTATTGAGATTTCTAATAACACCAAAATGCATTACATTTTTTAACTGCTTTACCCAGCAAGAAAATTCTATAACGATCATCAATGCAATGCATATTAAGTGAACATTTTCTGCCCTCCGCAGACCTATTATATATATAGATTTTTTTTAACATTAACCAACAACAACAACATAACATAACAATCACTCTGGCACTCCTGCATGGATTCCGCCCAACATTGTCATCTGTCGTGGCACGCGTCTGTGGCCGTACTACCCAGATCAGTGGCCTCCCATCACATCCAGCCTGAGGTTTGTATCCCATGTCCTTCTTCATGTCGGGGGTACTCGTCTCGTTTGTCAGTTCCCCTATCAGTGTTCTTCCGCTCCCCCGGGGTCGCCTGTGCTGCTCTCTTCCCTTTTTCCGAATAAATCTTGTATCAGGGAGTTCCATGCAAGTATTTTATGTCCACTCTCTCCTTCCCCGCTCTGCAATGCCCTTGTCCACACTGCCGTTTCCGGTACCGACCATTTCCTCAGGTCGGCCCACCGTGAGTCTATGCTCGGACCCGAACTGGAGTTCCATGCCATTTCTATGCGGTGCTTTGCCAGAATGCACACCAAGTCCTTCATTTTGGCCACATGTGTCCTCTGCCTGTCTCCTCTAGGAAAGAGGCCCAGTAGGTAAGATTCTGGTGTCCATGCTTGCATGCAGATCCTGCCCCTGGCCACCCCCTCCTTGATTCCCTCCCAAAAGATCCTTATCACTGGGCAGGTCCAGAACATGTACAGTATATCAGCTTCCTCTGCAGCGCACCATGGGCAGTTCCGGGGTTCCCTAATACCCATCGTGGACATTCTCCTGGGTTTGAGGTATGCTCTATGCATGAGGTTAAGCTTTACTTGTTTAAATCTTGCATTCCTAGACACTTTATTTGGGTATCGCAGGACTCTGGACCAGTCCTGGTCAGTGAAGGGCCTCTGGATCTCCAATTCCCAACGTTCTCTCATTTGCAGTTCCCAGTCATTGTTGGATTTCAGTAGCTGTTCATAAAGACTGGAGACCGTATGTCCCCCTTCTGTTATATAGTACCACGTGTCCAGCATCCCCTTTGTATCATCTTCATCCGGCAATTCTGGCCATCTCTTCTTAAAGTGACTGAACCATGCTGTTGAGTAGTGTAAATTGGCCACTGTGTATGTCATGCTCCTCCATCAAAGTTTGGAATTCCACCCATTGTCCTTCTTTCCACAGGTCTCCAATCTGAGCTACACCCTTGACTTGCCAATGGGTCTGGTATGTTGCGAGGGTGGCAGTGCCCGCACCAGCAAATCCCTCAAGGATCTGCACAGAGCAGGGGTCATGCACCCCATGGATTTTCCATGCTTTTTCCACAGGATCAGGCCTAGTTTGACCATGTTGGGTAGGGTGGGTCTGGTCAGGGACTGGTCTATCCATATCATTTCTCTCAGGTAGTACTGTCACAATGCCTGCTGGAAGAGCAACAAGTCTATTGATGTTCCATTCCCTAGCCATCTCACCACAAACTGCAATTGCCCTGCAAGGTAATATCATTCAAAGTCCGTCAATCTGATGCCTCCTACTTCGTAGTCTCTTTGCAGAGTATTCAGGGCAATCCTGTTCCTCCCCCCACCCCACAGGAATACTCGTGCCATTGTGTTCAACTGTGTGAAGAATTCCTTAGGTATATCATGTGGGATGTTTGTGAAGTAGTATAGCATGCCCTGTCATTCCTAATGGGAGCGTCTTCCAGAAATCCATGACTTTCTGTGTCTTATTGAGGGCTATCCGTGTGTTGAATTTGTGTGTGTCAGTGATATCGTGATGCACCTCTATCCCCAGATAGCAGAAAGGGCCCAGTGCCCATGTGAGTCCCAGGACTGGCAGTTGGTTCGGGGGGACCATCAGCCAAGGGGAATAGGGAGGATTTATCGCTGTTGACAGCTATTCCCGATAGTTTGGTATACGCATCCATCGCTTCTAGTAGGCATAGTAGGTGCACCCGTGGTTTCCCCACAAAGAGGAGTATGTCATCTGCATATAACAAGGTTTGGTGTATAACTCCATCTATGTCTATCCCAGTGTCCCTGTTTTTGGCCCTGAGGAAGACCATCAGCAGTTCGAGGGCCAATATGTTCAACATTGTGGATAGTGGGCACCCCTGCTTTGTGCCTCTGTAAATCCTCCAGACCTTCGAGATGTGCCTCCCAATTTTCACTCTTGTTCTAGGGTCTTTATAAAGCAGCCTAATGCAGCAGAGGAACCCCTCCCCTATTCCAAAGTGGGTGTGAAAACTCAGTGACGCTATGGCACATTCGCCCCATCTGTGATTTATCTGGTTCACCACATTGTGAAGTCTTTTCAGATTCCACGTCGTGTTCCGTCCCGGGACATAGCCCGTTTGGTCCAGATGCACCAGCGTGCGTACCACCCGTTTAAGCCGATTGGCGAGCACTGCCGTCAGAATTTTGAAGTCTTTGTTAATCAGGGAAATCGGCCTATAGGAGGCACAGTCTAGTGGTGATTTCCCTGGTTTGAGGACAGGTATTTTGCCAGATTCCGACATATTATCCGGCAACTGCCCCTTCTAGTATGCCTCTTCATAGGTCTCCAACAGTCTAGGTGATAGGGTGCACTTGTATTTCTTATAAAACTCGCCTGGGAGCCTGTCTGGTTCTGGGGATATGCCTGATGGAAGCTCAGCAATTACGGTCTCTAGTTCTTCCACTGTGAGGGGGGCTACAAGTATTTGGGCCTCCTCTTCTGTTAACTTAGGTAGACTGATCTCGGCCAAGGCGTCGGCTATATCGCCCGTTTCCACTGCAGGATTGGGGGCATCCAACAGCTCACAAAATTGTGAGAATATTTTTTTAATACCTTCTTGGGTCCTGACCTCCTCCCCTGCTTCATCTCTTATTGCATTATTAAGGTCTCTCCTACTCTCCTGCTTGGTAAGCCAGGCCAGGAGCCTGCCGGGTTTATCTCCCTCTGCATGTAATCTCTGTATATACTTCCCGTAGTCCAATCTCCCCAGTCTCTCCCAGACTGCAGCACAGCTCAATCTCAACATTGTGAGTTCCCCCGATTCCTTCCATGTTATACCTGCTCGGCGTTCGGCTAGTTCTATCTCCCTTTCTACTTCCCCGAGATCTGCCAGGGTGCTCCCTCTTAGTCCCCCCGTTTCCCTATAGCCACCCCCCTGACCACCACTATAAATGCCTCCCAGATTGTACCGTTGCTATCAACGCTTCCCATATTGTGCTCAAAATAATCATGTATCGTGTCTTGCAGAGATTCTTGGAACTCGCCCTCCATCAGCGCCTGTGCCCTCAGCAGCTATGTTGGTAGGGGCCTTCCTATATGTATGTGCTCATGTTGCTAGTAATGGAGCATAATCTGATAGTGTTCGTGCTTTGATGTTTATCCCTGTGAACTCCCCCAGAGATTCAGTGCCCGTGAATACATAGTCTGTGCATGTGAATATCCCATGGGGGTGCTATAATGTGTGTACCCACTCACTTTTCCATGTACCTTTCTCCAGAAGTCCACCAGATGCAGTCAGTTCAGGATCGTTTGTAAAGCCTTAGCTGGTGGTGCAGGTTTCCTATGCTTGTCATCTGATCTGTCCAGAGCGAGTCCAGGGTGCAGTTGAAGTCGCCTGCCCAAATGAACGTCGCCTCTCTGTATGGGGCCAGTTTGGGTGTTATTTTCCTGAAGAACTCTGTTGCATTGTGATTCGTGGCGTATGTGTTTATCAAGCATATTTCCTTGTTCTCCAGCATTCCATGTACTATCACGACAATGCCCTCCGAGTGGCTTTCTTGTTTTATCAGCTGTAATGGGACCCCCAGGGCGATTCATATCAGCACATCCCTAGCATAGTTGGAGTACATTGAGCTGTACATTTGGCCGCCCCGTTTCTTGACCACTTGGTTTGCTTCTCTGCCGTTAAGTGAGTCTCTTGTAAAATAGCCATTTTCACCTTCATCATGTTCTGCCAGGAGTATACTCTGAGTCTCTTGACGTAGGCGTTGAGTCCCCTGATGCTCCAGGTAGGTTGCGATAGTTACTTCTTCCTTACCCATTTTGTTGGTGTGCCCTGTGGCCAGACCTCTTCCATATTCTTATGCGAGCTTGCATGCCTGATTCCTGTTTCTGTGGCCCTGGCCCATGCTGTCCTTACCCCCCATCGGCATATTTCCTTTTATCCTTCGTTAAAGTCATTCTGTACTGGTGTCACCTGGGACCTCAGACTGGGGATATTTTTCAGGTCTTGCTTCGTTTGATCATGGTCGATTCTATCTCCACTCGTGGCTTGTCATCTTCTTCTTTGTATGCTGCTTCCTCCACTTCTCATGCCTTTCACCAACCAACCAAACAACTGACTAACTATAACTATTAAACAAACTGCTCCGGCATCGCTGCTTCTCTTGCACTGCCCACCTAGGTGGGGCAGGCCCGCCGCAGCGTGATGCCTTAGAACTGACATCTGAACTAGTAGAACTCTTTTGGGTTTCGTGTCTTGTCGTTACCAGTGTGATCCAGACGTTGACCCCTTGCGGTTGCTGTTGGTACCCTTGTTCAGAGGAGAATTGCCTAGTATTTCGGTGCTGGACTGCCCCTGGGCAGGACAAAGACTAATGTGCAGGGAAATTTCTTCTCTGAAAGAGACAGTGAGCCAAAGACTTGGTAGAGTCTCTCCCAGGGGTTATTCACCCAAGAACAGGTCATTGGGCTGTGTTCGTGCTGGTAGAGAGATTCCCAGACCCCCCATCCCCCATTTTGCATAAATTATCTTTGAGTCTCACCTTAAGTTGCCAGGGCGATCCAGACGTGGACCCCTTGCTCACTGTTCTTAGAGAGGCACAGCTTCACCTCACTGATGATGGCCAACAAGGCTGAAACACGTGTATGGGGTTGCTGTTGGTACTCTTGTTCGGAGGAGAATTGCCTAGTATTTCAGTGCTGGACTGCCCCTGGGCAGGACAGAGACTAATGTGCAGGGAAATGTCTTCTCTGTGAAAGGGACAATTAGCTAAAGACTTGGTAGAGTCTCTCCCAGGGGTTATTCACCCAAGAACAGGTCATTGGGCTGCTTGTGCTGGTAGAGCGATTCCCAGCCCCCCCCTGTTTTGCATAAATTAACTTTGGGTCTCACCCTAAGTTACCAGGGCGATTCAGACGTGGACCCCTTGCTCACTGTTCTTAGAGAGGCACAGCTTCACCTCACTGATGATGCCCAACAAGGCTGAAACACAGGTGTGGGGTTGCCGTTGGTACTCTTGTTCAGAGGGGAATTGCCTAGTATTTCGGTGCTGGACTGCACCTGGGCAGGACAAAGACTGATGTGCAGGGAAATGTCTTCTCTGTGAAAGGGACAGTGAGCTAAAGACTTGGTAGAGTCTCTCTCAGGTGTTATTCACCCAAGAAAAGGTAATTGGGCTGTGTTCGTGCTGGTAGAGAGATTCCAAGACCCCACCCCTGTTTTGCACAAAAGAAACAATACTTAGAAATGTCCTTCCCATCGAGGCTTCTCGACAGCACTTTGCACGTTGGAGCATAGCTGCAACCCCGACATCGAGCTGCTGAAAGATAAACAGGAGCGGCTCTCCAGGGAACATACGCTGCCAGATCCATGTTTTACAAGCACCAAGACCCTATTCTGGCCTTCGAAAGCTTGTGTCTTTACACAATATGAAACGCTGGACAACTCTCTGCTCTTCCAGGATTTACTCCTATTCCCTGTGCGTCTCTACGCATCCACGCACACAGGGTCCTTTACTCTGACCTCTTCTGGCGCAGCATTGGGTTCTTTGGAACACGTCTCCCTTTCAACCAGGTTCTACAGATTGCCATCACGCCCAGACGCTAGTGTGGTGTCACCTGTCCTCTTACAGTCACAGAGCACAGCAGACTTTACTCCGACCCAATGGTTGCACTGTTTCAGTATCCCCTGGTGTCCACTGAGGCCTACAGTACACAGGCCAGAGCTTCTTATCTTAGCTTTGGCCTCTGGACGGCATCTCCCAGCACTTCACTCTTCATAAGGTGAGTCCCTTTATGCTTGGAGATTGCATAGAGCTCCTTCCTTGCTCTGTTGGGTATGAAAACTTGGACATCCCTCCCCCCTTGTCATCTCTTGTTGGGCAGAAGCTCCCTTTGTTGCCTGTACACAGGATTGGCCTGCACATCAGCTCTGCCACCTCTCCGGGGGCACCCCTTTTTCTATTTCTTCTGGGGTGTGACACTACTTCTTTATCTTTGGCTCTTAAAACTTCCTTACTCTTCGTCGAGGCGTTAGGGAGGGATCTTCAACTGATGCACAGCTCCCTTTCAATATCTTCCCTTGGTCTTGGTCTGGGCCCACTTCTTCATTTCTACGGGGCCAATGGTGTCCCCTCTTCACCGCCCTGGGTGATGGGACTTACTTTTTTGGGTGCAGTGTGTTCCTGTCTTCTAGATGCACCCCCCTAAGCAGCAGGGCCTCTTAATTGTCTCTCTTTTGCCTTGCAGGTCCTTGGCTTGTCTTTTAAAAGACCATCCACGTCACCAGTGTAATAAAGTGACTTTCTTAGGCTGCAGGTGAGTTCCATTAAGCTTTATTACATCTTCTTGAGTTACATCAGTTATCTTAACATGGAACAGTTACAAGGAACAAGACACTGGCTCCCATCACCCAGGAAGGGCTCTCCAACTGCGTGGGATTGCCACCCTCACCACAAACATTCTCTCACTCACACCATAACATTCCGCATGATCAGAATAACATTCTGCTCTACATCACATTCTTCTGCATACCCTTCCAAGTATATCACAGCAAAAAGTAAACAGAGACGATGGCTGCCATGGAAGGGGGAGAAGGGACTACATGTAGTGCCTTTTCTCTTTCCATGGGGGCAAGGACGCAGATGCAATGAGCCCGACAAAGGCTCTGGGCTTCATCACGAGTTCGGCTGTAGCCCTTAAAAATGGCGGTAACGGTATTACTGAGCTATCTTTTTTCATATTGCCACACATTTATGTGCTGTAGAGGGGCGGTGGTAGGTTCAAGCACTTTGCCCCAAACCTTATTGAAAAGTTAAGTGTGGCTCCAGAGCTCCTCTTTCAAATGAGATCTTATTGAAATACGTGGTTGTTCCAGGTTCCATTGCTGTTAAAGCAACTCCCAAATAGTTAAAGTATGAAACTTGCTGAAACAAAAAACATGGTTTACTTGTAATCTGACAGTGACTTCACATTACATAAGTTAAAAATATATTAAGTCCTTTGCACAAGCCAGATGGATACCTCTTATGCTTGCCGCTCCTCCTGGTCTTGGATGCCTCTGTCCTGGGAGCCACTCAGGTCCTTCATACCGATTCTGCAGTCTATCCTATTCGTTTTGGGTTATCAGCACATTACTGGAAGGTCCAAGTGACCTCCTGCAGAGGGAAAAGTGTTCCAGGAGTGTCACTTAGGCCATAGAGTGCATTGGGTGGCGCCCTCAGTCATCATGTAGAGATCTAGGGGGGTTGGGTTGCTCACCACCTTCTTTGCCGGTGCCTTCAGCTCCATGTCTCTGCTGCTCATCAGTTGCTCTATCTAGTGCTGGCTTCATATCGGGTTTCCAACTGACATTTTAGGGTCAGGTGCTGGTCAGGCGCTGGTCAGGCCTTCTCTGCGTCTCCTCTGTGCGAGTGTTCCCTCAAGCACCGGGAGGTCTCTTCAGCTGGTTACTCATTTGCAGGACCCTTGCATGTAATGACTCTTATTCATTCGACCTTCACCATGTGGATGATGGTGAGGGGGAGCCAAGGATTAACCGACCAGAGAAGATGGCACCTGATTCACAGAAGTTGCTCTGTGCGGGGTGCTATCTTGGCCACACCCCTGACAACCTGGTTTTAAAACAATGACTACTACAGACAGTAGCAACACATGATAAGGTTACTTCAGTCAAGCATACACTTACAAATTCTATTGAAACAGATGTTCATATTGACCTTTTAAAAAAGGGAAAAGGTTGTCTATGATTAATGTCAGCAACAGGTACTTGCCAGCTATTTAATACATTATTGATTATTCTAGAAAGTCACACTCTAATTAACATTGAAGTCACTGACACAATCATTAACATGGCTAAACACGCAAAATGAATTAACAGGTTAAAATACTCCTATAAGATTTTGAAGGCTCAATTTCTGAAACTGCTTTACTAGAAATATCTGTGCACCTCTCTAAAAAAGCTAGAGTTATCTTGTGGAGAAATGGAAATGATAGGAAAAGGTTAGTAAACGTCGCCATGGGATATAGAGTAGCGTTTCAAAATCCTATCAGTATCGCATTTATTGGCAGTATTCAAATTTAAGTTTCACAATAACGATTGATGGTACGTTTTCAATGTATTGAATACATGTGTTATTAGAAAACAATTTCCACTCGCTACAACAATACATAAAATCCCAAGGATTAAGTTTAGACAGAAACATTGTAGACAAAGGTGATAAAGGGCCAGATATTCAAAGCTTTTTTGCACGCAAACGAGGAAATGCCCTAGCTATCTCCTCACTTGCGGCAAAAACAGGAGCAACCCAATTTGCAAAGGGCATTTGAATGACAGCATCTTAGAGGCACTCATTCAGATGCCCTTTTCCCACTTTTGCTCATTTGACAGGGCAAACCTTTGCAGGTGTTTCGACCATTGTTGAATGACAAGGAGACATCTAGTGGCCAAAAGACTGTGGCCCTCATTACGACCCTGGCGGAAATCGTGGTGCAAAATGCACCATGGAGCACGGCGGAAAGCTGCCGATAGCGCCATGGGGGTTGGCGGATTTACCGCCCCATTCCGACCTTGGCGGGGCGGTAAATCCCCATTCCCCATTTTACCCTTCCCCATTCCCATTTTTGCCCCATAGGGTATAATGGGAGTGGGGAAGGCGTTAATTACGCCACCGTAAAATACGGTGGCGTAATTAACAACAAGGTCCCGTAGCGCCATGGATTTCTCCGCCCGGAAAAACCAGGCGGAAAACGCTCCATGGCGCTACGGGAACTCGTAGTAGGGCGGACGGGTCCGCCGCGAATACCGCTGGCGTAGACCCACTCCGCCAGGGTCGTAATGAGGGCCTGTGTATCTGGGATATTAAATAGCAGCAATATTCGTCGAAGAAATAGCCCTTTAAAGGGGAGAAAGGGCGATATGTTGACATTTCTCTTCAAAGTAAAGTAAACTTGACCAGATTGCATGATCCTGAATAAATTGCTTCATCTGGCTGTACTTTGGATTACTTTCTTCCCGGCATTCAGAGCTTTTGGAAGCAGGCTGTCAACCAGTATAAACCTTCAATAAAAACCTGAGATCTACATTTATTTGATAATGTTCTTTCACCATGTATCTAAATGTCAATGCCCCACTGAGCTTTGCATTAGCTGTGCCCCCTCTCTTGGAAAAGATTGAGTGTAGGAAAAATTATTTCCACTCATTGTGGTTGTTGATAATTTGAGGCAACAACTTTTATAAATCACAGAGTTTAGTTCCCTGAAGCGGGTGTCAGTCAGTGTTTAGCCTTATTGACTGATCCCAAATATCTCACCTAGCTGAGATAGAACAGTTTCTCTGTTTCTATTATGTCTCATTCTGTTTGCCAGCACTGAATTATTTTGACCACCATTGGTGGCTGGTGAATTATTTTACTGGTGAGGCAGAAATATTTCCCCCTCATCATCCACATGGCGACGGGCAGATGAACAAGAGTCAGTACCTGCGAGGGTCCTGCAACTCAGTAAGCCGCTGAAGAAACCTCCCGGTATATGGGGGCACACTCGAACAGCGGAGACGCAGAGAAGGCCTGACTAGTGCCTGACCCTAAGATGGTGGTTGGAAACCCGATATGGAGCCAGCACTGGATAGAGCAATGGAAGCGCCTGATAAGCAGCAGAGACATGGAGTTGGAGGCATCGACATGTGACCACGTGTAGCAAGGAAGTCCCAAACAATCAAGGCGGTCTAAGGGCTTGTGCCCACAATAAAGGCTAGTACTTGCATTGTAAGAACTCACTCATGTTGGCAGTGGCCACACATACCCGTACTGTCAGAGTAGGAAGGCATTGTCATGATGACTGTGCAAATGTATGTCCATATTGCAACTGTACGAACACTCAGTGCCCAGTGATGCCTGTATTGCTTCTATAAGAGCACACTTATGTTACCTCTACTCAGTGACATCAGTATTGCAAGTGTAAGAATGCATTGTAATGATGGCTAGGTCAATATATGTCAGTCTTGCCACTGTAAGAGCACAGTGATGTGGGCTGTGCCCAATAATGCCAGAATTTGAACTGTAGGAACACTGTCATATTGACTGCTGCTAATAATTGCTGTACTTTCCCAGTAAGAACACCTTCTCACACCAAGAACACAGTAAGAGCATACTCATATTAGCTGTGCCTAATAAATCAAATATTTCTGCTTTGGCTGTGCCAATGTATGCAGCATTGTTATGCAGCACTTTGACTTTCAGCCAGTGTTGCCAACAAAAATCAAACTGTGACACCTATCCAACTCTCCATTCCTCCCCCTCCACAAGCATTGAAGTTTCACCCCCCTACACACACATATTCAAATCATTCAATTAATGTTCTCATACACTCACTGCTCAATCGTTCACATGCACACACTCAGACACACACACATGCATTCGCAATCGCAAGTGCGTGCGCACACACACACACACACACACACACACACACACTAACACACACACACACAACATACTTTTAGATTTAGAAAGGGCAGTGATTCACAGGTGTGCCCTCTGAAAGACAAAGGGACCACAATATTGCATACAGCATACCCGATGGGTCATGCAAGTCTAGGGACACAAAATTCCCTTGGCCTGCAACGACTCTTAGGCATGTGGATGCATGGGCTGGGATATTACATTCAGAGGGAAAACCAGATGTCCCTGTCACAATTATCGGTTTAACTAAGCCTTTTCTCCTCTGACAACTATTTTTGGAGACAAGTCATGGCTCTGTTACCATTTATGGATCGGCCACCAGTGTCAACAATGAGTATGAACATGAATGCTGTTGCCTGAGCAACTGCAATGAGAAATCTTGGTCAGCTGTGTTGTCAGGCGAAGGTGCCATACACACAGGGCTGCAGCAGTGTATGCCCTATCTTGGATGCGTGGCTATCATGGAAGAAGTTCTATGGCCAAATTGTCTGTCCATTATTCTGTTTGTTGCACAGCATGTACCGTGCTTCCCTGCTTGGTCTTCATCCCGACCGTTTATTCTTCCCAAAATTAAATTTAAAAAGACAGACACTGGGTCTCATTACAAGTTTGCCGGTCCGGTAACTACGGAACCTAAGCTAAGGTCGGACCTGGCGGGCGGAATGGCACCCACAAGCAGAGCATGTTGGATGCACCAGCACTATTCTGAATGGTGCCGGTGCACCGACCTCCCCATTCCCTAAAGGGCTCAATGGGAATGGGAAGCATTTCATTCCGGTGCCCACAAATGGGCAATTACTGGGTTCGATGGGGCCGTAATGACCCGGTAATTGCCCATTCACGGGCGCCAGAATTTTTCGCAAGTTTGGTGACAGCCTTCCGGTTTTACTGGCAAGGCTACCGCCAAACTTGTAATGAGGCCGATTTTGTTTGAAAGAAAAGCAGCCTCTATTTTCCGACTAACATAATGATAATAATGCACTAGAATGGAATAATTTGTAAGATAGAATGTGATTAATCATATGCAAGTGGTCTCATACGGAACTCTCCTAACACATGTGCCTGCACATAGATCTGTTGGAAATAGCAGTGAGGGGTCATTCGTGGAATAGTAGGAGAGGCAACTGTGAAACCTGTGGCTTTGATGGGTGCAGGTCAGAAGTAACTGGTTACTGAGTGCCAATCTGATTTCTAGGGGTTTTACAGAGAAATCCTGGGAGAATATCATCCATAGGGAAGTCCTCATGGTCTGATAGACTACAAAACATTGGGTCTGGTTAGCCTCTGATGTGGGAGAATGTGATAAGGCTAAACAAGAGAGCCTAGTAATAATTTGATTAGTGGTGATGCACTAATGACTGGGACTGTGGCAGCTTATTGTGGGGGATTTTTGTATGAAGTGTATGGAGATCTTAGAGATCTTATAGGGGTGTCAGCTAGTCAGACCAGCTAGTCGGGGAATACAGGAATAAGCTTTACTAGGCAAAACAACCAGCAACCTTGAATTCCTACCAATGCATCTTTCAGATGGTTCCATTTCACTAGCTCACATTGCCAATGTCGACACCTCTCTCTCCTGCTCTCTTTCTGTCTCTCTGTCTCTCTCTCTGTCTCTCTCCCTCGCTCCCTTTTCCCTTTCTCTCCCTATATATTGAATAGATACATTATACCCCATGCACAACTCAACAAACATCTGTGAGTTGGTAGCTGAAGAAAAGGGACAGCCTCAAAACTTCACTCATTACTATAGGCCATGGGCTAAGGGTTATGTCAAGCAAGAACCTTTGGTTCAGTGAAATGGATGCTTGAAATTTAAGGACTGCACTCACCTATTTCACTTTTCTTAATACGTGGTTTGGCACACTGAGAGACGTCCCAAATCTCACTTTAACATTCTCAGGTGCTGTGCTCAGTGGCCTGCTGGGACTTTTGCTCTTCGTGGGCATGGCCTTGTTGGGGGTAAGACAAGGGGCCTCATTAGGACTCCGGCGCTAAACCATGGTGCTATTAGCACCATGGTCCATGCCGGAGTCCGCCATGGCGGAATGGGGAATTACCACCCCATTACGAGGTTGGTGGGGCGGTAATTCCCCATGCCGCCATGGCCCTTCCCCATTCACATTTTTGCCCCATAGGGCTCAATGGGAATGGGGAAGGCGCTAATTACGGTACCACAAATTGCGGTACCGTAATTAGCACCAAGGTCCCTTTGGGGGTCCCTACTTTAACGGCTGGTAAAACCAGCCTTAAGGTCGGGTCCCGCAAAGGGACCTCGTAATCAGGCGCTAAGTGTTTAACGGTGCCGCAGCCTTTTACGGCGCCATTAAACACTTAGCGCCTGGGTCATAATGAGGCCCAACGTGTCTGTCAGACATTCGTCTATCGGTCAGGGTAGGTGCCAGAATCGCTGCTCATTTCTCCCAGAGGCCTGCCCTTCTGTCACCAACAAGCCCCCAAACTCTTCTCACACAGGGTGCACAGCCACAGGATTAAATGAAATGACCCTGCCCCCAACAGCCATAACTCACCAAGTTTTGAGGCTGCACCAGGACTTTGGTATCAGAGATATTGCAACCCTGCAAAGCTTCTTCACAATGAAATGATTAGCAGAAAATAGAAGAGGTGGAGTGTGGATTCTTTGAAGTGCACCACCCTCCCCTGAAAGGGTTGTGGCTGTTGGGGGAAGGTGAAGAGAAGCATGCTGGCAGTGTTGGAAAGGAGGTTTTGGTGCAGGGACAGGATGAAAAGCCCAATTATGCTGACATTTTGAGTTTTCAGTCCCTATGGCTCCTTGCTAGGTAAATGATTTCTGCTTAAGTGTCTTTCAAAGTTTTGTGCACAGATAAATGATGAAACCAGGATAAAGCCAGGAGACCCACTGCTGTTTCTACTATAGGGGGTGCAGTTAGGCTGTAGGGCCTCTTCTCGTTTTACTGGGGTGTGGAATGGTTAACTTTAGTTACTGTCTGTGAGCAATTATGAAACTTTAACTAATGTGCATCACTTTGAGGTATTACTTGAGATAGTCGATCAAAGATATCGCTTTTTGGATGTTCTTTCCAGTGAATCACCCTTTTTGGTGCTTTTTGGTGGCATCGCCAACAAAATATCGCCAAAGCAATAGCTACAAGAAGAAAGGGGTGCCAAGAAGCAGTCTTTGTGGTTGGCATGACAACAGAAAATGTTGTGGCATACAATTGCCAACGCACTGTTAATTCCTGTTACACTACGTGGATGTAATCCAATAGTGGCTTGTTTAACGTATTTTCTTCCAATCAGGAGTACGGTCACATGTCACGTGTGACATTCAATGGTGCACTGGGGCAAGGTATCAGCATTCACGAGAGGAAAGTGCTGGTCGCAATAGGGACTGTGGACTGGGTTGCGTGCCAAGAACGGAGCAGCGACTTCTGCTATGGGGTAGGTGTATTTGGGGAGAGGAGGCCTCTTTTCTTGTATGTCAACAGAGAAAACAGCACTTTGGGCACTCTTCAGTTCTTCAGGCTCCTCGCGTTTGCAGTCCCAAATGAACTGATAGGACGCTTGGCGGATCGGCAGATCAGGTCTTCATTGCAAAGGTATGTGTGGAGTTGATGCGGCCGACAGTTTGTCAGGCTGGGTGTTGGTGTCGCTCTGAGGCAGCCGGCAGTTCCTCCATGTTGGGGTAAGGGTGCTCACAAAGCTCCCCACCCTTTCACCAATGTAAAGAGTCACGATGGGTGGCTTCTGCTCCCTGTTGGGCCCGGGGCTCCACAAAAAAATATGTTCCCTTCTCACTGGGTTTTGGCAGGTGAAATTATTTGTGACATTTGGGGCCTGTGCTTCAGCACCGCATCATTGTTATTATGGCTGCGCATAGGTATTGTATGTGGGCTCGGGCTTCAAAGTGTGCTTTACTGTGCTCCGCCATCACATCGTTTTGCATGCTGCGCATGGTGCGGTGGTGCCCTGCTGCCCAGCACCTTTGTGGGCATGTTTTGTTGCCCCGCTGGCCAATGCCTTCGTGGGCTTTGTCCTGCTTTCCCACCCGGCCGAGGCTGGGACCAATATCAACGCACCAGGTGTTCACCAGTCCATTTGTTCACTGGCCGGACTGCATGCTATGGGTTAATGTTATGTTTTTGTTCTCAGGGCGGTTGCTGTGGCACCTGGGTATTGTAAGATGTGTTTTTGTTTTCCCAAATAAGGGAAGTCATTTTTGCAGCATCTGCGCTGCGGGTGAGCTTCACGACAGGGTTCCCACGCATCTCGTGGCTACTTCTGTGCACTGTGCGGTCTCCGTGCGGATGGAGCACAGAGCACATCAAAGATTCCACGGCCATAAGGTCCCATAACTTTTGTATCCATAATATATATGGTAGGCCTCCACCAAGAGACAACTCCAATTGTGTCATGTGGGCCAGAGTGGTTAGTTAGTTGTCGCCAGTCAGTATTCACCATTTCTGATATGGGCCCCCCTCTTCTCCCCATCAGCAGCGCTGGATCCTCAAGGATAGGATATATCATGATCTTCGACATTCAGATCTGGATATCCTGCTAGAAGCTCTCAGCTCCAATAGATCCCTAGTGCTGATATCCTTTCGCCAATTGCAATATTTCTGTAGCACTGAGATGAGGGGTTTGATACGCGTGTGTATGTGTAACTCTTTTCCAAACACTGAGGCCTCTAGTAGCCACTGGCCTAATATGGGTTTGCATGATCCAGTGTCACTGCTGGCAATACGTTAGCCTCACCCGTTCTCCCAGTGGAAACTCTACATTACAACTCTGAAAGGAGTGGGGCTGTCCTACCATAAACAAACAATATATATTTAGCCGATATATATTTTGTCTTATCAGTGCCCCCTGCCGTGCCTATGCATTGCAATAAAGGATGACCGAGCAAGAACATAAATGCATGTAAATGTGCACCCGTGCTTTTTAGCTATGTGGTGTACACAATATTATAAACAAAAAATCATATTCATTATCACATGATTATGTTCAGTGTCACAATGAAGGGTACTCTCCTAGATGTTGCTGCACAAAGGCTTCTTTTCCTGCTGCATCATCTATGTTTCCAACAATGATGCTCTCTGCGCACGTTGTCGCTTTCTCTCTGCACGCTGTCGCTCTCTCTCTCTGCATGATATCGCTCACTTTGCACGCTGTCACTCTCTCTCTCTGCAGTGTCACTCTCTCCACATGCTGTTGCTCTCGCTCTCTCCACATGCTGTCACTCTCTTCACACGCTGTTGCTCTCTCTCTCCCCACATGCTCTGTTGCTCTCTCTCCCCAGGCATGCTGTCACTCTCTGTGTGCGTGCTGTCACTCTCTCTCTGCACAGTGTCACTCTCTCCACATGCTGTTGCTCTCGCTCTCTCTGCACGCTGTCACTCTCTTCACGCGCTGTTGCTCCCCCTCTCCCCACGTGCGCTGTCACTATCTCTCCCCACGCATGCTGTCACTCTCTGTGTGCATGCTGTCACTCTCTCTCCCTGCACGTGCTGTCGCTTTCTCTCTCCGCCCGCGCACCCTGTCGCTCCATCTCTGCCCGCGCACCCTGTCGCTCCATCTCTGCGTGCGCTGTCACTCTCTCTCTCTTAGAGCATGCGCTGTCGCTCCCTCTCTGGCTCTCTTGAACACATCCCCTTATTCCGTCTTCTCCGACTCCCAACTTTGTTCTCTGCCCTTACTTTTTCTCTCATCCTTCCTCTCGCACTAAGTTTTTTTCTTACTCTCTCACTCATATTTCCTCTTGCTCATCATTGGCACCCTCTGTCAATGGCTTCCTCCATTGCTCTATTCCCCTTTTCATTCCATTGCAGACCTGCACCCCTTATCACATCCTCCTTTAAAACGTTGCACTCTCCTCCTTGCACCCTGGTGCCTATAAATGCAAAATGCAAAGAACAACAGTAAACACCAAAACTATTGCCATTGCCAATGCTTGTTAATCTAAGGTACAGTACATTTCCCCGAGGGCACCTGGATTTTGTCCTCTATATTTACAAACCCATGCCTTTTGTCTTTGCCATTGCGTGTTTTAAATGTAGGAATGGGATATGTACGTGCATGATATTGAAGTACCGTATCAGGTGACGTGCTCTACTTTTTTCCATTCTTACCTTGTACATTATTGGAAAATGGCAAAAAAAAGCATTGGTGTATCTTTATATGCAGCCATGGGGCTTGCACTTGACCAATATGCGTGTGTATGGGAGTAGGGATGAATATGCGTGTGTATGGGAGTAGGGATGAATATGCGTGTGTATGGGAGTAGGGATGAATATGCGTGTGTATGGGAGTAGGGATGAATATGCGTGTGTATGGGAGTAGGGATGAATATGCGTGTGTGTGTGGCAGTCAAGCAGAGTTTACATCGACCCCTTCCTTTCTCGTTGCCGTCCAGAGACCTCCACAGAAGGTCAATGGAGCTGCCTTTCCATAGCCCATGCATAAAAAAGCAAGCGGCGCTCATCTGTGGGGGCTTTTTCCTACATTCTGTACTTGGGGGAAAAAACAATATACGTTCGAAACTCTACCGTTTAATGTGACAGGAAGACTATCCATCTGAAACATAGTAAATGTGTACTCTGATATGCTCAATCGAATGGTCTGGCAATGACCATATCCCGAAGAACTGTGCGTACTGGCCGAACTCGACCTACCACTAGTTTTGTGAACGGGTGCCCCGCCCCGTGCAGAAACGACGGGCTCCCGCGCCCGACGAAGGAGGGCCCCTCGGCGGGGGCCCCCCTTAGTGCCGACTGCCTCACGAGGCATGGTGGCTCGAGGATCCATGGGGGAGGGGGGGGGGTGAGCCACGCATCGCACCCCCTGGAGGGGGGTGGAGGGGCAGGTGACGTCATCACCTCGCGCGCCCATTGGGCTTAAATACCCTGGGAAAGGTCGCTGGGTCTCTCTTGCCGGCTCTCGCCTACGTGGAATATAATATGGAAGGAAGGCAGCACGAGTATGGTCGCGGGCAGGAGCGGCTAAGGTTCTAGTGTGCGCAGGGGAGCATTGGCCTATAAGGAACTATGGAGATTCCCCGGCGGGCCTCGGTACTATGGGGCTCATGGGTGTAAATTCGGAATTTTCCCATAGAAAATGCTCTGGGCTGGCAGAAATGTCATATGTGGCCCACTTTGACGCGATTTGGGGGGGGGGTTACGCTGGAGGATCTCCAGAAAGGGGTTGGTGGGATAACGTAAGGGATACTAGGTGGGTGACGGCAAAAAAAAAAAAAAAAAAAAAAAACTCAACAGGCGCCTAGTCTTAACGCAGCATGACAGTTGCACTTACCATGGAGAGGTGGAGCTGGCTGTGGGCAAAGGGTAGCGGCGTTTGGGTTGGGGAACAGGCTTGGGATTTAAATACATGGGAGGCAGCCATGGGGTGCGCAGGTGCCAGTGGTGGCAGGAGGAAGCAATGGTTGCTAGGAACACCGCACGTTTTTGATACGGTGGGGAATTCTAGAACACGCACATACACAAGTGTTTCAAGGCGCAAAAGGGGTCTGGAAGGGTTGGAGTACCACACAGGGGTTTAATCATTCATGCCATCAGGGCATCACAGGAGGAGGCTAGCATTCCGAGCCATGAGGGGTTTAAACCGCGGTGGGGAATAGGGATGGGTTTCATTACAAGAATATAACCTAAATGGGGTCGGTAACAAAAATAGGATGGCTAGGGGTCCCGATTACCAGGTGGTGTGCAGTGCAATAATAGGACTTAGCCACGCGGTAGGCAGAGGTTTGGGCAGTGCTTTAAGTGGGCCGGGGCCTGCCGGGGCCGGGCCCCGCCAGTCTCCAAAAAGTGGGGCTGAGCCGGGGCCCTGCCGGGGCCCCCATCCCACCACGCCATGGCAGGACGCATTATCCCGTCACGGCCGCAGCCGCGACGGGAGATGTGCCCGCCAGTGTAACGTTAGGCAAGTGGACAGAAGTGCCAGCCAGCCACAGCGTCGCTGAGGCTGGCTGGCACTTCTGTCAGTCACTGTAACTTCCCTGATGACCCCCCATCTGAGGGGTCATCAGGGAAGTTACAGTTCCTTTGTTTGCCCTCGCCAGGTCACTGACCCTCTGTGAACCTGCAGGCTCCATGATCTAATATGTAGATTATATCACGGAGCCCGCGGGTTCCCAGAGGGTGAAAGACGCCTCGGGCTCTGTGATCTCTGCTCAGAGCAGCGATCACTGAGCCCGAGGTGCCTGTCTCCTTTGGCAAATCTTTATAAAAGATGCCTTGAAATGTGTACATTTAAAGCCATCTTTTATAAACGTAGAAATATTTCTACGTTTATAACAGACGGCTTGAAACGAACACAATTCAAGGCATTTTTTATAAAGCTTTGTGGACGGACAAAACCACCTTGGGTTTTGTCCGTCCTCAACGCTTTATAAAAGATGGCTTGTACGTTTCAAGCCGTCTTTTATGAACATAGAAATATGTTACAAATGTCTATGTTTATAAAAGGTGGCTTGAAAAGTACACAAACCATAGTAAGGTAAGCACACAAGTATGCGTAACTTACTATGGTGTGTACACTTTCAAGCCACCTTTTATAAACATAGAAATATGTAACATTGCTATTTTTATAAAAGAAGGCTTGAAAAATACACAAACCATACTAGTACGCATACAAATATATAAATGCTCTACTACATTTATATATTTGTTTGCGCACCCTACTATGATTTGTGCACTTTTAGGCCACGCCCACAGCGGATGCCACGCCCCCAAACGAGGGCCCCCCCTCAATTTCTTACCCCACTTAAAGCACTGGGTTTGGGGGTAGTGCGTTGGCGGTTTCTAGGAGGCAGTGAGGGTAGGGCGCGCAAGCCTGATCCCCCTCTCTCTCTGGTAGGAGAGGGGTGCTCGGGCGGGCGAGGGAAGGGGGGCAAAGGGCGGGGGTCGCTAGGTGGGGCAGAGTACGCACACATTTACGGGGTTTGCCAGGAAGGGGGAGTGGGCGATGGTGAGGTTACACGGGAGGGGGGGGAGCGAAGAATGGGCAAGTCCTTCAGCACACTGAAAGGACGACACATAGCCCTGGAGCATGGGGTTTTTTGGGGGGGCAACGACAGCTGGTCGGCTCGCTCACCGTGTTTCTTTCATCCTTCAGGGTCCACCAGACAGCTCACGTACCACGCAGGGAGAGGAGCCGGCGGCGAGCCCCCTAGTTTGGGTTAGGAAGACAGGGTCGTCACGCTTCATCTTCCAAGGATCGACTGGGAGAAGATGGGAGACGAGCAGTCGGTAGCAGAAGCTAGGGGCGAGATCGGTCGTTTGCCGCATCCGCTTGAGATAATGAACGCAGAGGCCTGGGCAAGATTTGCAGTGTTGGCCAAGACCGAAGGATGGGAAACTGCGGTGGCCAGGATGGGGGGCCCACAGCCGGACGGCGAAGCGAGCAGCTCCCGGGCTGCAGCCGCCTCCTCCTACTCAGGCACGTCATTACTTACAGGGAGCAGGGGTAACCAGGCGAGTCTTACAGCCAACAAATACGAGGTTTGTGGACACGCAAGGTCGAGCGAACGGTTTGGGGCACCAGCGCCAGGGGGCGGCGGCCTACCGGAGGGCGTGTTCCGAGGGCAGGACACCCTGCAGTCATGTGGGAGCAGAGGGCTGGCCGGAAAAAGGGTGAGGCCGGACGAAAACCTGCAGAACTGGTTGGCGGCATTCAGAGTCATGGAGCAGACAATAATGGAGAAGGACCACGACCAGGGGCCAGCCCTTCAACACTACAGAGAATGCGTGGTTGAGGAACACAGGAAGTGGGGGGGCATGTTTTGGCTGAGGAACGACCTAAGGTTTAGAAAAAACATGGAGAGCGACCACGGCTTGCGATGGGAGCACAAGCAGGTGGGGGATTAGTGGCGAGGAAAAGGGGGGGCCAATACGGCCCGACAATGGAAGGGGCTGCAGCAAGGGAGGTCAAGGCACGAACAATCGAAAGTATGGGGCCTACTGGACAATTCTCTTTTAAGGAGCACAAGGGCTCAGCCGGAACTTAATTTTATCAGCAATCATTATTAGATGGGAATGTAGACATAACAATGGTCAAATAATAAAACAGACAATAACAATGGTCAAATAATAAAATAGCTTACAAAAGTGCATTACGGATCGTGGTTGGCATGGCTCGTCAAAGTGGGGAAATTCCAAATCAGCAGGGGCCCGGGATGGGTCAAGCATGCCTGATTAAATCGGATACTACGGGTTGCGCAAAAAAAAAAAAAAAAAAAAAATTATCCGGAGAGGGGGTAAGGGTGATGGTGTACAACCTAAAGGATGCTCTGCAGGGGATGGGTTGCAATTGAACAGCGGGGGGGGGGCGGGGGAGTGTCGAGGTGGGTTTTGCTAAGGAAGGAAGCTGTTCGGGGCCCAAAACGTCCCCCTCCCAAATGGGACGAGGGGGG
The DNA here is from genome assembly GCF_040938575.1 of Ambystoma mexicanum. Taxonomy (NCBI): domain Eukaryota; kingdom Metazoa; phylum Chordata; class Amphibia; order Caudata; family Ambystomatidae; genus Ambystoma; species Ambystoma mexicanum. The sequence goes on along the minus strand of NC_090933.1, from coordinate 867,037,324 downwards.
CCTCCAGTCATGGAACAGAACGGTCAAGGGAAGACATCTTTCGGCACGCCGCTGCCAGGCAGTTGGCCCTCTTGCGGGGAGCCCATGTCAGCAGCAAACAGTCGGGAAGAGCTCCAGCGGGGAAGGCTGGGACACAAGTCATCACGCCACCGGTTGTTAGCCGGAGGGCCTGCGTGCCTGTTGCGGATGGAATGCACGGGGGGAAAGGCGCATTGTTAGTTAACTGGGGATTCCTGTGCTAAGGCGACCAGGTGCATGAGGGGGAACTCACTGCGGCCGGTGGCCCGCTGTGAGTCGTGGCGGTGACACCGGTCGCAGCGACTGGTCTCTGGCAGACAAGCCCAGCGGATGTTACCTGGTGTTCCCGTTAGAAAGTACTGGCGGATACCACAAGGGGAACTGCACAGCCATCAGTTTATTAAGAACGGCGCCCAGGAGTATTAGACTCAGGGGAGGCCCACGTGAATGGGGAGGGTTAGGGGGCTTGGAAGACCTTTCCAACTCCAAAAGTGGGTGGGGGAAATGGGAAATGCATCGTTGGAAACTGAAAATTGGAAAGTGAAGTGCATCGTTGGAAACTGAAAATTGGAAAGGAACAATGAAGTCAGCAACGGGGGGGGGGGTGAAATGAAAACTTGGCACTGGGAACGGGGCTCCGGCAAGTACGTTGGTAACTGAGGGGAAGGGGGGCCCCAGAGAGGGGGCCCTTTGTGATTGGCAGCTTAAGGAGATCGAAAAGAAACTTGGGGGAGGGGGGGCCTTGGAGTGCGGGGGTAGGGGCCAGGAGGAGCAGGGGGGTTAGTTGGGATGGACCCCTCCTTAGCGATAGGCAGGGGAAGAGGATGGGGATAAGAAGGATGCTGGGCTCTGGGGGATAGGTAGCGCTTGACGGAGGGGGTTCTCTAGAACAGGAGGGCGCGCTGGGGGCCGGGGGGGATGGGTCTAAGGCGGCAGGGAGAGATAGGGCGGATCGGGGTCTCGTTTGAGGGGGGGAGAGGGGCTCCCTGGTAGGAGGTCCGAAAAAGGAAGGAGGAAGACCTGTTTGGGGAGAGAAAGTTAACCGGGATCAATAAGCCAACCTGGGGAAACGGGAAGAGGGAATCCAGGGGAAAGGTAGCAAAAGTAAAATGAGACCGGAACGCATCCTTTTGAAGGAGCCTAAGCGGAAATGGAAAATGTAATGGAAAGTAAAGCACGGAATAGCAATCGCACTGAAATAGCGTTGGGGAAAGAAAATGAAAAGAAATTGCAAAATAAAATGAAAAGAAATTGCAAAGTAAAATGAAAAGAAATTGCAAAATAAAGAAATGAAATGGCCAAAGGGTAGAGAGGGACTGCTGAGGAAGGGACTGGGCGCCCGCGTCTGGTCCCCCAGGGACCAGAAGGGGCGGGGGGGGATAGTTGCTTGCTCTCAGCGCAGAAAATCCTGAGCGTGAACGGAACACCTGTAAGATAACTCCTGACTTTATGTGTAATAAAGTTTGCTGTGGCAATTTTTCCTTCCACTCATCCTACTGGTCTTTGCCTATCCTTTGGGTGGACGGGGGTGGGTTGCTGGGGGAGGAGGGTAGATTGGTAGGAGTGAGAGACGAATGCGGTATGAGAACGGGGGGGGGGCCTGGGGAGCAACAATGGCTGCCACCGTGCCGCCCCACTGAGGGTGTCGGCGCTACGACGGGCTCCCGCGCCCGACGAAGGAGGGCCCCTCGGCGGGGGCCCCCCTTAGTGCCGACTGCCTCACGAGGCATGGTGGCTCGAGGATCCATGGGGGAGGGGGGGTGAGCCACGCATCGCACCCCCTGGAGGGGGGTGGAGGGGCAGGTGACGTCATCACCTCGCGCGCCCATTGGGCTTAAATACCCTGGGAAAGGTCGCTGGGTCTCTCTTGCCGGCTCTCGCCTACGTTGCCCTCCCGCCCTCCCCTTTTCAAGGTTGTACTGATGTGTGATGTTTTCTCTTGCAGACAAGCCCAGCGGATGTTACCTGGTGTTCCCGTTAGAAAGTACTGGCGGATACCACAAGGGGAACTGCACAGCCATCAGTTTATTAAGAACGGCGCCCAGGAGTATTAGACTCAGGGGAGGCCCACGTGAATGGGGAGGGTTAGGGGGCTTGGAAGACCTTTCCAACTCCAAAAGTGGGTGGGGGAAATGGGAAATGCATCGTTGGAAACTGAAAATTGGAAAGTGAAGTGCATCGTTGGAAACTGAAAATTGGAAAGGAACAATGAAGTCAGCAACGGGGGGGGGGGGGGTGAAATGAAAACTTGGCACTGGGAACGGGGCTCCGGCAAGTACGTTGGTAACTGAGGGGAAGGGGGGTCCCAGAGAGGGGGCCCTTTGTGATTGGCAGCTTAAGGAGATCGAAAAGAAACTTGGGGGAGGGGGGCCTTGGAGTGCGGGGGTAGGGGCCAGGAGGAGCAGGGGGGTTAGTTGGGATGGACCCCTCCTTAGCGATAGGCAGGGGAAGAGGATGGGGATAAGAAGGATGCTGGGCTCTGGGGGATAGGTAGCGCTTGACGGAGGGGGTTCTCTAGAACAGGAGGGCGCGCTGGGGGCCGGGGGGGATGGGTCTAAGGCGGCAGGGAGAGATAGGGCGGATCGGGGTCTCGTTTGAGGGGGGGAGAGGGGCTCCCTGGTAGGAGGTCCGAAAAAGGAAGGAGGAAGACCTGTTTGGGGAGAGAAAGTTAACCGGGATCAATAAGCCAACCTGGGGAAACGGGAAGAGGGAATCCAGGGGAAAGGTAGCAAAAGTAAAATGAGACCGGAACGCATCCTTTTGAAGGAGCCTAAGCGGAAATGGAAAATGTAATGGAAAGTAAAGCACGGAATAGCAATCGCACTGAAATAGCGTTGGGGAAAGAAAATGAAAAGAAATTGCAAAATAAAATGAAAAGAAATTGCAAAGTAAAATGAAAAGAAATTGCAAAATAAAGAAATGAAATGGCCAAAGGGTAGAGAGGGACTGCTGAGGAAGGGACTGGGCGCCCGCGTCTGGTCCCCCAGGGACCAGAAGGGGCGGGGGGGGATAGTTGCTTGCTCTCAGCGCAGAAAATCCTGAGCGTGAACGGAACACCTGTAAGATAACTCCTGACTTTATGTGTAATAAAGATTGCTGTGGCAATTTTTCCTTCCACTCATCCTACTGGTCTTTGCCTATCCTTTGGGTGGACGGGGGTGGGTTGCTGGGGGAGGAGGGTAGATTGGTAGGAGTGAGAGACGAATGCGGTATGAGAACGGGGGGGGGGGCCTGGGGAGCAACAATGGCTGCCACCGTGCCGCCCCACTGAGGGTGTCGGCGCTAAGGCATGATTGCTATGAGTTCATTGGTGTGTGCTTGGTAAAGCAGTTGAATTTGATTCCGTTCACAGCTGCCTTTCTCTTCTTTTTACCACTGCACTTTCTTTTCAGCTGACCTTGGGCTTTCGTCAAGTGCACGGCTTTCAAAACAAAGGTATTTTTGTACTAAAGTTTTTCAGATGCCGTGCCTAAATGCAAGACGCATGCTCCGTTCACTCCCGTGTCAGTCTCCAGAGAAGCAGTGCCTGGATCTTCAGTGCAGCCACACTAGCAAAGCTCGTATTTTTAGCTCCAGGGCCAGCCTTGATGTGCCTCTGTAGAGTTCTCAGTCTTTCTAGCAGACCTTCTGGCTACCCAGCATGAAACTCTATAGGCCATGACACTGGTAACCGAGTGATGGAAGCCGGGCCTTGATGCATTATTCACAGTTCACTAGAGCAGCAGCCTTTGTTCAATGCCACCGATCATGGCGGACCTCCCCACATGAATAATGCAACAGTGTAAGTCGGGACAAGCCTCAATGGAAAATAGTGTTAAGGACTTATACTGAGAGTGAAAGTGTTTAAATGAGCTACCAAAATCTCTCACTTCTGATTGCATTATTGAAGTGGATATGATGCATTAACCCTAGTATGGCACAGCCATAAAGGACCACACTTAGAATAATGTTGATGCATGCATTTTTAGCATTGGCTGATTACTTTTACAGCGACCAATTGCCCTGTATATGATGGGGGACGGTTGAGATCACCTGGACTAAGTATTGCATTCCAATCATTTAGTGGGGTGTATCCTTCCACAGGTGCGAGTTTTTCGGATGAGGTATCAGCGCTTTAAGAATACTAGAGTGGTGATTGGCACACACTAAAAACGTAATAACATAACATAACAAGTATTCGCAAGTATAACAAGTATTAGCACCCGAGGCGGGGGCGGGGTGTGCAGCCAATCAGGTTCCGTGGATTGCGGGCTAAAACCTGCAATCTTAGCCCGTGTTCCACAGAGCCCGCAGGCTGCATCCCCCACCATCTGAACCTCCCGCCCTCCCTTATCTTTTTTTGTGGGAAAAATATCAAAACCCACCTCCCCATCCCCACTTACCCGATTGCAGTGGCGCGATGCAGCTTCCCTTTACCGGCTGCCTTGGTCATAGAAGAAGGGCTCCATATGGTGCCCCACCTTCTATAACCATGGCAGACATTTTGGTTAAGTATTTTCATTCATTCAATGGAATGCGGGCAGCGTCCCGTTGAATGAATGAAAACACTTTTTTTTTTGTTTACCCCAGATTACTGCTTTGGTAACCCGGGGTGCTAATAGCATTAACCCTCGCTCGGCCCGATAACTTGGGCTCTAGGGCCGTTACCCCCCGTTCCAGGCCTTGGGGGTTAACGCTATAGTGTGATACAAAAAGGTACATATAGTATGCAATGGTATGTCCTTGGAGCATGAAGGATAGGAGTGTGTTGCAGCTGTTCAGATACTGATAAAGGGTGAACGCTTTTAAAATGCCTACACAAAAGCCAAAACTGTTGGCTTTCAATGCTTGTTAACCCAAGGCAGTGCCATGCCGAGTGTTACAATCCAGTCCTCTATTTCTGAAGGCCTAATAAAGAATGAACTCTCTGTATTTGCTGCTGAGGACCCAGACTCAGGAATTGGTGCTCTGCCTGTCTGGTGAAAGGGGGTGGCCTCTCAGACAGTGCCACTCTTGAAAGCTCGATATTCTGAGGGGGGCATGACAAGCAAATTAGTTCGGATTCCATCTGTACAGTAGCGCTTGAATTGAAAGATCCCACTGCTGTGAGATTAGCTGAGGGGTCATTTAGGCTAATTTTGTTAGTTCCTCTACCAGGTGACTCTAAAGGCCACCTGTTTGTAGAACATGGTCGACGATGTCAACTCGATTTGTGCATGTTACCATGACAAATTCCACTGCTCTTTGCTGTGTCTTGCTAAAAATGTACTGCTTGGAAAAACCTAATAAAAAAATGTAAACAATGACGGGGCCAGTCAGACGGAATCACTCTTGATCAGGTGGTAATCCGACTATCACTGGAACATATGTTAAGGAGTTGTGTAAGAGTTTCTGGCTTCTGGTCTGAAGTCTGTGAGGCTTGTTCTCAGGTTTTTGGAGGGGATCCAAATTTGGACTTCAAAACAATGATACTAGCAGATGACTCTGAGATTATCTCTCCTCAGCCCATAAAAAAATTCTTTTTAGGGGGGCAATTGTCACGAAACGATTGATTCTTCAGGGCTGGAAAAGCAGAGTTTCTCCTTCAATGGAAGAATGGACAGATGGAATGCATAAATTGTCGAGAATTGAAAAAATGATTTATAAATTGAAATGCAAATTGAGTCTTTACGAAAAAATTTGGAGCCGATTTAATGATCTATTTTAAGGTGGGATTTCCCCCCTCTCTCTCTCCTTTTTTTTTTTTCAATCTGCTTATGTATTTCTCATTATATATGTAATTTGTAGTTGGTGTATTGTTTTTGATTGTTATACGGTTTTTTATATTGTCAATAAATATAAATATATGAATAAAAAAAAACAAAAAAAACCCACCTTAGCTATGCAGTATCAATCCCATTACATACCATGTGCTTTAAAATGCATCCTGCAATATAGGTTGTTGGGCTGTTGCAGCACGCATTTCACAAATTAAAATGATGGCAGATGCCATATGGTCTACTCATTTCGAATTATACAAATCCTTCATCCGGAGAAACAAATAATCACCTATAATGAAAAAAGATAACCATTTAACTAGTGTGACGAATCAAGGGAATTAGCCCCTTCTCCCAAGGGGGAGACCTCCCCTCCGTTGAGGCTAGGGAGGTGAGCCCGCTCCACAACACCCTCCCTAGAGGTCGAGGCAAGTGGGACCCCAATGGGAGAGGCTCCCCCTTAGGGACAAGGACTCCAGTTCCTGTGATGAACTCCCTACAGCAGTTCATACCGTGGCCTACATGGGATGCCTTACAATACTAGAAACTACTGAAGATCAAGACTGGGATGAAGAAACACACAATAGACTTCGTCATTATCCAGAAGAAGAACATGTCCCATTAAATAAAAATATCCAATCCACTGGGACGAATACATTGAAGAACGTAGGCTTGGCAACATCTGACTAGAGAAACCTGGAGAGAGAGAAGCCCATATGTAGGTATGGGAAGACCCTGAGCTACGTAATACCCAGAGAGAGATAGAAGCACATCGGCCAGGAGGCCCGCGAGGTTCAAAGTCGCTGACCACTGCAGACTGACATGCCAATGCTATGGAAAATCCTGAGAACGAGAAACCAAGAGGGCAGGAGCCTGAAGAACAGTGCTGGTGAGACCACAGAGCGGCTGTGGTGGACAGCCGGTCCAGAGAACTTCGCTGACACCACCAGAGGTATGTTACTGTACAGTAGCCAGTCCCTCACTGAGATACAAAGAGAATGCATAGGGCAAAGAAAACCCAAAGCAGAGAGCACTGACAGAGACACGCCAATGGCAGTACGATATCAGGAAGAGGGCTCTCGAGGTCTTTCTCCAGCATACTTGAAGGTAACGGGGAGAACGGGAGTCACGGAAGGACCTGAGGGGACAGTTATACTGTGCAAATGATAACTTGCCTCAGTAGAAGTGGCGAGACAGAGTTAAAACAGAAGTTAAGGAACTTTAAAGACTGTGGGCCTCATCACGACTTGGGCGGTAACGGTAACGCTATTAGCGCGGGTGGTATTAGCCCTACCGCCGAACTCCCCGGCGCTGATAGCACCGGATCACGAGTTCGGCGGTAATGTAAGTCCCTATTCCCCACTGATCCCATTCGGGAATGCCCCATTCCCCATTGGGCTCAATGGGGAATCTGCGCGCTAATACCGCCGGCGGATTTCCCGCCGGCGGTAATAGCGAGAATTTTCGGCGGATTTCCCCCCAGCTCAGAGCTGGGGCGAAATCCGCCGAAGCCCTGATTCGGCGGACCCTTAAATCTGGCGGTAATAGCGCTACCGCCGGATTTAAGGGTTACCGCCAAAGTCATGATGAGGCCCTGTGACTTGAGAGAGAGAAATTCTAATAATCTGAACTTGAAGAGAAAGGAACAGTGGATAACAATACCCTGGGAAAAGGGGAAAAGCATTCAACATTCTGTATGCAAAGAGCAGAATACTAAAGAGAAAGAACATTATGAATCAGAGCTCAGTGGATCTAATCAAGTGATGTATGTGTCAAGCCAAGAAGGCAAGGATAAACTGAATTATAATCATCAAGGAGAGAAAGTCTATCAGAATAATGATTTAAACCAAGAATATGTTGAAATCAGTAACCTGAATGTAGAGGAGCAGGTGACGTCATCTCTAGTGCCCACCCCCTCACCTCCGTCATATTGGATGAACAGCAGTAGAAGAGCTCTATGTGTGACACCAGGTATTGTGCCAGTGCCGCATCCAGTACTCAGACAGTCATATCGAATATACCCTCGTACTGAAGTGGTGGAAGGATTTCAGCATACACCATTGGACATAGAAGACCTGTAAGTGCAAGTTGACACAAGTAAAGTGACATCATAGAGGGAAGATACGAGGACGCACAGAAACAATGTGCAGATACTTAAAGAATGAAGGTGTAACTGAAGTAACAAAGGAATCAAGTAAGCAGAGTTGAGGAAATCATCTATGTTGAAAAGACAAGCTAGATGAAGCTCAACAAATGTACATATGCAGAAACGCAAGGTAGATGAGACATATAGAAGCTTACTGCAGTACAAACTATAACATAAATAGAGTGGCCATGATGAAAAGATGGATGTCGGATCATGTTGAAGCTACTGCAGAGACAGGCCAAGGTTGCAGTGCTGGGGGATGCTGCAGAAACAGTTTCATTCAAGGAACTAAGAATATCTGTTTTTATTAAGACTAAGGAACACACAGCAAGACATAATTAGAAAGTACAAACAGAGTTAACCAGCATAAGCAATAAATGAAGGGCACACTTCACTTAGATTAAGCAGAAGCAAAAACATCTGCAAGTGCCAAGTATTGGACAATCAAAGATGTGAGACGTATATGTGAAATGGAGTGATCAAGTCTCCAGAGGCCAAGAGAAGTGATAGCACCCAGCATAATTAAATGAAATAGCAGTAAATGAAAGGTTGAAATGGATACATGCATGGTCTACTAACACGTGATTCAGGACTTGAAAACATGGCATATTCATTAAGCCTCAGATAAAGATAGTGGTGAACCTGATTCCCTTAAAAGCTCCAGAGAAGAAAACAATTAGCAAGGTCAACTATAAAGGAGAAGCCTTGGCTTGTGCCCTAACCGATGTGATATGGTAGGCTAATTGACCAAAGTGGGCAGTATCATGATGTTGTTTCTGAACCTGGGTTTTGTTTTGTTCACGTGGTGCTAGCGAGCCGAATATTCAAAGTTGGTAGAGTATACCAACCAGTCATGAGTGGCTATGAAGCAGCATGCTATGCAATGTTTCAGTAGCCAATCCGCTGTTAGTATTTTTGCTATAATCAGATTTATACACATTTTAGAGGTAGTTTGAGGTGTGCCCACCAGATAAGGGGCAGCCAATGATGTTATTAACACTTACACATACTATACTATACTATACTATACAATACTATACTATGGTATACTATAACTATTTATGTTCCCCTAACCAATCCCTCCCCTCGATAGGTTTTGTTGTTTGCCACCTAGGATGATGTCATAGCTGATGTACATCTAAGTATACAATCTCTGTGTAAGAGAAAAGTAACCGAGAGTGTGTGAGCTGCGACTTTTTATGCTTGCCAGAGTTCCCTACTTTGCCATACTCTTTGAGTCTGTCCGGTTATTTGTGTCTGAGGTAATTTATTATGATAATTCCATTCAGCGTATGAGATACGCTCCAAGGTGCTACTGCACATTTTGGTAGCGGTGCGGATGGTTAAAGGTCCAGTCAACCTGGGCCCAGATCTAGACTCTCAGAAGATTGACATCTTCCGTCATTAGCAAGAGGATCGTGGAGCTTCCTGTGGGGAGTGGCGCACAAACACATGTGTGGAAAGAAGTAGTCAGCAGGTGCCCCTTTTATGAAATACCTGTCCGGTCCCCGCCGGTGCCTCACGGACTGAAGGCGATCTGGTCAATTAGGGTAGAGTCGATGCCGAGGGCATCGAGCTGAGCCGCAGATGTAAGTAGAGCATTGAAAGTGGCAAATAAAGTGGATGCTAACAGGATTTGTGTTTAAAGAGATATGTAAAAAAAGGTGGGTGAGGCGGTCACTCCAATTCCTGGCCAATATACTACCTGAAGAAAGAAAACATATATAACTGGGTTAAATCCCAAAAGTGTCCAATTCACTGGGTTAGATCCCAATTGCTGCCAAAATATTCACAGGGTTGGATCCCTTCTGCTGCATTTCTGCTGCTGTTCTCAGCCTCCTAGCGCTTTCGTGTCCCAACACTCTTCAGGGAGGCTTTGTTGCCTTGCTTTTCAGGTGAATCCGATTAAATTGCTAATGCAGTCTCTAAGGATTATGGGAGCTGTAGTGAAAACATTTTGTTCAATTCAGGTGACCAAGGAAAGACTCCCCTCCAGGATCACACATCTTACCCTTAGCAGGAGGAGGGGGGAAAACCATAACTATGGTTCTCCACTGTAGGGCAAAATATCCCCGGTGCTGCAGCCTCTGGAGTCCGGATCTCCACAGATTACATGTAAAAAAAAGGTGGGTGAGGCGCGCACTCCAATTCCTGGCCAATATACTACCTGAAGAAAGAAACAATATATAACTCGGTTAAATCCCAAAAGTGTCCAATTCACTGGGTTAGATCCCAATTGCTGCCAAAATATTCACAGGGTTGGATCCCTTCTGCTGCATTTCTGCCGTAGGTGGGTACGATTATGGGCGGGGGTATACGCAATTCCCATTATTAGAGAAAGGGGGAGGACAACCACAATGTATTCCATGGCCACAACTGGATAAAGACAATTTAAAATGCAGGTTACCTAGTTTGACTGCAGGTGTGGGAAAAAAACGATCTATGCATTAGAAAGGATGACAGCGGGAATGACGTTAGCAATATGCAACATGAAAGGCCTACCGGCAGCCATTCTAGGGGAGATAGCTGATGACATTTTGGAGATGAGCAGGGTATGTGAGCATAACTGCACAAAACAACAAATGACGGCGTGCTATTCAGATGTATGTAGAGCGCTAAGAGTACAGTACCCTGACACATCAGACATGGTGCGATTATGACAAGGAAAATGGTGAGGATGAAGATGCTGTTGCCTTTATTCGGGAGATTGAAGAGTGCTGGAGGCTCGAGACGAGATAAACATGGGATAAAACAGTGATATTATTTTACCATATTTAGTGTTAGTGGCTGTCCGAGCCAGCCCAAAGGCAAATGAAGAAACAGGTGGGAATGGAAGTAAATCCCTGTCCTGAAATACAGTTGACTATTGTACATCATTGTCGATTGTTGCAAGAGAAGAACAAGAAAAAAACTGATGGTAGAAAGCAAGAGAAAGCAAAGTTATTCAGAAACGATTGTCAAAGTTTGATATAGAAGTAGCGGTATTGACAAGTGGTGAAAGGGTGGTAACATACACGGTGCAGCCAGTGCAGTCAGGCAAGATGCCCTTGGGCCCGGCGCGCTATACAAATAAAGAAATACAAATATAAATGTAGGGTATCCCGCAGATCAAGGTGGATATAACTTTTGGCCAGAGGACAGAGGGAATGCACTTAGAGGAGGGCAAGGGGGATTTGAAAACTTTCAATGAAGGGTCTTTAATGGAAGACAGCCTGAGCAATGTGGTAATTGTGGGAGAATGGGACATGTATCCCAAACATGCAAGAGTAGAGGGGCATGCAACAGAACTGGCAGGCTCCAAGAGGGGATATAGGCTATTCTCCGCAGTATAAGCCAGAACCGCAGGAATAATATGCCCAAGATTGCACACAGAATCAGACACATGCGCCGCAAATACAGCAAGCACAGAAAGGGCCAGCACAAGTACAGATGCCACAAGGGTATCTACAAGAAGCACCTATACAAGCACAGCAAGTATCGACACAGCAAGAAGCGGGACCACAATGGAACATGCATGCAGGGCCCCCACAAACATCCACACCTAGAATAGGGAGTGTGACTGTAGTAGGAGGAAGTTCTTTCACGGGTACTGGATGAATTTATATCCACAAAAGGACAGCCCACAGAGTGACTCAATGTGTTCAGTACTATCAGTGGCACTGGACCCCCAAGAGGAACCAAGGGTCAGGGTGATGATAGGAGGCAATTCGTTTCATTTTTTATAAACACTGGGGTGACTCGTTCATGTGTTCCAGAGTGACCATACCCAATGTCTGGCATTGCCTTGAATGCGCACAGATTATCTGGGGTAACGACTTTAGTTACTTTTAGTGACAAATTGCCAATTCCTATAGGAGAAAATGACCTATCTATGCCATTATTGTTTTCTCGACAGATGCCAGTTAACATATTGGGATGAGACTTGATGACAAAACTAAACATGATGATATCCTTTACTGACAAGGGGTTTGTGTGTTCCACTGCAGGAATACATTTTGTGAATGTGAGAGAGCTTATATTGGCATTTGTAAAACAGAAGGCATTATGAGGGGCCCCTGTAGACCCAGAAATATTTTTGTATGGAGTAACCATTTTGTTAACATGGCTTCCCAGACTGGTAGGTAAAATATTGAGAATACCTAATAAATGTTTGTTCAGACCAGAAATACCTATGGATAATGAAGACAGACATATCATTTCTCTAGAATTAGAAGCAGTAGTTGTCAGGAAAGGGTGTTTGTACATGGGACAGACGATGAGGGAAGAGGATGGAGAGCAGTTATAGCTCTTAGTGAAGGATACAGACTGACAGATCTGACAGACAATGAATTGTTTAGGGGTGATTATTCAGACGATGAATTTGTGTTTTACTTATTGGATTAAAATAGAAAATAGAGACATCCCCTAGGGAACGGCATTAGTGAGAATGAAGCCTTCATACTTCCAGGAAGACTTAGAAAAAGTACCAAGAATCTTGTGGACAAGTAGTCCTTATGACGTAGGTTTAATGAAAGGAGTAGGGGCAGTTAAAATCAAGCTCAAGCGTGGAGCTATTCTACCATGAGCAAAGTAGTACCCCATGTCCAGAGAATCAGATGAGGGCATATTTGAAACCATTTTCGCTTTAATGAAGCAAGGAATATTAGTGCCATCAGATTCCCCATGCACTACGGCTATGTATCGCATAAGAAATTATTCAGGATCTCCACCCTCTTAATAATATTGTTGAAGCAGAGTTTCCTTTAGTTCCAAATTCAGATACAATATTGCGCAGTATTCAATCCACAGCCAAATATGGTACAGTGATAGATTTCTCAATTCCCCTTCATGAAAACTCACATGATTTGACTTCATTTTCATTTAGACGCAGCACCTGAAATACACTTGTTTGCTCCAGGGGTACTGTGAGTCCTCCGCAATCTTTAATAGGGTCCTTCAAATGGACCTAGGTAATGTACAGCTAGAGAGTGCAATAATTTAATACGTAGATGATATACTAGTTTGCAGTGAAACAGAAGAAAGATGTAGAGAGGATTCTGTTCAACTCATGGCCATACTAGTAGAAAAGGATATGAGGTGGATAAAGAGAAGATACAATACTGTTAAGAAAGGGTCCTGTACATAGGACAGTTAATCTCCCAAGAGGGGAGAAACGTGACACCTGAGAGAGCAGAGGCAATTCGAAATACTCCCAAACCAAAGACAGTAAAAGAGATTTAACAATTTCTAGGCCTATGTAACTGTTGTAGAGCCTGGGCTTTTGATTACAGTTCATACATTCAACCACTTTTAAAAGGACTCAAGGAAGCACAGGTGGACAAGAAAAATATAATATGGACTGAGGAGATGACGGATGGGTTTGAACAATTAAAAAGAGCAATTTGCACAGCTCCTGTGTTATGAATACCAGATTATGAGAAAGAGATTTACTTGTTCTCACATTGAAATAGGCTAGTGATGACAGCAGTCCTTGCACAGAGAACGACTTTGGGGCATGGACATAACCCATTAGCATATTACAGTGGGATATTAGACCCAGTCAGGCAAGGACATTACCCTTGCGAATAAGCTTTAGCTGCTGCTGCATTTGCAATTGAAAGGGCTGTAAGCATTACGATGGGATGCTCAATGACGTTATTTGTCGAGCATGCCTTATTTGCTATTTTAGAGAAGCCCAAAAGTACATTGACTACACAGAGAGCATTAGGGTATGAGGTGATTGTTAGATGTAGAACAGTAAATCCAGCAAAATTTTTAGCAGAATTGGTAGGGAAAGAGGACTATGTGCATGATTGCACAATGTGTACTGAATTTTATGATGACATTCCCCATGTTAGAGAAAATGACCTTGCAGGAAGAAGGTTGTCAACCATCAATAAGATGGTTCCTCGAAATTGACCAGACAACGGGCGAAAGGCATACTCGGACGGCAGTAGTGAAATTAAACTGTGAGGGCAAATTTGAGGTAGCGACAAGTGCAAGACTGCCTTTGCATTGTTCAGCAGAGGCTGCAGAACTAGTGGCACTTATTGCCGCACTCCAAAGATACGAGGATGAGGAAGTGACAGTGTACTCAAACTCAGCTACGTGATGTCTGTAAATGCAGGATTGTCACGTTGGAAAAGGAGGGGCTTCATCTGCACAGATGGCTCACCAGTGCAACATGGACCTCTATTGGACAAGCTTATTAAAGTACTAAAGTTTCCATTGGCTATCGCAGTAGTAAAGTGTGCAGCACATTCTAAAAAGGCAGATTTTATTTCTCGCTGTAATGAAGCCACAGATTTAGGAGCCAAAAGGGCAGCATATTTGCCAACCATTTCTGAATTTGATGTAGAGAGTGTTAACAATTGTCAGGAAGATGCATGATGATGAAGGAAGGGTTTAATATGTTATCCATTGTACAATTAATTGAGCTGCAAGGTCGAGCACCAAAGGAAGAGCAGGATCTGTGGAATAAACAGGGGTCTTCTTTATCCCCCAATGAGGGCTTATGGAGACAGGACAACACTGGAAAGCCAGTTATGTCATGATGCCTACCCCTGGGCATCTGGATCGAGTCCATCAGCCCTGGGAGCAGGCATCCAGATACTTATTAAAACCCCAGCAGCCCCGGCTGGGGGCTGTTTGGGTTCAGTCCTGGTGCCTTAGGCGCCAAGCTCATCTTAGAAATCAGTCCTGGCGCCATAGGCACCAGGCTCATAGACATCACTTACCTCATGCAGACCATACTGCAAATTAATCCAAGCCAACGTGAGGCCTGGATGGGACTATTTTATTACAGGGACTATTTTTTACTCGGGTGTGGTTCTGGGGAACTTCTTACCTGGAACTACTTTGGAGGCTATTTAAACCACCCCCCAACAGCAGCACACGCTTCGTGTTATTCTGCATTCTGCAGCGTAAAGCTCACCGTGCCTGCAAGTCAGCATCCAGTCTTCTGCCACACCCGCCTCGAATCTGGAGCTCCTAGAAAAAGGGGAAAGAAGGAGAAAAGGTTAGATCACGGACATTATTTTAATTCCTTACCTGATTCCGGATCCAGCACGTCTCCGAGCCTGGAAAGGACATTATTTCAGCATGCGTCGCATCGCCAGCAGCAGCGCTGCGTCATACTCACCAGTCCACAGCATCTTTCGACTCAGCGCTGCCTACATCATTTTCTTCGTCGAACTCCAGCACCTGGGGGGAAAAACAAAAGAAATAACGTGAGCCGAGAGAGCCGACAAATACAATCTCTTTTACCACCGTAGGCTTACCTGATTTACCACCGGAGGCATTACCCTTTAATACGCCACATCTTCCTATGCCGCACCTATAAAGGGAGAGAAAACAACAAGTTAAACTCATGCAACTTTTACCGGACAGTGTTGGGTAATACAGACTCTTACCTGATCGCCATCAGCTGCCTCCAGGCAATATTCTTTTGTACCCAGCTGCAATTCAACAAGGGAATGGAACAAGAGTGAACATCGGACATATTGAAGTCTTTTGAACTTTATAAACCCCGGAGTCAATATTCCTCCGGAACTCCTCCAGTACCTTCAAACCAGTGAAGTAACTGGTATCTATGCGCCCCTGCATGCCACGCAGGATGGAGAGCTCATCATTTAAAAACATAAGGTGAGGTTACTAAAAGGGGATATCGGAGGTGACTAGTGGGGAGAACGAGAACAGTGGGGGGGCATCACTAAAATCCACGGATGTATACGAATTGTTCGTTTGACAATTGCTCGAATTACAATTGACCTTTTCACAATTGACCGAATTGTGAAGGTCAATTGTAACATTTATGCGGGGGGAAACCCCCCGCACCCCCCAGCCAACCGAAACCCGCCCCAAACCCTTCTATATATATATATATATATATATATATATATATATATATATATATATATATATTACCAAAGCGAGATATATATATGTGCGGTCAATTGTGAAAAGGTCAATTGTGACCCTTTAAATTCGGTCAATTCTGCATTCGAACAATTGCAAACGAACAATTCGGGTAATACCAAATCCACAGGTGGCTAAATCCCTTTCTCCACTTGCAGGAGAATACTTCTACGGGTCAAGCAGATGAGATTAGGTGGGCCAGTCCAGAATGTCATCTCTGCACTACGCATCACGTTGGTGGAGACCGCAGCTGTCCGGGTCCGATCGACGCCCCTGTGGGAACCAGTTGAGCGTAACAGATATGCCTCTATCATTATTAAGGGTGGCGTTGGAGCAACTTCGCTGTCCACCGCACACAGTAAGGGAGAATCCTGCTGCCACGATCGCAGAAGACTGGCTTGCACCAATTTTATTAGAACATGTAGCACAGTTTATTGGGAACTGCATTGTATGCAAGAATTTCACAGCAGAACACACTTAAAGAACACTGAGAGGAGCAATCCCAAGGCCAAACGGTCCTTTTCAGCATCTACATATAGAATATGTGGATGTGCTGCAGGTATGCAATGGATATAGGTACATGTTAGTAGTAGTTTGTCCCTTCTCCAGATGGATCAAGTCAGGTCCATGTACACACTCCAATGCCACCAGCGCTGCCAAGTTTCTTGTGCATTAGGTGTTTCCAAAATGGGATGTGTGCGAAGTCTTACAGTCTGACAATGGTCCACATTTTGTAAATGAACTATTTGAACAAGTCACTCTTTTATTAGGCATACAACACAAGTTTTCATCTGCTTATCACCTACAGTTATCGCCTACAGGCGAATGGTATCTGTGAGAGATTAAACGGACTCCCCAAAGAAAGGATAGCAAAATTAAAGATGACTGAAGAAAGGGTGGCTGCATTGTCTGCCCTTGCTTTGTTCACAGTGAAAAACCAGCCTGGTTCATATCACCACCTGACTCCCAATGAACTGATGCCTGGACGTCATATGAGAATACCCCTTGCTCCTCCCACTAAAACAGAAAATGATGCCCACATTGTAGGGAAGACTCTAGGTGATGAAATGTATGATTATTTAACACATATCACTGCTAGTGTTTCTTTATTTCTTAACAGTTCAAACATTGGAGGGAAGGGTTGAAGAAGATTAAAGAAGACAGCCAAACTAATGATCCAAGTGAACTATTGAAAAAGGTTAGTTTGTACCCAGGGGACCAGGTGTCAGCACAAAGTTTTGTGCACACTTGGAATAAGCGCTGCTTTGAAGGACCCTACCTAGCACAGGAGGTCACACCCACAGCAGTAACATTAAAAGGTACAAGAGTCTGGCTGCATTTGAATGATGTGAAGCTCTACAAAGGAGAGACCCATATCCCTCTAGCAGCCGATGAGAGAGAAGCAAGAGAAGAAGTTGCACGCATGCAGACCAGATCGGCTACCAAGGCCAAGGATAAAGAAGCCCTGGATTTGAAATATTCTGGAGCCAACTGACATTTCCTAGAGTTTAAAAGGAAGTGAATGGACCTGCCACGGTTCCAGAGACTTTTTCAGCTGAGCTAAAAACAAGATTACACATTAAAAACATATTGTCTGAAACATTATAGCAATTTTAGAATAAATGTGCCAGAAACTAAACATGAATGTGTATATAAACATTACTTCATGAAACCCAAAATTGTGAGTTAACAGGGCGATCCAGACGTGGACCCCTTGCTCACTGTTCTTAGAGAGGCAACAGTTTCACCTCACTGATGATGCCCAACAAGGCTGAAACACGTGTATGGGGTTACTGATGGTACTCTTGTTCAGAGGAGAATTGCCTAGCATTTCTGCGCTGGACTGCCCCTGGGCAGGACAAAGGCTGATATGCAGGGAAATTTCTTCTCTGTGAAAGGGACAGTGAGCTAAAGACTTGGTAGAGTCTCTCCCAGGGGTTATTCACCCAAGAATATGTCATTGGGCTGTGTTCGTGCTGGTAGAGAGATTCCCAGACCCCCCTTTGTTTTGAATAAATTAACTTTGGGTTTCACCCTAAGTTAACAGGGCGATCCAGACGTGGACCCCTTGCTCACTGTTCTTAGAGAGGCAACAGTTTCACCTCACTGATGATGCCCAACAAGGCTGAAACACGTGTATGGGGTTACTGATGGTACTCTTGTTCAGAGGAGAATTGCCTAGCATTTCGGCGCTGGACTGCCCCTGGGCAGGACAAAGGCTGATATGCAGGGACATTTCTTCTCTGTGAAAGGGACAGTGAGCTAAAGACTTGGTAGAGTCTCTCCCAGGGGTTATTCACCCAAGAATAAGTCATTGGGCTGTGTTCGTGCTGGTAGAGAGATTCCCAGACCCCCCTTTGTTTTGAATAAATTAACTTTGGGTTTCACCCTAAGTTAACAGGGCGATCCAGACGTGGACCCCTTGCTCACTGTTCTTAGAGAGGCAACAGTTTCACCTCACTGATGATGCCCAACAAGGCTGAAACACGTGTATGGGGTTACTGATGGTACTTTTGTTCAGAGGAGAATTGCCTAGCATTTCGGCGCTGGACTGCCCCTGGGCAGGACAAAGGCTGATATGCAGGGAAATTTCTTCTCTGTGAAAGGGACAGTGAGCTAAAGACTTGGTAGAGTCTCTCCCAGGGGTTATTCACCCAAGAATAAGTCAATGGGGTGTGTTCGTGCTGGTAGAGAGATTCCCAGACCCCCCTTTGTTTTGAATAAATTAACTTTGGGTTTCACCCTAAGTTAACAGGGCGATCCAGACGTGGACCCCTTGCTCACTGTTCTTAGAGAGGCAACAGTTTCACCTCACTGATGATCCCCAACAAGGCTGAAACACGTGTATGGGGTTACTGATGGTACTCTTGTTCAGAGGAGAATTGCCTAGCATTTCGGCGCTGGACTGCCCCTGGGCAGGACAAAGGCTGATATGCAGGGAAATTTCTTCTCTGTGAAAGGGACAGTGAGCTAAAGACTTGGTAGAGTCTCTCCCAGGGGTTATTCACCCAAGAATAAGTCATTGGGCTGTGTTCGTGCTGGTAGAGAGATTCCCAGACCCCCCTTTGTTTTGAACAAATTAACTTTGGGTTTCACCCTAAGTTAACAGGGCGATCCAGACGTGGACCCCTTGCTCACTGTTCTTAGAGAGGCAACAGTTTCACCTCACTGATGATGCCCAACAAGGCTGAAACACATGTATGGGGTTACTGATGGTACTCTTGTTCAGAGGAGAATTGCCTAGCATTTCGGCGCTGGACTGCCCCTGGGCAGGACAAAGGCTGATATGCAGGGAAATTTCTTCTCTGTGAAAGGGACAGTGAGCTAAAGACTTGGTAGAGTCTCTCCCAGGGGTTATTCACCCAAGAATAAGTCATTGGGCTGTGTTCGTGCTGGTAGAGAGATTCCCAGACCCCCCTTTGTTTTGGACAAAATTGTAACATTGTACACTTATTGACTGCTCTTTTCACCTATATTCTCCAGTCCTACCCAGCTTAAGTAAGACAAGACATGGATGCTGTCACATTTTCTGGGGATCCTATAAATGCTCCTATCATTCTTAGGATTGTTATTACAATTGTTCTGCAATATTTGTTGTAAAAAGGGGAACATTTTATGAAAGTGATTTAAGTACACATTGAAAAAAGAGAAGAAAATGATAATATATCAGAGTACAAGAGACACTATGCCTGTGAGAAGAATATAAGTTCATTTGGGTTGATTATTGTATTATCATTCTGTACCATGGTTTGTCCTTTCTTCCTTATTATTATGGCATTTATGAGAATAATCCTTAGCAATGCTCGTGTGAGCAGAGTGTCTGGTGTGGCTGTGGAGGCTACCCGTGAGATTACCTTGCCTTTACTTCTATTCTGAAAGAAGCTGAATTGCCTTGTTTGCGAATTTCCACTGCAGAGAATGAGGGATAATAAAGTCTGCTTTCTCTTTTTACACCCACTGAGCTCCAACTCCAGCTACGCTTGCTTTGCTATAAGAACTGCCCTCCTAGGGAAGCATAGCACTGCGTGAGTAGAGTGTCTGGTGTGGCTGCAGAGGCTACCCACGAGATTACCTTGCCTTTACTTATATTCTGGAAGAAGCTGAATTGCCTTTTCTTTTAATTTCCACTGCAGAGAACGAGGGACAACAAAGCCTGCTTTCTCTTTTTACACCCACTGAGCTCCACCTCCAGCTACGCTCGCTTTGCTATAAGAACTGCAGTCCTAGCAAAGCATAGCAGAGTGTGAGCAGAGTGTCTGGTGTCCAGTGAGCCGTGGGCCAAGGTCCCGATGGAAGAGGGACAAACTCTACAGAGTTCCAAAAACAAATACAGTGATCTCAGCACAACTACACCGTCCGACGTGCTTCTGGATACTGAGGCAGTACGTGCCCCTCTGGTCCCCTCGCTGCACGCCCGGAGTGAATTGAGTAAGAAAAAATGTGCAACCTTAAATATTTCTCTTCTGTCATCTCAGACCATACAACGTACTGTAACCTCTAACTCTCGCCGTCAGACTATGGTCGACAGACTCACACTCTTACAACCCCTTGGATCCTATATCGCTGCCATACGAGACCACTATAGAACGGATGGAAATGGTTGGTCTGACAAAGTCATATGATGACTGGCCTGCTCGTCCACTATTCAGATCTCCCGCCCCTGAATCAAGTCCCACTTTAAGGGCTTTGCCTCCAGTGATGGTTACAGTCCCAACTGGAGACCTCGTCACGATTGATACCAGGGCTCTTCCGGCCCTTGCAGCATGTCCACGGAGCCCTGTATCGAGTAATGAGGAGGGTCAGAAACCTACAGAGCAGGACGCGGCTCCTACGGCAAGCCTGGTGTTGCCCCCCCATTGTTCTGCTTGAAACAAGTCCATCCCTGGGGGCTGAGCTCTTAGCGATAAAAGCTCAAATGCATAGAATTCCTTTTGAGATCAATCCACAAGACTCCCTGATGAAAAACATCATGACAGCTTGTCCTCCTGTCCAACCAGAAGTTCAGAGTGCACCAGCAGTAACTAAAATCCAGCAGGATTCCACTGCTAAAAAGGTGCCGGTGGTTAAGGAGTCGCTTAAGCACAAAAATCGGTAGCCCGACACAAAAGTCGGCAACTCAACCAAAAGGCGCGAATAACAAACGACCAGGAAATTGAAACTCAACAAAACAATTCCCATGCTTCACTCTAAATCGAGACATGCTACTGTCTTCAGGCACCACCAAAGAAAAAACAAGAACATACACCCAGCCCAGGATGTACAAAAAAGCCTTGGTGAGAGGCCACGAGCTGGGCATACCGTTCCCTTCGACCAATATGTTCAAAGCACCTTGTACAGTGGTCCACAAGTACTGGTCGACCCATCAGATGCTGAAATCTTGGAAGGCATAGGAGCCTGTGGAGCTCCACCGACGGTTAATGGTTCAATCGATGACCTTAATGTGGGACCACTATCAACCACAAACTCCTATAACATTGTACATTTTACAAGAGTAAATAAAAACAACACTCTGCTGACGCCGTCAATAACCTGGGCCATTAATAATAAATAACCCCATGCGCATAAAGCTTCCCCAAGCATGCAAGAAATGAGCCACGTTGTGGAATCTCTTGAAGACCAGCTGAATGTGAGCACAGATGCGTTGTTCCAAAATCAAGAAACGGGTGACAGAAACTTAGACTCTCCAATGAGTCACGCTACGCTGATTATTCAAACAAGGTCCTCTTTACCAGACAGCAATGGATATCCGCTATATGAAGCAGCAATTGATGACTTCCTTGCACCAAGCCCAAACTTCTCAACCACCGCTATCAATACTGAAGCTCGCCCTCTTTTAGATCACAGTGATGTGAGATTGTCTCCAGAGGCAGAGATTACAGACTCAATGCATATTGGTCCTGCTCGAGCCACATCTGCCAATTGGGCGTGTCAGAATTCAAGAATCTCAATTTCACATGATTCCCCCTTGGATCAGGAGCCAAACTCTCCTACAAAACACTCTAGTAGGAAAAATAAACCCGACTTATTTACCATGATGTCGATGATAACCATCGCCCTTGCGCCTTTCATGAAGTTGTATGAGCATCTGAATGACACCCTTAAAGATCATACCACCCTGTTGGCTATGACTCACTTCAAACTACTATTTCTCGAGGGTTTCGTCACAGCCAACGGGCTGTGTGGAGCAAGTGACCAGCTACAGTTTGATTTGACAAAAGTCCCCTCGCAATCTGGCTCCTATATAAGTGCATCACAAGGAACACAGACTACCACTGTGACTCAGCAAGTGGATTTAAATGTTGAATTAGAACATATTCAAACAAGCTTCACGCCTGCACTAAGTAAAGCTACAGTTCTGGTGCAACTTGAGCAAAGTTAGGGCCCATGTGTCCGCTCTTATCGGGGCATTGAAGAAATCTCGACAGATAAAACCCTTCTAGAAGATGCATCAAATCCAGCCTTTGCTATATTCACTACGAACAAACAGAATGGATTAAACAAGATGGTTCCGTCTAAATGCTCGCCTCAAGACGTGTTACCTTTGAGAGTTAAGTTACCATCTACTTTGCAAATGAACAACAAGAAAGGTGCACCAAAACCAGCTCCACAAAGAATTCCCCCCCTTTAAAAACAAAGGATGTGTTGGCCAAGATCGCAGCCTTGCGCACTCCATCCAAAGCACCAAGGTCTGTGAGCAAGAATATGACCAGTGTGACATGCCAGTCTCTACAAATTGTGCTAGATCTCTCAATTTACTCTATTGATGAGTCACACATAGACAACAAAGACCCACAAAATCAAGCAATGCCTCTGTCGATCACAATACAGAGTGAGGTCAACACAAGTCCTCTGCTGGCAAGTACCTCATCACCTCCTTTTCTTACCATGGCGGAAAAAAGGACAAGATGTCTTCATGGTTCAATCCATGATGAGTTGCTTCATGATGATGCTCTTAAGAATCCATGCTTAAAATCATCCATGCCTCTAACTCTAGATGTTGACCAGTCTAGAATATCTCTGCCCTCACAGAACCAGCGTCCCACAGTCCTGATGAGAGCTCCAAAAACTGTTGAGCTTCTGCCAGCAAGGAGAGCCACTAGTACTGCCAATCCGCATATTAAAGATCGTGAAAGAACATTCACCAATCAGTGTTCATGCGACAGGTTGAAGGCCACATGAACAGAATGTCTGAAGGCCCACCTTTGCAAGACCTGAAATATCGCAGCCTGAAACTCGAGCGAATCTGGGATAATGATGACAATCCAATCCTGAATCGGAGGACCATATAAGACCTCTTTCATTGCGTTCCTAATTTTGGGCAACTTCGTTCTGAAGATGTACGAATAATTGAATTTATAGCTGATCAGAGAACGGATCAAATCTACTTACACCTCACATCACCTGTGATTAAGAACATTTTACTTGACGCAGCAGAAAGCATGTTTATGTTGGGATTTGACTTAACAACATTAAAAGATTCATAAAGAGTGTCTAAGTCTTCTGTGCGGCCGTCTCCGTCTCGCACAAATAAGGAGCAAAATAATTGTGTGCCCACAATACCGAATGAAAAGACCAAACGCAATAAACCAGAATTAAAATACCAAGATCCTCTTCATACTGGTTGCATCCCGCTTGGCCTGGATCCAAAGTTAAATGTCACTTTTGAACGATCAAAGAGCTCACAACAAGTAAAAAATATCAACCACTCATTACCCGACCCAAAAGACCCAATGAAAAATCAAGACTGGTCTTGATTGTCAAGAGCCCTATCATCTCATGGGGACCTTTAGCAATCCAGGACACTGAAAGTGAGGCAGTCACCTGGTAATCTTGTTCAGAAACATCCTAGTCTATCATTAGTTTCGTGAAACACTCGAGGTTTTGGTCACTTAACCAAACCTAGTGAGATAAACCTGGGCCATCATGATCTTCTATGCTTTCAGGAGACTTTGTTATGTGTAAGCCCAATTTTGGATGGTTTCCAGTCATATTTAAGCGCTGCTTCAAAGGGCAAAAAGGGAAGCCCGACATCAGGCCTGTTAACTGCTATTAAGTCCGGAAGTCCGCTGACTTCAATTAAATCGGTTTCAATGTCTCACTTGTCCCAAGAAATTCTATTAACCTAGGAAACAGAGACCAATGGTTTGGACCCCATGACAATAACTAAGCTGGTTGTAATCAATGACTACTGGAATCCGGTTGTTACATCCAACGAAGGATTGATTGATCATATATCTGACCTGATAGACGATGCTTACATAGTCCAAGAAACATGGAACGTAATACTTTGCGGCGACTTTAACACCTCATGTATTTCCGGCAAAAGCAGTGATTAAGTTAATCTACATCAACCCGCTCAAATTCTGAGATATAGTATGTGGAACACTCTAATGGCAGTGAAAGATATGCACATGCTCAATGGCAATACTAGAGAAGACTTGCCCCCTCATGTGACCTGGTAAAATATTGGCCGCTCTTCTGTGATTGACTATATCTTTGTATCGGGCTACTTTCTACCTCAGGTGACCTTCTTCAAGATACTACAAACAAAGACCAGCGATCACCACGCGCTGCACATGGAATGGTCTGGATCAACTCAGAATCTGCGACAAAAAAAGTCCACAGTTTCAGTCACTGGCGGTGGATCCCGCCTAAAATTGACAAATTCCAGCATGATGAATCTCACAGCATCCTTTAGGGCTGAAGGCGACCCGGTTGAATATACCCCGATTCTTGAACCTTATGCCTCTAGTTCCTTCAAGAAACCTCAATCACATCTCAACCAGGTTCATGTTTTCAACTCAGAGTTAGTTGAACGTCGAAAAGAGCTGAGAAAGCTTAGTAGAGTAGCTAAGAGATCAGGAGACTTGTCTGCCTATGTCAATTTGTGAATAGGAAAAAGAAATTACAGGAATTGGCTTTATTCCTTCAGACGCTCATTATATCAACATGATTTGGAAATCATGCTTAAGATCTTTTGGTCACTAATTAAATCTGTGGGATGCCAGATGCCTGACGATCAGACAAATCCCATCATCGAATCTGTTTGTATCGAATACTTCAAGAACCTATATGTCTCTGATACACAACAATCAACAACAGTGCTGCTGACAGTGCCCCCTCGGTTTCCTCTCTGTCCATCGATGAGATTAAGGACGGGATTGCAAAATTAAACAACTCGAGAGTGCCGGGATCTGATGGACTGACAAATCTTATGCTCAAGGAACATCAGGCCAAATGGGCACCCCCTTATTCATATACTCCTGCAACAGATCTCGTCTTCCTGCACAATTCCAGGTTCTTGGAGGAGGGCGATTGTGGTGCTCATCTTCAAAAACAGGGATCGCAATAACCCAAAGAACTATCAACCCATCGCCCTCCTCGATGTGACAGGTAAGCTGTATGGAACAATCATATTAGATCATTTCAGCACCTGGTGTAAGTACTCGAAAATAAACGATCCATTCCGAACTGGGTTCGTGAAAGGCGTGGGGACTACTGCAAACTGGAGGCAAAAAAACTGTCCAAAACCAATACTAGATCCTATAAAAGCACTACACTGCTCCACAACTTTAAGAGTTTGGCTAAATAAAGCAGGCCCCCTCTCCAAGGAAATTCCAACAGCTAACAGGGTTAAACTGGTGTGACCAATGGCTGCAGCCTTATTTAACTCTTTACTTTGCCCATATTAAGAATTTAGATTCTGACCTCAGAGCTTTTCCACCGACTATCGGCAGAGTCTTGCTATCACGCATACTCTACGCCGATGATATAGTCCTAATAGACCAGACGCCTTTAGGATTTCAACGGCAACTGAATGGTCTAGCAAACTTCATCCAAACTAATGGCCTAGAGATTAATTAATCCAAAACAAAAATCTTAAACTTTGAAAACTCAAATAAAGGAAGACACATGTACACGTGGTGCCTACTTTTAAATACTTGGGAGTTTGGCTTAGCGACACAATAGCAGAAGCTTCCATGGTGTCCCACTTAAGAACTAAAACCAAAGCTTTGGCCAGCCAAGCATGTGCCATAAACTACAGATAGGGGCGATTTTCCATCTTCCCAGTGCTCATCTTTTATAAATCTAAGGTCGTTCCATGACCCACCTATGGATCTGACGCAATGCCTAATATTCCATCTATGGACTGGCCACAACTAGAAGGCCTTTTTTGGAAAAAAGTGCTGAGTCTTCCGCCCGCAACACCAATCCAAACAATACGGCGGGAGCTGGGTTTGTCATCATTGAATCGACTGTTGATTGGAAGAATCTTGCATTTCTGAGGAAATGTTTCTTTATCTGAGGGCCAGGAAATCCTTGAAATGCTGCACAAAGAGATCATCGGTTCCAACACAGCCATGTTGCAGAACTGGAGAAAGAAAACATGCATTCAGCTGGAAGAGACTGGATGCTCATTCCAGGTTCTTCTCACTAATTCAATGTTGGCCAAACGCAAGTTGCATGAACTGGACTGGATTAATACCCTTGACTCGGCAGAGAAATTCAAACTGACTGCCCACATCCCACCAGAACCAAGGAAACTCGATGCTGTTTGCGGATACCTAAACCAATCACCGGACCACAAATTGAGAGAGCAATTTCCCCGTATCCATTTAAATCCTTACCTACGAATGAGATTTTAGCAATCGAGGGCAATCTGCTACCGACTAATGCTGATTCTGTAACAACACTTTAGCTGTGGAATCAATAAAGCACTTGGTGATTTTGTACACAGCTTTAACAGAGAGTCGTACTAAACACTTTAGACATCTACTATCGGACTCCCAGAGTGAAGCGAATGACATCTGGTGGTCATTTTTGATAGCAGGGAACAAACCGTGTCACACGATTGCTTTAACACAATTCCTGGAATCTTTATTTTCCACGTGAAAGAACGAAGATGTGTGCTCTTTTCTTACTGCTTTCTTTCTTTCTGGATAATTAGGAATGGATTTTGTATTATAATGACCACTTTTGATGTAACACAGAGCCCTGTCTCTGTTTTCTTTCCTTTTGCTAAAAATTGTTTTTAATTAAAGCAAATAAATGTTTTTAAAAAAAATTAATAATGCTGATGAAATGTTAGGTAATCACACTTCCATGATAATGCCTAGTCGAGGTACAAATACTCTTTTCCTTAATATTTCTGAACAAATGGTTTGAGCGAAAAGAGATCCTGCTAAAGATAATGAGGATTCAAACTCATATCTTGATAATTCTGCCCATTTAAAGAATAACATGTGGTATCAGCACATGAGAAAGGTGATGCAGAGTACGTCAGGCGAAAGCTGTAACGTGTGTTCTATCATTCCTTGTACCATGAACTCAGCCAGAACATTATTTGCAAAAGAAATATCTGCACATGATGCAAAGTGCCTCAGTCATCTAGCAGCATGCACAACCAGAAGACAATTCAAAGGAAGATGGGCAACCCTAAGATTACGGTCAAGGCGTACATTTCCAAATGAAGATGCTTATGTGAAAAAACAAAAAACGGAAAAAGGAAATAGGTTGGTCAAGCATGATGGTTGTATACTCACCCCTGACTGGAGAACAAGTAAAGGTTGTTGCAATGAAGAGGATGGAATATTCAGACATGATGGAAAGGCAAGGAGTAACAGGATCTTGGGAGAGACCTCAGTTGTTGTTATATGACGAGTTGCCATTAGCACAGGATGGCAAGAAAGAATGTTATCATGTAGAGCACATTTATTGATGAAAGAATCAGTGGACATAGTACAAATTGTAAACGACGGATGCCTAAAGTCATGGGCCAAGTATTCAAAGCTACTAGCATGGGTTGACAATGAAGCAGAACCAATGTCGATCATTTATTAAAAATGAAACATTTGGTTTCAAAAGAAACATATGTTTCTTCATAAAAGTACCTATATTCCAGTTGAGGTATCAATCATGTAGTCCATTTAGAGTAAGGAAACTCCAGTTTGCGGGCCTCGTGCAGTTTGTCTCATACTGCGTAATGCTCTCTAGTCAGGTCACAACCTTGGCGTCATAGAGGATCTGCTTCAAAAACGTTATGAGAGCAAATATCGCAGGAAAGGAATCCCTGCACTGCAAATTACGCCAGAGGTCTTTGGCTGTGTCTGTTTTTCTTTCAGCCAATAGAGAGCCAAAGAGTTAAGCCCTCTTCTCTTTCCAAGCCCGTGCAAAAATTTTGTGGTGCTTGAGCATCTCTGACGTCCCCTCTAGGTGGCAAAATCTACATTCTTCAGGAGTTCAGTGGCAGTTATAGAGCAACAGAATCTGACGGGTGCGGAGTATATTCATTCTAAACCGCATGTACTGCATTCTATACCAAGCGTTTGGAAATTTGGAGAGGTATTTTGGAAGAGAGCCTGAGGTCTTATGTTCTTCTTTCATAGCAGTTTCCAACCTGTATAGGTTTTTTTCCTCAATTGTCATCCTGCCACAATTTCCATTTAATCCTTGTTGTTTTCGAGATCAGAGAGAGATTTCCAAGTCACTTTAGCATGTAATGAAATTATACCCAGCTCGTACCATATCACAGATGTCGGGATGAGATTAAGAAGTTTGAAGATTTTCCGCCAGAAGACTCCTTCCAAGGAGGGCCATAATCATCAGGAGGTAAGGGGGAAACCTTTAGCTCTATAGGTAAGTATGGGCATAACCTTAACCTTGAAGAAGGTCAGGAGATGTTCCATGGAGAATTTCTCACATTTTCTATGTATCAGTCTCCCTTGAGTGATCAGAGGTTTTAGTTTAGCTTGCAACCCCTTTTGAGGCGGGAGATCGATTTTGCTGTTATGTAACTTGTTCAACCATTGTTAAAGGACTTTTCCCGATAAACCCGTTGTGTGACATTCTTGGGCCACGGTCGCAGTCTCCCAAAATCATGACAGTGGTCTTTATTGGATTCATGGCAAGCCTGTTTTTCGTTAGATTGTTGTCCAGGGCGTTTATGCTCCTTTGCAGACCAATAGGGGCTAGGTCGAATGGGACAACGTCGTCTGCATAGAGTAGGTTTGTTACTGGTTCGGCAGCAAGCTTAGGAGGGAATAGTCTTGCTTTCAGCCAGACTTCTTTAAGGTCTGAGAGGAACAGACTAAATAGAGTGGGAGCCAACGGACGGCCCTGTTTCAGACACCCATTTGTGCCAATTGCTCGGGAAAGCAATCCATGACCTTGGAGGCGAATCTTGACATTGGTGTAAATCAGTCGGGCATTGCCGCGCCTTCTTTTTTGTCCAGAGGAATTGATGGTCGACACTGTCAAACGCCTCTTTGATGTCTATGAATGCTACATAGATTTTTACTTTCTCATTAATGGGTTTAGCTTTTAATGCATTTATCAAAAAGAGGTTTAATTCTGTGCCAACCCCCTTCCTGAATCCTGTCTGTCTTGGGTCTTCTCTGTTGAATTCTTTCATCCGCGTTGAAGATGTTTTAAAAGGAACGCTGCAAATATCTTGCACATGGAATCCAAGAGCACTAGTGGGCAATAATTGGAAGGGTCAGATCTGAGTCTATGCTTGTAGATTGGTAATATTATAGCAGAACACCAAGATTCAGGAATCGTGCCCTGCTTCAAAATCTGGTTGAACAATGTATGTATGAAAGGAATCCAAGTCTCCGGAGCTTCTTTTATCATTGAGTTTGAGATCCTGTCAGGTCCCGGGGCTATGGATTGGTTAGCTTTTTTGATTAGAAGTTCCACGTCGAGAAAGTTGAGATGGAATGCCCAACCTCGGCCTGGTTTCCATACTGGATCTCTGGGGGGAGCTGTCTTTTGGTTTGAAAAGCTGTTTATAGAAATTGATCCAGACTTCTTCAGAGTCTATGTGGAGCAGGGGTCTCCTACACTCGACTGTCATCCATGTAGTAATCGCCAAATTCATCTGGCGTCTTTCTTGATAAGAACATTCGGCGTCCAGTTGCATCATCTCTGCTTTATATAAGGACAGCCAGTTCTTAACCCTTTGCTTCCTTTTTCTTATTTCAGTCAAATATACAGGCTCACGTTTCTCGGCAATCATCTTCATGTCTTTATTTAAGAGTTTTTTCTCAAAAGCAATTCTTTTGTTAGGAGCATGCTTATGGGTTGTTTCCAGAGACAGTGTAGTTTTCAAAGGACTTTGGAATTCCTGGATGAGAGGAACGTAATTTATTCCTTTGTCTTGCATCAGCATATCGATAGCTTTCTTGGAACATTGTAGTATTTCGCGCTCAGTCAAACAGAGGCGATTTGTTCCACAGTAAGGCTTGAATTCCACGTTGTAGGTTTCCATTAAACAGCTGGGCCTGCAACTCCACATACATTTTAATAGCGTGTGGTCACTGGTGTTTTTCTCAATGGTTTCCAGGGCTACGATATTCTGAATTAGTTGGCTGGAAACAAAGATGTAGTCTAGTATGGTTGTAGGTCAACTGGTCGAATCTAAATGGTCGACAGGACAAATGGTCGACACCAAAAGGTCGACAGGTCAAATGGTCGATTTTTTTTTTGTTGTTTTTTGGGGGGGTCCCCCAACCCCTTTTTTTTTGCTAAAAACCCCTTTTTTCCCTAAACGAAAACCTAAAAAAATATATATAACTAAAAAAAAAATTCGATCATTTGTCCTGTCGACCAAATTGTGCCGACCATTTGTCTGTCAACCATTTGTCTGTCGACCATTTGACTAGACACCGTCTAGTATGCTAGATCTGGATCCATTCATCCATGTCGATTTGGCCGGGAGGTCACCGGTTTGTCTGTTGAGTATGTGAACATCGCGGCTTGTCATCACATTCCACCATTCGGCAGCTCTCTCCTCTCCTTTGATTCTGAAATTCTACTGGCCCATTGTTTTTTCAATACATCGACAATTTAGGTCGCCACCCACGATAGTGTAGTCTGGCTCAAATAGATAAGTCCAGCAGGCAATGGAGGTTGCCACCAATTCTAGAAAGTGATCAGTGGATAAAACAGCTGCATTCCAATAAATGTTGATAACTAGGTCTTTAGAGGTTCCTGCTTTATGGATTTCCTTCAATCAGACTATTTGTAGGAACTTCCATGGGCATTCAAAGAATACTGTAGTAAGCCCTGACCCGTTTTTCACAAAAGTGATGAGGCCCGCTTTAGGATGACCTCTTTCACCCCTGTATGCGGGAGTAAATAGGGTAATGTATCCATCGAGGGATGGGGCCCAGGGATCCATGTTTCCTGTAAGCAAAGAACGTCCAGTCCCCCTTTCTATAAGTCACTGTCATTTGAAAGATGAGCCGAACCTCTCGTGTTCCAGAATCCCATCTTTCGCAAAGAGCTTTGCGGCTAGTCTTTAAACTGGCTTGTGCAGCCTTCACTGCTCCTTTCTCCTGAGCCATTATTTTGGCGGATGTGTCCATAATACCATTAAAGAATGCAACAGCATGCTTCAGGAATAAAGGCCTGGTTCAAGTTGGAGAAAATAAAGGATGTAAACATTGAAGTACCAGGAATGAATGGAGGAACTGCTGTACTGATGGATCGCTATTGGGCTTGTGGATCCAGAGCTCACATGAAGCTATGTAAGAACTGGGTAGGAATATGCTCCACAGTTATCATACATGTGCTTGCATTAGTGATTCCCCTAAAGTGATCTCTATATTGAAGAGTTTCCAAAAATGGATGTGCACCAGAGAAGACAGAGGTCGCTTAGTCTCTCATGGATGAAAAGAGAGAACTATTTCTCACCAAAATCGGTAAAAGCCTATCATAATATTCCAGATGAACATAAACTACTTGGCAAGACGGCAATGATATTTACATCAATATATATGCCCGGACTCCAGACTGCAGTAAATGCCAAATGGTTACAGATCACCAAGTGGGAGCTGTTACACACTATAAACACCTCAATCAAAGCATTTAATGCAATTCAAGAAGAATTAAGGGCCATTCGATTGAGGACCCTCCAAAACAGGTATGTCCTGGACTTGATTACAGCAATGGAAGGTGGCGTTTGTGCCAAGATCTGGCCTTATTGCTGTACATACTCACCTGCTCATGATGGGGAAAATGGAACCCTGACAGAGGCAATAACGAAGATGGAAGCATCAGACACGACAGTGGGAGATGATTGGTACTCGTCCTTGTTTTCATGGATTTCGACTTGGATGGAAAATGCTTTCAGGCTGTTAGGAGCAATACTGGTGTTGGTAATGCTGGGATTTTGTGTTGTGAAAATCATCATTGGACAATGTCAGAAAACAGCAAAAAAAGCTGTTGGGATGAAGATAATGATAGACATAAATGCTGAAACTGGTCACACAACATACAAACCGAGGGTACTACCCGTGAACATATGAAAGGAAGTCCCCAAGCACCCGCAGGAACAAAGTTCTACTATCCAAAGGATCATAAAAAGTATGTAGGATGTTGGATATTTTGTCAACCATCTGGGTAGTGAAGAGGGATGGGGAAGCCTATCACCCCCTGCCCCTCCAACGAAATTCATGACAAGAAAGAAGGCCTGGAAACACTGCAATCACCCATTCTACTTTGGACCGAGTCCAGTGGTCCTATGATTGGCAAGTACGTCAAGAGATACACCCTCAGCCAGCCATACCCCCACAACCAGTCCTACAGACCAGGTGTGGTACGTGTTTACCCCAGCGTGGAGAAAGAGCCACCGGCCATTATCAAAGACACCTCTATTGATAGCCTGGACTAAGCACCAAGAAGCTATGTTGCTGACATCATTAGAGACACCATGACATGCAGTGTTAGACATGAAGCACACGTGCCACCCGCACTTCGGGACACAAACACACACTCAAATACATGAAGAACATGAGTGTACAGTTCCATAGTTGGTGGACAGATTCATATAGATACTGTCATTGCTTTTTATTTTTGCCTTTAGCCAAACACAGCAACACAGAAACGCAAAGCACAAAAAGAGATCCTGAGCACAGCTTGCAGATGCTTACATGCAATTAACCCTATGGAACTACAGGAGCACCCACGGGAAACTGACAGAACCAAGTGTGACTAACCTATGGAAATGTAGTACTGTATGGACACTGTAGAAACCGTGTTATAAGGTTTAGGAAATGTACAGCAGGCCACAGGCCCCTCAGCAAGAGATGAGCTGAGCTGCAATTCAGGCAGCACAGAGAGCAAGACGTGTGAGACAGGACCCGAGATACGGATGACATTCCAATCCACAGACAACAAAGGGACCAAATGCAGAAACAGTTATTAAATCCTCATAATTCAGAGCTGCTCAGCTCAAATGTGTGGTCTCTGAACACGTGACGTGGCCGAAGCTGACAATGGACAGTGAGCTGTGGTGGGAAAGGAGCACTGGTTCCAGACTGCTAGACGCAGACAACGACAAGTATGCAACAATATGATACAAGTGTTGCACCGATCAGGAGAGCACTCACATAAGCTAAGGTGGGTTCCACAAGTTACAATGAAGGCACATAGTCATTCTTGTTACCTTGAAGAGGTACACAGAGAGCTGAGAACCGTTGTGGGTCCCAGACCTGGGGGACATCAGCTCTAGCCAATCACAGTTTAGTACCCTGGGGGTGGGTAGCAACAGGCAAGAACCAATGGTAAGTCCACCACATTGCAACATTTGTATAGATAGTAACCTAGGGAATGGACCAGGCCAGCCACCTGACATGCGAGACCCAGTAGAATAACAGCTATATAGTCCATTGTAGGTTGTAAAATTCTCAATACCCTATTGTGTGGCCCGATAGGTTATATGGAGAAGGGCCCAGTTTGTGACATCATTGTTGTGTAAAACCAGCCTTCGAGCCGAGGAAGAGCGAGATGAGCATGGATTTTCTATTTTCCTGTGCTGATCCCTGTTGGTTTTGCCTGTAATAAACCACAGTTTGGACTTGCCGTTGTCTGAGTCCTCTGTGTATCTTGGGAAGGAGGGAGTTGAGCTCTCCAAGTCCATTGACTTCCAGTGTCCCTCTGGCATACCTGAGAGTTTGTTCCAACAAGTTGGTAGCAGAGGTGATGGTTCGCTGCGTGAGCCCGGCACCAGGTCGTCTCCTTCGCTGTCGAACCTGAGAGACTGCAGGACCCTCGCATATTTCGAGAACACAGGAAATCGCGTGCCCGTGTAAAGGCCATCAGGAGCCCCTTGGAAATCATCCGGCTCGAAGTCAGCGAGTTCTCCAGGCAGACCAGGATGGCGAGGCCAGCACCTTGAGGAGGAGTCGGCAGCTGAGCAGTGCCAGCAGACCACGGAGTGTAAGTATTGACCCAGTCTAATGGCAACTGTGGGTGTGGGAGGGTATTGAGTATGGTGCAGTATTGTTTAGTAGTGTTGAGTATTGTCAAAGTATTGTCTAGCATTGTCAAACAGTAGGGACAGGAGTGGAGGTAGATTTGCAGATGAGGTGAACCAGCAGCGGTGCGCGGAAGACGCAGGTGCAAGATTGTGGGTGTGCCTGAGAAGGCAACGAGTGTGAAGGAAGGGCGGTGCGTGGAGCATGCCTGATAAGTTGTGGAGCAGGAGAAACTTGTAGAGATTGAAAAGTATTGTCACTATACTGTACCTTTCTCCCTTAACCGCGGATTATCGAAACCCTCGACTTGAGGTCAGATAAAGGTACTGAATAATGTATCAGGAAAATGTGGGGGGGGGGCACGCCCCTTCAGCACTTGTGTAAGACATTACCACCTTATCGAGAGAAAATTTGCAAATATAGCATAGAATGGTCCAAATATACAGAGGGGAAGTTAACCAAACCATGGCCACCTTGTGGAAGTTTCTCCAAAGACGTGCAGCAATCACTAC
Organism: Ambystoma mexicanum; assembly: GCF_040938575.1. Taxonomy (NCBI): domain Eukaryota; kingdom Metazoa; phylum Chordata; class Amphibia; order Caudata; family Ambystomatidae; genus Ambystoma; species Ambystoma mexicanum. The sequence continues at coordinate 867,002,757 of NC_090933.1, read as the reverse complement.
TGACACACATACAGGGTACCTATAAGGGGAAGAAATTAACCAAACGCATGTCCATATCCGAGCTGTGGTGCATGTTTGTGCAGGGGGAGGGGGATGCCGCGAGGTGCCAGTGGATGCTAAGCCAGCAGGAAGTGAAGGACCCAGGTACTCATCCCTCAGCACCTTCCCATATCCCTCCAAGTGTAGCATCCAATGACAGAGATGATGAGCAGGGGATACCCGATGCGAGAATTAAGGGCAGCAGAAGGGTACTCCAATCCGACATATGAGCCACCACCCTATACTAAAGAAGAGAAGCCGAAAGGCGCAGGGCAGCCAGCTATAGATCAAGAGACGAGCAGCGAGGTGCAGAAGGGCATGAAGGAAGGGTTCAAGGGCATAGCCACGAACAAGTGGATAGGATGACAGATTCTCCTGAAGTTGCAAGGGAAGACACATGGGGAGGCAGAAGGGGTGACTAAGGCAATGGAGGGCCCGAAGAGAAGCAGCGAGGTAATAGACTGGGCAAACATAATGGACTAGGAGGACAGGAGGGAAAAGGACAGGGAAGAGAGATTGGCACAGGAGGACAGAGAGAGAAGGAGAGAAGAGAAATTAGAAAGGGGGTATAGAGAATTAAGGAAGGAGGAGGAGAAGGAGCATATGGAGAGGGAATGGGTAGAAATGATCGAGAGAGATCTTAAGGGAAAGAATAGAGCAGAAAGGGAGTTGAGGGAGAAAAGAGAAAGGGAGTTGAAAAAGATCAAAATACAAAGAGAGGAAGCAGAGCAAGAAAAACGCAGGTTACCAGAGTGGGAGAAGAGGAAGTTGCAGCTGGATAGACTAGCAAGGAAAAGAGCGTGCAGGGAAGAGGAGGAGCGAGCAATAAGGGTGGTAAAGACACAAGTAGCCCCAGACAGGGGAAGTGGCGCATACTCGAAGAGGACGGACTGACAGAAACAGACAGCACCAGCTCACGAGGAAGGAGCACTGTAGAAAGGGAGTGAGCAGGCCTTGGGACTTGGACAGGAGGGAGCAGGTACGCTTTGATGGACATCGATTTAAGTATGAAACCTAACACAGACTTGATATCGAGGAGGCTGAGTTTTGCAGACGATTTCTGTAGTAATATGGACACAGGGTCCAACAATGAGGACAAGTACAGTGGGGGTTGGAGAGGGGAGCAGTTCCAATGCCAGTCAAAGGGGGCAGGAACAAATAAGGGAGTGGCATGGGAGTTTAGGGCACACACAGGGTCGGAAGGAGGGGGTAGCTCAAATGAGCACACACGACTAACAACCGACTTCAACACTCAACAGAACACCACCACATAAATCAATATACTCAGAGACCTCCCAAAATGAAGGAAAGGGGAGACAGAAATGGCCTGTTCAAGGGGGTGGTTGACCAGAAGGTATGTGGATAGCAGGAGAGTTCCCATACTCAAACCCATAGATGTATGGGCAGGCATCGAGAGTGAGAGAGGAGATCGACAAGTTAGACTGACTAGAAGGACACATGTGGAGGAGGCAGCATACACACAGATTCTCTTACTAGAGAGAGGAGGAGTGCGACCTCAGTATGTACCATGGAAGCACACAGACAAGTAGAATGTGAAGTGTAGGTTAACATTGTTGAGTGCAGGGGTTGGGAAGTGGATTTATGAGATGGAGAACATGACAGTTGGCCATAGGCTAGCAGTGGGAGACGTAAATGGATTGTTAGTATTGATCTTAGGAAATGCAGCTGATGACGTATTTAAAAGGGCGGGGCTCCCGGGAGTGACGACACAAAATACAGCACACAACAGATCGCCATTCCCAAACTGCAGGACAGCCGTATGGCAATCCTTGAGGACACAGTACCCAGACATGTCAGACATTGGGGCCATTACGTCACAGAAAATGAGGGACGATGGAGACCCTGTGCATTACATTCAGGAGATTCAAGAGCTTTGGCACCTTGAAACTCAAGAGCCTTGGGACAGGACAGTAGCAATATTCTATCATATATTAGTGCAGGGGCTACCAGAGCCAGTTCGGAAGAGTTTAAGGAAATGAGTAGGGGTGGAGGTGTAAGGATGGCCAGAAATACAGCTCACGATAGCTCATCATTGTAGGCTGTGACAGGAGAAGGTTAAGAAAAAGGCAGAGGACAGGAAGGCGGTGTGATGCTGGAAATGCATTGGAGGGACAGGGCCTCCATATCCTTGTCCTTTATTGCCTTATCATGTATGTTCTGTCTTGTTTTCCGCACAGGAGTTCATGTGGGACTCCTGGCGGTGCATCCCTTCCTCTTTTTGGTTTAGTGAACAGACAGTTGGGATAACCTTATGGCACCCATGGGTGGGAGTACGCCCCTGTACTCCTAGTGTATGTTTTTGGACACCTGTGTGTGGCCCACAGAGCAGGGTATGGGCTGGTGGCAGCTCCATGCTGAATTTGACAGGTGCTCTGAGTATCCTCCATTTTGGGATACCCAGGCCCTGCCATTGGAATCAGTTGATTCCTGATAGGAAAAAGATGGCCCCTATGCCCTTTTGCTATCTATTGCCTGTTACCTTGTATTCCGGAAGTCTCGTGAAGCCCTGACTCTGTCCCTTCCCCCTGACTGGCTGTTGGGAGGAAGTTCTGTATATGGAAGTGTGGGGATGTCCAGGCCAGACTGGCTGGAGCCTTCCCAATGACTCTATGTTGTGGGTACGCCCGTGGGGTTGGACATGGGTGAATGGAGTGTGTGACGAATATGCATTCCGTGTTATGGGTGTCTAGTATCTGGTGTTGGACACAATGACTGAGACAGCCCTGCCCGAAACTGGGCTGAATGCAGTGTGGAGTGCTGAATGGCCGAGTGCTTGTCCAAATGCACATTCCGTGTTGTGAGTGTCTGGGTGTAGAAGAATGGCCTGAATGCACTGTGAGCCTGATTGGCTGCATGACTGCCCTTCTGAATGATTGGTTGCCTGAGTGTGACCCAGAAGAGTGAATGGGAGAACAACAGTATATCTGGGGGCTTCTCACTGATGGAAATCGTTCAGAAGCTGAAGTTGATACTTGAAGCTTAACCTTGAAGCCCACTGGAAGAAGAAGTTTTGCTGCTGCTGTCCTTCGCTAATCTGAAAGCTGCGCGACTGTCAAGGAACTGATCCAAGAGGGGACCTGGCTATGAGACCTCTCCCCGAGCTAGGAGGAACCATTGGGCAACAGCTGATCTTTGCCAAAGCTCCCTGGACATCAGACCCTCGAAAGGCTGCCGACCAGAGACGGGAATCACGAAGCAAAGTGCTCGCATATTGAAGTCCATCACCGTCGATGACCGCCATTGCCGACCGGAGCCGCAGTGCTCCCTTGCCTAAGACATTTGATCCAAGGACTCCCTTGTTCATTACAGTGGACCGCTTTCGCCCTGCCGGAGAAAGTCAAGGCCGCCAACGACTGAGGAGAATCTGTCGGTGGGTTTCCCGCCACCCGAAGACCACAGAGACGCCGACGACCCGACAACCTTGCTGGGCCAAAGTTCTTCATTACTTCTCTCCGGCAACAAACACTCGTCGTTGAGGTGCACCGCACACCTCAGATTGCAGGACGCTTTCAACTGATCGTGAACGAGCACAGCAAGAACCGAAGCTGCTGCCACAACGACAGTGTTCACCCTTTTCTTCACCGACTCTCGACAACCCGTGGCTCCTGCTTTAAAGGGAGTGCACTCAAGAAGGGCCCGTTGATGACTCACCGAATAACTCTACGAAACCAGGTACTTTGGGGTCATAGAACCTTTAGAAGGAATCGAGACTATATTAAGCATAATTGGACTGGGCTTGTCAATACGCTTTATTTACAGGTTGCCCAGGTGGGGGGATCCTCGCACAGAACGGTCTCATGGTACTGGGATAGACTGTTCTGCCATTGCTTGATTTTACTTGCATTCTTTCTGTCATTGATTCATCTACACCATCTGATTCATATGTCATTTGAACTGTTAGCAGTTGATGCATTTCAAAGGAATCGAAATATAAGAGTGGTACCACGTAAACTTGTATATATTTGCCATTATAGTATTGCCAGAGTACAAAGTGTGTTATTGTGTATTTATATAAGGACTGTGTTTTCACTAACATAGTGTTTGGACATTCCTTTGTGGGTGCTTGGGGACTACGCTGTACTAAAGAACCAGCCTGCATCACTTCCTGAGAGCTAAGCCTTGATTGCTCACCACTTTTTACCAATATATCGAATCTTGGCTGAGGTGCTCTGTGCCTCTCCTCTGCCATAAAGATATCAGGAGTACAGCTACCCCTCTCCGGTACTTTACAGGCAGATAAAGCGAAACTAGCACAGCAAAAAACCTTCGAAGTATGCAATGGAGGGGGTGGTCATAACTAACCCTACCCCACAGCCACAGCATCTGCAGCCGCAGCAGCAGCCACAACCACACCCACAGCTGTTTGCACTGCCCATGGGAGGATGGTACATGGGGCAGGGTGGTACACAGCAAGGGTATTGAGGAAGGGGAGGTCAACAGCGAGGGTGTGGCTTTGGATCCCAGATGCATCACAACCAAGGGGGTTTCCCAGAGGGGGTTTTGAGGATAGAAACCAGGGGATATTTCGGAGGGTTTCCAGGGGCAAAGGAGGGAGCCACCACAGTGTTGGACTTGTGGGCAGACAGGACACATTTCAAGTGTGTGCAGATATAGGCGGATGCAGCAGAATTGGAGAGGCCCGCAGCCCTATCAAAGAGATAAGGATGATTATGCACAGGATAAACAACAGCAAGGACAGATGCAGGGCACATATCAACAGATGCCACAAGCACAAACAAGCACCACCAGCACAAGTGTAGGTACTACAGATGCCAGCACCAATACCACCGTATCTACAAGCAACGCAGATTTGAGGGAACACCCAACAATGAGCACAGATACAGAACAATGATGCACCAGCACGTAGACACAGTGGCAACATTCTTCGTCAGACAACTGGTGGGGGTGACCATGGTAGGGAACAACCCCTTTACAGGGATTGGGATGTCCCTGTACCCTCAATAGGAGAGCCCACAGACAAACTTGATGTGCCCCATCCTGGAGATCACACCCAACCCTGCAGAGAAACCTCGCATAAAGGTGGCGATAGGTGACAAGACTTTTTCCTTTCTCGTTGACACTGGGGCGACTAGGTCCTGTATTAGGGAAGGAGCATTTACATTGTCAGGTGATGCCATGAACACTCAAGGATTCTCTGGGGCTCAGGAAGTGGTTCCTTTTACCCACAATATCTCACTTTCTATCAGAGATCACAATCTATCACTACCTTTGCTTTACTCTCAACAGACACCTGTAAACATTTTGGAATGAGACATTATGAGCAGACTAAACATGACCATCTCATTCACAGAGAAGGGAATAATATGCTTGATACCAGGAATGCACATGCACAATATAAGCAGATTGTCCAAGCTTATTGTGGACGCAAGGTACAGAGGGGTGTGCCAGTCGACCCAGAGATGTTCCAGTATGGAACTCACATTGCCATTAGATGGCTTCCAGGCATTGCAGGAAAGATGTGGCGAGTTCCAAACGAGTACCTATTTAAGTCTGAACTACCAATGGATGAGCCAGAGGGAACCATAGTGCCAATAGAAATAGAGGCAGTGGTTGCAAGAGAGGATTGGACTGCAGTACATGGGATGGATGACACAGGACAAGCATGGAGAGCAGTGATCGCAGTGGCAGAGGGATGCAGGTTGACAACAGTGACAGGCGGATGGCACTGGCCCTGGAGGTGCCACCAGCATTCTGGGAGGAGGACATGGAAACGGTACCCAGAAAACTATGGACTAAAAGTCCCTATGACGTGGGTTGCATAAAGAGCATCAGGGGAGTGAAGATCAGGCTAAAGCCAGGAGCCATTTTACCAAGAGTAAAGCAGTATCCCCTAACCAAAGAAGCAGATGAGGGCCTTTATAAGACAATCAGAGCCCTGATTGAGAGAGGCATTCTTGTGCCATCAGAATCCCCATGTAACACTAAGGCGTACCCAGTGCACAAGGCAAAGGGAGGGTCATGGCGTTTCATGCAGGATTTAAGGCCTCTTAACCACATTGTAGAAGCAGAGTATCCTTTAGTTGCAAATCCAGCCACCATTTTGTACAGCAATCTGGCGGAAGCTGCCTGCTTCACGTCATTGGTTTGAAGAATGCATTCTTCTCATTACCACTGCACCCAGACTCCCCAGACTTGACCAGCTTTATATATAGAAATCAGAAGTGGAAACACACTAATTTACCACAAGAGTACTGCGAGCCATCATCTATCTTCAACAGAGTGATACAGATGGACTTGAGCAACATACAGATGGAGAGCACGGTTTTGCAATATGTAGATGACATTTTGATCTGCAGCACGACAGAGGACTAATGTAGAAAGGACTCAGTACACATGCTGACTGTGTTAGCTGACAAGGGGTCCAAGGTGGACAAGGCCAAGTTACAGTACTGTCAAAGGAGGTACTATACATTGGACAGACAATATCCCAAAATGGCGGACAGATCACCTCAGAGAGAGCAGTGACTGTACGCAAGACACCTAAGCCCATGACAGTGAGGGTAATGCAACAGTTATGCAACTACTGCAGAGCATGGGTCTTTGACTGCAGCACATACAGAAGGCCACTGCTATGTGCACTGAAAGAAGCACAGAAAGTAACGAAGACACTGACATGGACCACAGAGATGACTGAGGCCTCTGAGGAGCTGAATCAAGCAATAAGCACAGCACCAGTGCTAGGGATCCCAGACTACAAAAATGAATTTTTCCTATTTTCTCACACTGACAGTGTAGTGATGAAGGCAGTACTGACACAAAAAACAGGCATGGTCCATAAACCAATAGCTTACTACAGCGGACAACTTGACCCAGTAATGAGAGAAAACTATGCGAACAAGCTTTGCCAGCTGCCACATTTGCAGTGGAAAAGTCAGCAGCAATAACCATGGGGTACACCACCACTCTTTTCGTGGAGCATGCCCTCTTTGCAATACTGTAGAAGCCAAAGGGCACTCTGCCAACACAAAGAGCATCAGGATATGAGGGGATACTATTGAATGTAGGCCTGAAAATAGTGAGATGCAGAACTGTTAACACAGGAAAGTTTTTGGCAGCTGTCCTACAGGTAGGAGACTACGCGCACACAACTGTACAGCAAACATAGAGATGTGCAGTGGCACTCACAAGGTAGAGGAGGATGCACTTGAGGGGAGAGACGTGCTCTATATTGACGGTTCATCAACAATTGACCAGACAGATGGGGTGAGACATACTGGGACTGCAGTGGTAAGACTGAAGGAAGACGGGACAAGTTAAGTGGTAGCAAGTGTATGCCTACCACTCCCATTATTCAGCACAAGCAGCAGAACTAGTGGCCCTAATATTAGCACTGGAAAACAATATAGAGACGGAAGTGACGATTTATTTTGACTACGCCTACGTGATGTTAACAGTACATTCATGACTGGCACAACAGCTCAGGAGAGTGTTCAGAAGGGCAGACGGGACACCAGTACAACATACACTCTTTCTGGGCAGACTGATCGAAGTAATGGCTTATCCAACACAGGTATCAATAGTGAAGTGCCAAGCACACATGAAAGGGGAAGATTCCATTTCAAGGGGGAATGGAGCAGCAGACTTTGAGGCCAAGTGTGCAGCATATTTTGGGGAACAGTGGGAGCTAGGAGGAACATCAAAAACGAAAGAGTGCACCAGGAATATGGTACTCAAGGAGGGGTACAATTTGCTGCCAGAAGCACGGATTATGGAGTTGCAGGGAGCTGCACCAAATGAAGAGAAGGAGCTGTGGATGACGAGAGGTTGTTCAATGCATCCGACAGATTCATTATGGAGATAAGATAACACATGAAAAGCGGTGATGCCACTAGCATTATTGAACACAGCATTGACACAATTTCACTATCCAACACACATAGGGAAGGAGGTCATTACTACATGCATTGGAGTAAGATGGTTCTGTCCCAATCTAAATGAACATGTGGGTGAATTTGTGAGCACCTGCTTGACCTGCCAACAGTTTACAGCAGGGCATACCTTTAGTGCAGTGAGAGGAGCCATACCACAACCAGTTGGTCCATTCCAGCCTTTACACGTGGATTATGTAGACATGATCCAGGTCTACCAAGGTTACCACTATACGATAGTGATTGTATGCCCATTCTCCAGGTGGATTGAGGTTGAGCCCTGTTCCCATGCTGATGCCCTTATAGGGTGGCCAGATTCCTCGTTAGAGAGGTTTTTCCAAGATGAGGTGTGTGTGAGGTTCTGCGATCTGACAACAGGCCTCACTTTGCCAACAAAGTGTTTCAGCATATCACAACATTGTTGGGCATCCAACATAAGTTTGCATGTGTTTACCACCCGCAAGAAAATGAGGTGTGTGAATACCTAAACGCCATCCTCAAGTAGTGCATAGTCAAGATGCAGCAGAGTACTAAAAAGAATTGGCTGCAGTGTTTCCCTCTTGCCTTGTTTGCATTGCACAAAAAGCCTGTGTCTGACCACTATTTAACACCCCATGAGGGGGTAACTGACCGGCGCATGCATCTTCCCATGGCTCCTCCCACAGGAGCACTGAAAGATTGTGAGAATAGTGCAGATGTGTTAGGACAGAAAATATACGACTATGTTACTTCTTTGGTGGCTAGCACGTCTTTTATCTCTCGCCAGATACAACGACACCAGGGAGGCCCAGAAGACAGCAGGAGAGCAACGATGACAGTGCACCACAAGACTCTGGACTCAAAACTCCTGTGAGGGAGGGTGACATTGCCCTCCTGTGTAATTTTAATTAAGGCCCTGGAACGCGCCTCCGTTCACCGAGCTGTACATCGTGGAAAAGGTGGCTGACCGGGCTGTCAGACTAGAGGGTAAGACAGTTTGGAGCCATTTGTCCGACGCCAAGTCCTAAAAAGCAGCTGCCTCACCTGGCAGCAAAGTCACTGTGACCGACAGGGCCAACGTTCAGCACCTAGGAGATCTACAAGTGTGTTCTGAACTGATACAATTACTGAGACGATGGACATTCAATGGTCTCACGCTCCCGAGCGGCAGTAGTAGTAACTGGAACTCTTGTGGATATAGATTAGGGCACACTGTCTGTTTGTTATTTTCCTTTTCCGCACACACAGAGCCTACGTGCAAGCTGATATCACTGTTACTGTTATATATATTCATGTAGCCCTCCACCCGTCACCCAGATACCTTCTCCAACCAATTTGTCCATGCTGTAAGGAGACCCAGCAGATTTTGAGCCTGATCCCTGGAGTATACTATCTTGCCTTTATAGAGTATCTGTTTCATTAATTTACTTTTGCAGTTAAACAACCAGAAATAAGAGGCTGGTGCTAACCTGAACCAGAGTCCGCAGCCGGTGATTGTGAGAAATCCCCCTGACCATCCTGATCCTCTGGTCCTACAAAGGAGGAACCGAGAGCACAGTATATCCAGGGAAACCCTCTGGGGAAGAAAAGCCTGATGGCTGGAGGCTTCTGTCTGGGTTGTTGCTCTTCCTTTTTAGGTGATGCTCAGAGGTGCCAAGGATGTACGTGGTCTAGCAGAGGAGGACGTCACTGCAAAGAAGACAGACAGAAGATAAGCAGTGTGCTGAATAAAGTATTTCGGAATGTAAGGAGTTCTAATTGTACCCTTTGTATCCTTCTGCAGGCTTTCTGTTACTCGTAAGGGCATGCTCTGGCATCTTCTTTCCAGGACTGCGAGAGAAAGTGGGAGCAGGTGAGTCACAAACCGGGAGGAGAAAAAGGAAAGAAGCCAGGGAGTAATGTCCCACCTGGTCAGAGGTAAGTCTGCGCTTTGGGAAGCTTTCCAGTACTACAATTCCAATCAATGTTCTGCGCTGTCAGAAAGAATCAGAAAGTAATAGGGCCCTATGGCAACAATGTGAATGGTAATGCAAGTTATGTGTCTGTACGTTCCTTGTGAGTCTGTATTGAGTCAGAGGACGGGGTGCATACCGGGAAGGAAGCAGGTGGGGAAGGTGAAACAGAGTTCCTATAAGTAAGCAGGAAAGGTTAGTAAGCACAAGGTGTAACGGAGCAGAATTTCTTCAAATAAAGGCAATGGAACTCAGGAAGCGTCTCTAAGGAGAGTAAAGACGCACTGCTCCACTGCCCATGACTGTTGATATCCTCTGTCTGGACCCGGGGTGGGCGGAGCTAGGAAGTCATCCTGTGAGCCCGGAAAGACTGCAAAGGTGCGTGTTGCTTCAAGTACCATCTTGGGAGAGGCAAGAACTATTGAATGCAAACTTCTCCTCTGCCTTCACCAAGGCCAGCGCTGCAAATGGGAAAAAAAAGGAGGAAAAAAAAGGAGGACACCCGGGCTTCCCGCGATGCAGCCATTGAAACAAACATACCAGACATGGAGCATGAATCACGGAAGCCGGTTCCCAGGATCGATCAGCTGGAGTATAACCCTTCCAGTCCACTAAATACTGAAGGCGACCCCTAAAATACCTGGAATCACAAATACCCGAGACTTCAAATTCTGGCCCTGATGCAGTGGACACAGGAGGAGGACAGGCTGTGGATCTCCAATGGAAATTATCCCAGACATCAGGTTTGAGCTGTGAGACATGGAACACTGGATGAATCCGGGACCATGTAGGAGGAAGTTGAAGACGGAAGACAGCAGAATCTTCTCAGTGATCGTGAAGGGTCCAAAATACCAGGCAGACAACTTGGAAGGTACCAGATGATGAGGTAGAAAACAGGAAGTGTTTAAACAAACAGGGTAAGCTAATAGAATCTATGGGACACAGACATGGCGTTGTCATCCTTTGAACCATTAACAGGATACAATGTGGTAGCACAAAAACAACGGTTTTGTCGGAGGATGGTGATTCAAACCATTCACAATTTGGAAAATAGGTATATGAACGCTCAGACTGACGAAAAAGTGGGCCACCAGACTAAGCAGAACTCACCCTGGGGAAGAACACCCTGTCCCTATCGGGGGTGCCTATCCCTAGGTGGCGTGTGGTATATAGCTAAATTCATTTTGTACCTTCAATCACGGTCCAGAAGAAGATAGCTCAATCAACCTACGCCATTGAAACCGGTCGACCGGTGTGCCCTGTGCAATCACTCAAAAGGTCCATTCTGCCGCGGAATGGACCTTTTGAGTGATTGCACAGGGCAACGAACTATGCATACCTACAGATCCTTGTGAAAGACAATGTGTAAGACAATGTTCTGAACCCAGGAACAAAGTCCCGGCCGTCCAATTGATAAATGGATTGTGTTGATGTGACCAGGGTAGACCTAAAATGATGGGGTAGTGTTCTGCCTTGATCATATCGAACGTAATGTCTTCCTCATGAGACATGATACACATGTGTAGGAGTATATTCTGTTCCCGAATAGGGCCGGAAGTGAGAGGGCTGCCATCCAAACTATCCACAGGAATCAATACCTCCTTGGTAGTACGGGTAATACCCTTGCTTGCGGCCCACTGGACATCAATGAAGTTGCCTGCAGCACCACAGTCTACCAGTGCAGGTACGTTAAGTAATTCTCAGTGTCTCAAAATAAACTTCACCTGTAATACCACAATTGTGGTGTCTATAGTGTCAGCATTCTGCAAGACTAATCTTCATCCTGGGGAACCCTGGATTTCTTCCTGTATCGCGGTTCCCCCTATGACCAGGATTCTGCATTTCCCTGGCTTCTGGGGGTGCCACTGGACATTCCCCAACTAGATGGTTTTTGGAGTCACAGTAAATACACAGACCCAGAGTTCGTCATCTGTTACGGTCCTCCATGGAAAGAGGTCCCCGTGCTACCCCAAGCTGCACAGGTTCTTCCACAGTCGTGGGTCGGGAAGAGGCAAGTGAGATTTCAGATCGATTTCTGGCTGACCTACCCTTTCTCCTCTCATTAATTATTTCCTGGAGCCGATAGTCTAACTGCATTGTCAGCGTGATCATTGCGGCCGAATTCACTGGGCGAGGAACACGGGAAACCTCATGCTTTAGATCTTCAGTGAGACCTCTCTAGAAGAGAGTGATGAGAGCACCACCTGCCCATGCAGCGTCAGTTGACATCTGTTGAACCGGTTAATGTATGTCAAAAGATCCTGGGATTCCTGTTTGAAATCTAATAAATGCTCCTGTGAAGATACTGTGATCTCTTGCCAGCCAAACATGGTTTTGAGGCTATTGACAAATGCGGGATGGGAATCAAGAATCGGGTTGTTTGTGGTGTCCAAGGGAGTGGCCCAGGTCAAAGCTGAACCTGTAAAATGAGAAATCCTGTGGCCTACTTTGTCTCGGTCAGAGGGAAAGAAGGACGCCTTAGAGGCGAACTGAACCGTGCAAGCCTCGAGGAATTCCTTAGGCTTATAAGGGTTTCCATCAAATTTTCCCCCGGTAAACTTCCACGGGGAATCTCAGATCCCTGTGGGTCACTAACTAATTGGTGTCGGAGATAGGCATTTTCCTGTTTCAAACCCTGGACCTCTAAGGTTAGGGACTGTACTGCTGCCACTAGCTGCTGCATCTGGTCCATGTCTGTGCTCTCAGACTCGTCTGAGCTGGCATCACTATCTATCATTAATTTACTTTTGCAGCTAAACAACCAGAAATAAGAGGCTGGTACTAACCTGAACCAAAGTCTGCAGCCGGTGATTGTGAGAAATCTCCCTGACCACCCTAATCCTCTGGTACTACAAAGCAGGAACTGAGAGTACACGATGCGCAGGGAAACCCTCTGGCAAAGAAAACCCTGATGGCTGGAGGCTTCTGTCTAGGTTCTGGTTCTTCCTTTCTAGGTGATGCTGGGAGATACCAAGGATGTACGTGATCTAGCAGAGGAGGATGTCACTGCAAGGAAGACAGGCAGAAGGTAAGCAGTGTGCTGAAAAAATTATTTCGTAAGTATTTCAGAATGCAAGGAGTTCTAATAGTACACTTTGTATCCTTCTGCCGGCTTTCGGTGACTCGTAAGGGCATGCTCTGGGATCTTCTTTCCAGGACTGCGAGAGAAAGCGGGAGCAGGTGAGTCACAAAACAGGAGGAGAAAAAGGAAAGAAGGAGGGGAGAAGTAATGTCCAACCTGGTCGAAGGTCAGTCTGGGATTTAGGAAGCCTTCCGGTACTACAATTATGATCAGGATCGGAGGGTCGGGGGAGAAGTGTTCTGCGCTGTCGGAAAGAATCAGAAAGCGATCGAGTCCTATGGCTATAGCGTGAATTCGAATGCAAGTTATGTGTCTGTACGTACTGTGTGAGTCTGTATCGAGTTGGAGGATGGGGCGCATACCAGGAAGGAAGCAGGCAGGAAAGTTCCTATAAGTAAGTAGGAAAGGTTAGTAAGCACAAGGTGTAGCACTAAGGTGTAGCACTAAGGAGAGTAGCGACGCACTGCTCCACTAACCATGACTGTTGATATCCTCTGTCTGGACTCGGGGGGGGCGGAGCTAGGAAGTCATCCTGTGCGCAGGGAAACACTGCAAAGATGCGTGTCGCTTCAGGCACCATCTTGGAAGAGGCAAGAACTATCACATGCAAACTTCTCCACCTCCACCTAGACCAGCGTTGCAAATGGGATGTGACAATCTGGCCCAAACGTACCCTCAGCTTCAGCACGGTGGTCCCCCAGTACTTGCCACTCTAAGAGACCCATCAGTAAGAAAGCTGTGGGAAGAAGTGTTTGCCTTTGCCATCAGTGATTATTTGTTCCGCCGGGCTTAAGAGTTTTTTACAATACTAACTAAGTAACACATTTCTTTGCACATTTCAGGCAGGCAACTATATCTTCATGCTGCAAGGATCAAGCAGCGTAAGAGGAAATCAGGGAAACAATAAAGAACAATATCATTATGTCATGTCTATTATTTCCAAGTGGGCTGGTGGGATTTATATTCGGCCAATTATATATTGTTGTTACTTCTACTGCTGTACCCTCTACTAGCATTCCCCCAACCCAAGCTGGTGGAAAGATCATTTCAGGTGGATGAGAGAACACTGCTGAAGGGTAAGGAGAGTTAAGCGCAGTGTTGACACAGACATGAAAGGGGTTGACATGTATCTCACTGACACTGTTCGAGTGTCTAATAAAGTGGTACAAGCACATGACAAAAGTAGGTAAGGAAACCACCGGGGAGAGCTGTTATGTCGGCTCTTTAATCCTCTACGCAATGAATGCCTCCAGAACATTCAAAGCAACTGAAATACCGGCTGCAAGATTGCAATGCCTGATGTATCTCCCAATGGTGCAAACTCGAGGAAGATTTCAAGGGAGGACAGCCACGCTGAGATTGATGTTCAAGTGTACATTCCCGTATGAAGATAATTACATAAAGACATTGGACATGATGAACAATTATTGGCAGCTAGATGAAGGTTTACAGTACATAACTGACAGACCTGAGAAGGAAGAAACAAAGACAATCACCTTGAAGGAACTGCCATGTCCGTGGACAAGAGTGAGGGAGACAGGAGGAGAGACTGGTTGTTGGGAAAGACCACAGATACTAGTGTATGGCCAAGTATACACAAACGATGGATGGCAAGATGGAGTGGTGGGAAGCAAAGCACTGAAACTATCGCAGTTGTCAGTGAAGAAAGTGCAGGAAGAAAATGACAAATACCTGAAAGAATGGGAAGCAAGTGCAAAGTTACTGACATGGGTGGTGAATGAAGCTGGTCTGATGCAGATAACTCTGAAGACACCAGCACTGTGCTATCAGAACAATGGCGAAGTTGGCGAGAACATTGGGTGCAAAAGCATTGAACAATTTGCAGCTATGAAGGCAGGAATGGCAGTTCTGAATGATCACTATTGGGCTTGCGGATCGAAAGCATACTAGAAGCTGCCACCTGATTTGGGAGGAGTTTGATCATTGGTACACATCAACATGCCTTCATTGGTTGTGCCAAGAAAGGATGTGAAGCTCAATGAGTTCCCGAAAATGGACAACAAAAGAAAGAAGAGATCGATCGGAGTGGCACCAACAGTCAAGACAGAGAAGGCAG
Source organism: Ambystoma mexicanum (assembly GCF_040938575.1). Taxonomy (NCBI): domain Eukaryota; kingdom Metazoa; phylum Chordata; class Amphibia; order Caudata; family Ambystomatidae; genus Ambystoma; species Ambystoma mexicanum. The sequence goes on along the minus strand of NC_090933.1, from coordinate 866,987,718 downwards.
AGAAGCCAGCATGATTGAGCAGCGTAAAGAGATGAGGGAATTGCTTCTCAGAAGCTTCATAAACAGCACTAGATGAGATCCAAGCAGAACATAAACTGATCAGCAGGACACAAATGTTCGCTGTGTCAATAATACCCTCTATGCAGACGTACACAAATGCCAAGTGGTTACAGAACACTCTCTGGGAGCTGATGGTAACAATTAATTCTACTGTGAATGGGTTCAACACCATAAAGGAAGAGCTCAGAGCGATAAGGTTGGTGGCACCCCAGAATAGATACGTTCTGGACCTTCTCACGGCTATGGAAGGAGGAGTTTGCGCAAAGATATGGAGTTCCTGTTGCACATTCATACCTGTCAATGACGAAGATAACGGGACTCTTTCAGATGTGGTGACACAACTGGCACAGATGCATGCCAAGATGGAAGATTAAGCAAGGGGCACAGGGAACGACCAAAGTTGGATAGCGCACATATGGTCATGAATGCCATCATGGCTGTCAGATGGACTAAAGGTGATAATGGGAGTTCTTGTGTTGGCAGCATCATCAATGTGTGGGATCAAAATGGGCATGCCGAAGTGCAAGAAAACAGCATAAGAGGCTACTGGAATGAAGATCCTGATCGGTGTAAACATAGGAGGAACAAAGGACGAGATTGTTGCAGAGAGGGACAAGCTCTGAGAAAGAATTGCACAGTGCCATCTTTTCCCAACTGAAATCAAGACGCTAGACAACCCATTTGATGCCAAGTACTATGAGGGGAAGTGGGTAAGGTGCAACCCCAAAGGAGTGTGCTGTTACATGCATTGGTCATTCGATGACCACACCAACTACTATGGGCACCTCAGAGGAATAAAGGATTGTCGTATAAGGATGTGGTCGACAGGTCGACCAGAGAGGGGACAGAAGAGGGATGGGGAAGCCTGCCACCCCCCCACACCTACGAAATTCATGACAAGAAAAAAGGCCAGGAAACACTGCAATCACCCATTCTATTTCGGACTGATTCCCAGTGGTCCTATGATTGACACATACGTCGAGAGATACCAGCCATACCCCCACAAACAGTCTTAGAGACCAGGTGTGGTACGGATTTACCCCATCATGGATGAAGAACCACAGGCCATGAACAAAGACACCTCTATTGATAGCCTGGACTAAGCACCAAGCAGCCATGTTGCTGATGTCGTTAGAGACACCACGACATAGCAGCATTAGACATGAAGCACACATGCCACCTGCACTTCGGAACACAAATACATACTCAAATACACTCAAATACATGAAGAACACAAGTGTACAGTTCTATAGTTAGAGGACAGATACATATACATACTGTCATTGCTTTACTATGTTTGCCATTAGCTAAATGCGGCAACACAGAAACACAAGGCACAAGAGATCCTTAGCACAGCTTGCAGATGCTTACATGCAAATAACACTATGGAACTGCAGGAGCAACCACGGGATCTGACAGAACCAGGTGTGACTAATGTAGTATAGTATGGGAACTGTAGAAACCGCATTATAAGGTATAGGAGCCCCTCAGCAAGAGATGAGCAGAGCCGAAATTCAGGCTGCACAGAGAGCAAGACGTGTAAGACAGGACCTGCAGCCAAGGCCAAGAGATACGGATGCCATTCCAATCCACAGATGACAAAGGGACCAGCTGCAGAAACAGCTATTAAATCCTCATAATTCAGAGCTGCACAGCTCAAATTCGTGGTCTCTGAACACGCGACGTGGCCGAAGCAGACAATGGACAGCGAGCAGCGGTGGGAAAGTGGCACTGGTCCGAAGCCGCTAGAGGCAGACAGTGACAAGTATGCAACAATATGATATAAGTGTTGGGCTGATCATGAGAGCACTCACATAAGCTAAAGTGGTTTACACAAGTTACAATGCAGACTTATAGTCATTCTTGTTACCTTGAAGAGATGCACAGAGAACTGAGAACCATTGTGGGTCCCAGTCCTGGGAATGTCAGCTCTAGCCAATCACAGTTTAGTCCCCTGGGGGTGGGTAGCAACAAGCAAGAACCAATGGTAAGTCCACCATACTGCAACATTGTTATAGATAGTAACTTGGGGATGGACCAGGACAGCTACCTGACATCCATGAGCCAGTAGAAAAACATCTATATAGTCCACTAAAGATGGTAAAATACCCAATACCCAATCAAGTGGCCGGTTGTGACGTCACTCTGACGTGATTGGGGTCTAAATCTGGCCGCGAGGCGAGGATAAACCACAGTTTGAACTCGCTGTTGACTGAGTCCTCTGTATATCATGGGAAGGAGTCAGTTGGGCTATCTAAGTTTGTGGACTTTCAGTGCCCCTCTGGCATACCTGGGAGTTTTTCCCAACAGTACTGTTGCCACAATACTTGAAGTGTGGATAAGCAGATAAGCAGATAAAGAATGCAGGTACCTGAGGGGGTGAAGAAGATATGGATCCCATAGAAACCATAGTGCAAAGAAAAAGTGAAGATGTGTGAGGAGGTGGTTGAGGACTCAACCAGAGGGGGGAATGTTGAGGAGCAGGTGACATCACCTGTAGTGCCCGCCCCTCACCTACGTCATAGGAAAGAAAGCTCAGGGGCCAGGCATTTGCCTTGGAAGCAAGACAATGCAGCCCAATACAGGTTAGAATCCCGATCCTGTTCTTAGAAACCACTTGTTGGTATTAAGTGCATTATAAATGAAAAATTAAAATACAATTGAAATAAGTACAAATATTGGATGAACAGCAGTAGACAAGCTCTATGGGTGACAACAGGTATTGTCCCAGTACTGCATCGAGTATATGAGAAATGTTATGCACTCAGACAGCTGTATGGAATGTACCTTTGTATTGAAATGGTGGAAGGATGTCGACATACAGCGTTGGACATCGAAGAGCTGTAGAGCAAGTTGACACAAGTAAAGTGACATCATAGAGGGAATATACGAGGACGTACAGAAACAATATGCAGATACTTAAATAATTGAGGTGTAACTGAAGTAACAAAGTAATCAAGAAGAGTTGAAAAAACAAGCTAGATGAAGCTCAACAAATGTAAGTATGCAGAAACGCAAGGTATATGAGGCATATCAAAGTTTATGCAGCAGAAACTATAGCATAAATAGAGCTGCCATGATGAAAAGATGGATCTCGGATTGTGTTGAAGCTACCTCAGAGACAGACCAAGGTTGCAGAGCTGGGAGATGCTGCAGAAAGAGTTTCATGCGAGGAACAGAGAATATCTGTTTTATTAAGACTAAGGATGACACAGCAAGAAATAATTGTAAAGTACAAAGGGAGTTAACCAGGATAAGCAATAAACAAAGGGCACATTTCTCTTAAATTAAGCAGAAGCAAAAACATCTGCAAGTTCCAAGTACTGGACAATCAAAGATGTGAGAAGCATATGTGAAATGGAGTGATCAAGTCTCCAGAGGCCAAAAGAAGTAATAGCACCCAGCAAAGATTAAATGAAAAAGCAATAAATAAAAGATTGAAATGGATACATTTGTGGTCTACTAAGATGTGATTCAGAACTTGAAAACATGGCCTATTCATTAAGCCTCTGATAAAGATAGTGGTGTACCCTGACTCGGTTAAATGTTCCAGAGAAGAAAACAGCAAGATCAACTATAAAGGAGAAGCCTTGGCTTGTGGCCTAATTTAGGAGACATGGTAGGCTAATTGACTAAAGTGGGTAGTATTCTTACATCTTTCTCTGCCCCCGGGTTTCGTTTTGTTTAGTCGCTGCTAGCGAGCCGAATGTCCAAGGTTGGGAGAGTATGCCAACCAATCATGAGCGTCTATGAAGCAGCATGCTATACAACATTGGAGAAGACAATCTGCATTAATATTTTTGCTATAATCAGTATTATACATATTTAAGAGGTAGTTTGAGTCGTGCCCACCAGATAAGGAGCCGCCAATGATGTTATTAACACTTACACATACTTTATGTTCCCCTAACCAATCCCTCCCCATCAATAGGTTTTGTTGTTTGCCAAATATGATGACATCATGGCTGACGTACATCGAAGTATAAAGTCTTTGTGTAAGAGTAAAGTAACAGAGAGTGTGTGAGCTGCGACTTATTATGCTTGCCAGATTTCCCTACTTTATTTGAGCTGACAATAAAGTAATGCTTTGCCATATTATTTTGAGTCTGTCCAGTTATTTGGGTCCGAGGTAATTTGCTATCATTCCATTCTGTGCATGAGATACGATCAAAGGACCTACTGCACATGAACTACAGGTCTTACAAAAGATTGCAAAAGTGATTTTCAAGGGGTCAAGAACAGTCAGTAGTCCTTTTGAAGAATTACATCCCTCCCCTATCGAGGGATGGAAAGGGAGAAGGGACTAAATGTAGTCCGTTCTCCCTTTACATGGTGGTCATTTTTTTGTTTACATTTTTCATTGACAGCCATGGAAAGAGAGAAGGGATTCTCCCTTCCATGGTGGGCATTTTCTTTTTTTTTTCTATTAATTTCAATGGCTGCTATTGGAAAGGTAGAAGGGACTATGCGGAGTCCCATCAACCCGAAACCCTGGCGGCCATTCTTTTTTCTGTTTTTTCTTCGGTTCTATTGCTTAAATAAAAATCAGTAAACCATACCCTTTGAGGCCGTCTTCTGGCTCGTCACAAAATCTGTACCTGAGAATCTGTACAGTAAAACAATACTGTGGTTTAAGACCCGAAATCCAAGAGAAGTAAAGAAACTAATCTGTATGCCACATTCCTTCATCAAACAAAGCAACAGACTTGCAGCAGCTACTATGAGGAGGTTATGCTTTATGTTTCTTATGCCATGATATCAATGCACAAGGACTTATCTACTCCAGAGAACCTCCACCAGATGCTGAGAATTCCCAGTGTTGCATTTTCCAGAGTAGTTTGAACTATGAAGGTACTCAGAGTGCTCTCGGTAGTGCTTCAGAAGAAAATACTTGGTTGATAGAAAAGAAGAATCAATTAAAAACAATAAAGGTTATTGAAGAAAAAATGGAAGATGGTATAGGGTAAATGTACGGGGGAGGGTAAGAGGAACGGGTGAACATGGGGAAAGAAAAAATGGAAGTGGACTGGGAGAGTAAAGGGGTCTTAGAATGAGTAATAAATACCATTCACTTTGGTAAGCCATATAGCACAGCGATTTAAGTACCTATCCCAGATATCTATGGCCAGCCTGCATAACACAGATTTAGATTCGAAGAGCCCAGCCATTCATCCTTCACAGGGCATATCACACCATTACATTATATAATAATAATAGCAATCATTAGCACCCTGGTGGGAGGGTCAGGCAGCCGCCAAGCCAATCAAAAAGCTCGGAATGAGGCTTTACCTCGTCCTAAAGCCCGCATTCTGAGCATCCTCGAGGAGACAGCAGTTAAATGCTCCCATACAGACCCGTGCCCGTTTTCCCCTAGCCCCTAGTCTGAATTTCCACATCCTTCACCCACCCCACTTACCTGGAGCTTGCTTGTCCCTCTACAGCGCTACCAACTTGCAGTGTTCCTGCCGCTTTTCCGTTAATCTAATGGCCGCCATGGAAAGGGATAAAGAACTATAGTGCCTCTTTCTCCCATGTCCAGGGTAGCCATCTTGTTCTGTGGTTTTTGAAAGCTGAGAAATGGCAAACATGCCGTTTCTCAATTTTAAAAAAACCGAAGAGCATCCTGATAAAACATGCCGGGTTGTTAATAGCACCCAGGCCAGGGTGCTGCAGTGCATAGATGAGGGGGGAATCGAGCATGACGTACTGATATTATTATTGCCATTATATCGACTAAATTAAATGGTACAGGGTGAACAATTATGAAATACAAATAGCAGACACGAGATTGTACTGCAACAAAATGGTAGACTCTAGGACATTCTGTCAAACTCGTGATTTACATGAACTCTGTACACATTTTCATTTCTCAGTCCAATATGTTTACTGTTGGGATAGCAGTTTATCAACCTTTCCGCTTCTTGCAGGTTTTTTGAAAGTTTAAAACCACAAAAATGATTTGTGCTATGCTGTGTCTCTTTTCAAGGAAGGGGCTTGATACCGATGACTCTTCAATATATGGTCTGATGTTTAACTTGTGGTAGGCAACTTGATTATTTGTTTTGAATGTTGTTTTTCACAAGTAAAGTATCCTCTCGGGGCTTTTGCTGATGTAGATACGATCATATATGACACAGGCAGCAATCTTTCTTGCATACAGCAGATGTTTTGGGGGAATACCAGTGATGTCTCACATTATCTGTAATGAGATTTTTGCAATTTGGGCATTCGTGTCAGCTTGTATTCTTTCTCCTCTGTCAACTAAATCCTGGACGGCAACAGGATGTGGAAGAAAAGAAGGTTTATGCAAGCACGCTCACAGTCAAAAATTCTCCAGCTCTATCCTTTTAATTCGGTCACTTGGTTTTTAAAAACCTCATAGCATACGGAACATTTTTGTTTTCTTTAAGAAGTTCCGATTAGTTTTCTTAAGCAGTTTTGAGAATGGCACGTGAGGCTAATGTAATTAATAGATTTAAAGATGTGGATGAGTGTCACAGGTAGCTTTTGATGCCTCGCGTGTAGTGACTTCTAAGCGAGCACTAGCATTTAGTGGTGGTTGGTGTTGTTTTCAGTGCCGGGTGTGGTGAATCGTGGTACCGCAATCCGCACAAGAGACTCTCCCATGATGGCCTGGTGGCAGAGCAGCACTGCCCACTCGAGCGGGACGATGATGGCAGTTGCGCAGCACATGGCACGTGGAGGAACAACAGGGCATCCACCCTTTAGCATGCCTGTGCTGGAACACCGTTAGCAGGGATGGCGGCGTGTTCTGCTCTAAGGGATGGATCTGGGTGAGAGACGTTAGCAGAGAGGAGCTTCAGGACCTCAGAGGAAAGGCGGAAGCCGTTTACTTTGCCACTGCTTGCCCACCTCCAGGATGTTTTCAATACCATAGAACATGTCGAAGTACCAAGCTTGAATCCCCATAGAGGAACTTATAGGAATGTAAGGGTGCACCTAAATTAATCAAATAAAAGCTGAGCCCCAAGGATCAGACACATATTTAAAAAGAGGCCCAGGATAAAAGAAGAATAAATAAAGGAAATAAAGAAAGTGAAATCATAATTAAAACATAAGTACAACTGGCCAATCAGGAGAGAGAGCCCCAAAAAAGAGCACCAGAATGGAAATACCCTGCCAGCTAATGCGGTAAGAGGAATTGTCCACCAATCAGCAGCCAATAGGATGGGGAGGCATCTGGCTCTAAAGGCAGAGCCTGTTCACTCTGAACTTGTCACATTGAGTGACAGGTTCCCTGCACTTCTCTCCAGACGCTGGTAAATGGAAGGGGGCTGTATCCTGAAGTAGGAGTAGCTGCCTAGGTGAAGGATCCTGGTTTACCCTGGAACACTGCCTGCCTGGGAGCTGCCAGGAGGAAAATGAAAGGGTGGAGAGATGACTTGCCTGAGAGGCCTACGAAGCGGCTGAGGAAACTGATTGGCCTAGGGGGAAGAAGAGGAGTACCCCATGAAGCCCACCTAAGCCAGAAAGGTGGGGGAGCTGACCTGCCTCGGAAGACACTAAGGTAACACCTTGATAAGACCCTGGTAGAGAGACCAGGACAGAAGCAAGTTTCCTGAAGAGAAGAGGGGCGAAAACCAAGTCCCCTGAAGAGGATAGGGGCAAAATTCAAAGAAAGAGAAAAGAGCCCCCAAGTAAGAAGTGAGAATGCCCCACAGAGGGGTTAAGAGAGAGAAACCAAGAGAGACTGACAACAACCCCTGGAGGAAGACGGGGAAAGTTCAATACCCATGAAAGGGAGACATGGGTAAGGGCAAATAGGAGAATGGGTGCTGTGAAGGCACCATGAAGCAAGAAACAGACAACATATTCAAAGTTCAAATAAAATGTATTTTTTCACTTAAATGTCAGGATGGTGCAAGGCCTAACTTGCGTTATGCTAAGGTGCGATTTACGTAACAAAAAAAACTAAGGATAGTCCAAGTCAGTAAGTTCAATTTAAAAGTGTGTCTGTTTCCAAAACCTATGCTTGCCCTCACAACTAAAGCTAAACACTTTATAGGGATATCAACAACAAAAAAAAGAATTGTTCCAAATAAAGTTCTGAGACTCTTCCAGGTCCTGGCTTGCTTTCCAGCTCTCCTTCCCCAAGTTCAAAACCACAGTTCCACAAAGACTTGGGGTTCCCTTCCCCAAGTTATGTTATGTTATACATATTTATAAAGCGCAGCATACACCAACTAGGGCATCAATGTGCTGAGGCAAAAAACGTGAATACAGGAGAAAACAAAGGAGAATTTACACAGGCAATCTTGACGAGAACAGATGCGCCTTGAGCAACTGCCTAAAAGCCAGGAGACCATGGTACCACAGAGAAAAATAGGGAGTGCATTCCACAGCCGCGCACAGCACAGACCGAGAAAGAGCGACCCCCCACTCGGGAGCGCCTGACCTGAGGGATAAAGATGCAGAGCCTAGAAGTTGAGCAGAGTGAGCGAGATGGAAAATAACAGAATAATTTTTCCTGAAGGTATTCCGGGCCATTCTTATAAAATGCCTGATGTACGATTCCGAGGGCCTTAAAGTTTACCCAAATGACAACTGGCAGACAGTGTAAAGATTTGAGGGTGGCAGAAACGGAGGTCAGGCACAAAACCCCCATGACCAGATGCACCACAGAGTTCTGAAGGACTTGCAAACGATGGATAAGGTAGTCCGCTTGAGCCAGATAGAAGGAATTGCAGTAGTCCAGCGATCCTAAAATCAGGGAGGAAACAACCACCGATTGTAGAGCGGGAGGGAGAAAGGGCAGCATATTCACTTGGGGCAGCAGGGAAAGGGAGGCAGATAACTGAACACCCAAGTTTTTAACACCAGGGCAGGGAAGGCAAGGGACTGAGCTCCATCGGCCAAAAAGCATCTGACTATGACAACGATGGAAAAATATATACACTAGACCTTAATGAAGTTTGCGCTTGAGCGAAAATAGAAATCCAAAATAGACCTTATTTTGGTAAATAGATTTTTAGACAAAATCACTGCTGCATGAGACAATTTGGTTTGATTTTCTGTCTCAACAGGAATCACATGTTTTAAGTTGATACATTTCGAATTATGGGAACAAACAGATGATTTCTTTGATAATAAACAGCCACTAAACCCCTGAGGAACCGCTAAAAAACAGGCGGGGAAACACGTGTCGGGAAGGGAACATGCTGGATACTATAAAATATTATTTTTGTTACATTAACCTCTAACCTTTGGATACAGATTGGATACAAACCAGCATTCTGTGATAAAATACTGAATATTTATTTCATCAAGAACTGCATTGATGTTTGGATTTGAATGACTTTACAATTCAAATTGAATGTATTATTTAAGTAATCCCAAAATAAAAGCAAGTAATCAAGGCTAAGAAAATCAAACCAAATTGTCTCGTGCAGCAGTGATTTTGTCTAAAAATCTATCTACCAAAATAAGGTCTATTTTGGATTACTATTTTCGCTCAAGCGCAAACTTCATTAAGGTTTAGTGTATATATTTTTCCATATTTTGTCTCTCTACAGTCTGAGAGGTTAAGACCTTTTGTTTTGCCGCTTGCTCACATCATTTTTCAGCACAAGAGCAGCGCCGGAATCAGCCAAAGACTGTACCTGTCCTTTTTCACTTGACTATGACAACTAATCAGACAGGCCCCCACAAGGAGGACATCCAACTTATCGCCACTAAGCCGAAGCCAGTTTTGGCCCAACCAAGCATGAATAGTGGAAAGACAAGAGTGCCACCGGTAGGTTAAAGAGCTGATCCTTGCACATCTTGGTGTGGAACTCTCCCATCCCCTGTACACCCAATCAGTATTGTAAATACAAACACATTTTTAAGATTTCTCAATGTTGCTCAAAAATGCAATTTCCATCCAAAAATGTATAAATAAATGACAAATTTTACTTCAATTCCATGAACAGATATCAATTTACATAAGTTTCAATCAATCTTTATCAAAATGTGTTCCTCAAACATTTTGATTCCTATGTTGTTCACTTGAGGATCAAAATGGCTCTTAGGTTTGATTTCTAGCTACTTGTGTTCTTCCCGTTGTGACCCTAATTTCACTTGTGAGTCAAAGAAAACTTTCAACCTCATATTTGTGCCAAATGGGTAACCTATTGAGATAAGGTAACCACGAGGGACGTTAGTGAGACTGGAGTTGTTAACCAGAGTTTCCTGTTTACAGGCCGAACACGGTATGAAACCATGTGATACCACTACCATTGAGAATCTTGAACCTACAGGGACCATACAAGCAGCAACATCAGAGAATTGGGTAAGATTGCTCCACCATGGTTGAGCTTATATATGTTTTACGCATTAAGAATCATATACCATGTAGGTTAGCTCCTTATTGATTATGAAAATCCTTGAATCTTTAGATTTCTCTGGAATGAGAACTAACCTCTTATTAGCTATGAAATAAACATTAACTGCCATTTGGCGCAGACCAAGTGATGTAGGCTGAACACTACGCACAGGTAATGTGGTTTATCCGCTTGTTATCCGTTTTCTCGCCCATTTTTTTAAAGTGATCATCTAATCTGATTACGAATTTCTAAATAGGGGATCAACACAATTGAGTCATAAGATTATGCTTATCTAGTTTTTTACGTATAGTTTTTTAGGAATAGCAAGAACCCAGGATATGGATGTCAGATAGGACCGATTATCTTGCAAGTATATTATCAAGAAAGAAAGAATGATCCTAAGGACAAGACATCCAGGTGATTATCGATCTAGGACATATGACAGAATATGTATATAAACTAAACAAATGATATACTAAAATATGATTGTTGATTATTCCTTATAGATACATTAAAGACATGGAAAACTGGGTAAACAACTCCTGAAGAAGCGGTAGTCGTCAACCCTGAAACACATAGAGTGACTCACACAAGGATGGGACAAATCACATATGTTTATGTTATTGTTGATCTCGCCATACGTAGAAATTGATTGGAATCCTTGGTGTGTAATTATTTACCTATGACCATTTTGTAAGAAAAAACAATAGGTTGATTGATTTAAATGAACTAATTAAGAATAATCCCACACAATTTTGGTAAAGATTGATTGAAACTTATGTAAATTGATATGTGTTCATGAAATTGAAGTAAAATGTATCATTTTTTAAAACACATTTTTGGTTGGAAATTGCATTTTTGAGCAACATTGAGAAATCTTAAAAATGTGTTTGTATTTACAAAACTGATTGGGTGTGCAGGGGACAGGAGAGTTCCACAGGATTGTGGACATCTGCTGTAGTTACATATGTGAGTACAACCCAGTGTCAGGGTTGGTTTTCTCCCCGGCACCCCACTAACCATCTCAAGTTGATTAACATTTTCTGATTTGACAGGTGTGCACTAGGCAGAAGAGCATAGGTGTCTGGAACCTCTGCCCATCACTCACGGATGCTACCGGTGGCCAGCAGCACCACTGGAGTCTCTTCTGTGCCCCACAGCTCTGGCTCTGGGCACCCGACCAAGGAGGCTCAGACAGCTCTGACCCTCTCACGGCACGCTCGGGCTCCAGCATCTCAGTCTCTCATTCACAATTGCTGGTGTCCTGGCCTCCAGGCAGGACCTTCCTCAACAACCTCCTCTGTGGCAGGATTTCTCCCCTCTCAGGCCCCTAACACCTAGCCCAGCTTCCCTCCTGCTGCTCTCCCTGTCTACCCTGGTGACTCCACCTTGTATGCACCTGGGACCTGTTAACAGGTTGCAGGTGCGAGTCTTTCAACTCAATTGCCTGACTCCAAATACTTATGTTCTTGGGACATGCCTGACACTTGCAATCGTTTTCAGCCTGCTTCCTCATCTCAATACCAGAGTGGTGTAACTGAATATTATTGTGCACTTAGTCGCCTATTCCTCTTCCCAGTAATAGAATGGGGTAACTGAATGTAAGTGCGGACAACTCCTAGTCACAGCTTACTCGACCAAGTACTAGAGTGGTGTGACTGAGGGGAATAAGAGGACAGGACTGGCATAAACCTGTGAAGGTAGGGGAAGGGAGGATTAGCTATCACAATGGAATGGGGGATACCCTGCCTCGCTGCAAGACATCCTCCTATTCAACCTCTCGCTGGTATCACTATATTGATGGCATTTTCCAGGGTCCTTCTGCAAGGAAGAAAAGGGAAAAGGATAATAACATCCCATAAAGGCTGCTGGGACTGAAGCTTCATCGTGGAATGGAAATGGGGATACCACATCTCACTCAAGGATATCTGGCTTCCATTCCCCAAGTCTCCTCTACCCAGGTGATCCTCCCTTGCATATCCAACCCGAAGGTTGGGATCCAAGAGCGATGGCCCTTCCCTGGCCACCTAAGCAGAGGATGTCGAGGAGGAGGAAGTAAGGAGTCCCTTGGGTTCCTCACAGCACCAACAGGAGTTTGGGCACAAACAACCCCTGGAGCCGAAGAAGGGCAGCAGCCATAGGCTGAGGAAGAAAGAGAGAGAGAGAAACTCAGAAACTCCAACAGGAGGTTGGGGGCAACCTAATGAACAACCAAGAGAGAGAGAGAGAGAGAGAGAGAGAGACAGAATGAGAGAGAGAGAGAGGGGAGGAGCGAGAGAGAGATGAATAAGCCAGGAGACTGGGATAAGGAACCATTAAAAACAGGATCCAGCTGATCCCTTGCCTAAGAGGCCCTGCACCTGAAAGGCAATGGCAGGTCCCAGTTTGAGTTCATTCCGTAAGCGGCTCTGTTGCTACTCTACCTGAGGAGGCCTTCTCTGAATTGATGGATGTTGTTATTTTAGGGAAGAACTTTAAGCTACAGATTTTACCGCCAACACCTTTCCACTTAAGGGAAATGATTTTCCTCATTTCACCCTTTGATTTAGCCATTTTAACAACTCAATATTTTAGGAAGATTTGATTCAGGGCAGCTTTATATTAAGTTGAGGATTAGTTCTGACAGATTGATTTACTGTAGGGTTTTAAGTACTTTGGGCACCTTTTTGACTCAATAAATGAAGTGCACCTTACGTTTGTGTTTTTCACACAGGGATAGACTGTACATCGTTTTTGGTTAAACACTTAACTTTATTCCTCAAACTCTGTTTTGTCTTACACTTGCTTAATAAAGAGTTTTCTTTGAAAAGACCCAATGCCTGAGACCCTTATGTTCGCCATTTCGTCACACAGGTCACCAACAGCAGCCAGGAACATTGTCCATCACATTTTGATGATGCATTTGCACACAGTTTATGCCAGCATACAAATTCCTTTATGCGGTCTGTGTACATATGTGCCAGTATCCCACACAGAAACACTCACTTTGGGTTTGCACTTAATGCCATGCCCATCAAGAAAGCATGTCCATGCTGACTGCGCCAATGACAATCTCCCCATGTAAGAGAAGTAATTTTGGATTTGCTCTTAATGCTACTAATAATTCCACACCGCATCAAGAAAACATGTCCATGCTGGCTGTGCGCAGGACAGTATCCCCATGCTTATTTTGGCTCTGCTCCCAATGCCACTAAGATGCCATCCCACTTCATGAAACAATTCAGATGTTGTGGCTATGCCAATTAGCCAAGTAACCCAAAATAAGAACAATCAGTTTGACCTTGCTTTTAATGCAAATAATAAAGCCACACCAATTCAGCAGGCTGTGCCTATATAGAGCAGTATCTCCATGCAAGAACAGTCACTTTGGCTTCGCTCTTAATACCACTAATAATGCCATACCACATCAAGCAATCATGTCCATGGTGGCAGTGACAATGACAGTAACTCGTCATGGGACCTTTCATCTTAGTTTTGCTCTTAAATTCACTAGTAATGAGATTCCGCAACCACCGCCCGCATATTCATAGGAGCTATGGCATGCAATGTCCCACAAGAGAGGGCACAGCAAGGTAAGCCATTAACCCAGAGTCACCACTAGCACCCAATCGAGCACCAAATGCACAACTAAGAGATCTCTCTTTTCACCTCCAGGTACATGACTCTAGTCTCTACCCCTTCAATGCCATATGACTAACATCAGCCAGGGGATCTGCAGAAAACCACACTCCACAGGGTCCGAGGACAAGTATATCGATCACTAGTCATACTCAAATCCAGAGAGTCCAAGCGATGCAGCTGGGAAGTGAGAAACAAGCAGCAATAGGCACCATAAGCACCGACAAGAGAAGGATAATGTTTCAAGGGGACTTCTGCTACAAGATATGTCCACCAAATGAATTGAGGATTTTATAGAAAAACCTACTCTTTCTTGAAAGAACGATGTATTTGTGATAAGGTGAAATATAATTCTTCAGCAATGCTTTTTTGAATGACTATTTTTCTCCAAAGAGAAATTCAAATCAAATAATTTCAAATTGGATCCTAAAAGACTGAATTTAAAACATCCCATTTCAAAACCTTGGGAAAAAACCCAGCTAGTAGCTTATAAATCACCAGCTCTAAAGGTACGAATGGGAACCAGAACAAAAAGTAAAAGGTAAGACATTTTTGGAGGGTGTGAGATGCCAGAGTAACGAGAGATGGACACAGTAGTGTGCTTCACAATTTATGTTATTGAAATGGTAAAGGGAAATGAAAAAATGCCTCCCTATCCCTAATTCTATGACAGGCTTCCCTGCCTCAACAAAACTAACTAGTGGACCAGTGTTTTTCACGATGTCTAAAATAACTGTTCACCGTCCTGTGTCCAAAACCTATTCTGACTCTCACACTGGATATAGCACAAAAGTCACCATCGGGGAAAAATAAACAATACTCGGCTATCTTCTTGCGGCCTTTTAACAGTCCTCACACCCACTACCTCAACAGTGGATTTAATACGCCAGGGGGACACTCCACTTCCCTGGTCATTTCTTGCTGCCAAAGGGGAAAACCCACTTCCCCTGGTCTTTCTCTTTGCCAGGGGGACAATCCCTGCCCCTGGTCTTTTGTCTTGGATCTGTTATATGCACAGACCCCTCTCTTGCTTTTGGAGTCCCAACACCTTGTTAGACATAAACAATTGAGGTTGTTATATTTACTGCTTTTGGCACAATTAGTATGTTTTAAGGCAGTGTCTATATTCTAATTCACTTCTTGAATCTCTTGTGTGCATATGCATGAGGATATCTGCTTCAGGAATAATGTTCAACCTCTCACAGGCCTCCCAGCTCCTGTGTATCTGGTTCACTGTATGAACTCTAAAATATTAGCAGCCTTTGCCCCTTTTCTGCCAAAGTCCTCTATTCTCAAAAATGTTCTCCTGGTATATTTTTGAGTCTCTTACCTTCCCTGGGAGCTCATGTAGATGTTCGGGTATTTCTCTGTGTTTACAGAGTTCTGCTTTGTGTTTTTTTTCACTGCGACTCCAGAGCTTCTCCATCATTGTCCAGCATTACCGGTGCAGAGCTCTGTGAGACTTTGACAGAGTCGTGCCGCCTGGAATTGGTGGATGCCCATTGAAACAGAGTCCTCCCTGCTCCATTCACTGGGCTCTGCTCTCTTTAACATCCGGGCCTTCTGTCCCCCTTTTACCATGGCAGTGGTAGCCCGCCGGCCACACCGCTGAGGGAAGAGGATGTCTTCTCTTCTTCCTGCCAGCCTTGCAGCAATGGCCAATTCACATCTCTCATGTTGCGGTGAGTATTCTGGTCCCAGTAACAACAACTATGATCCTTGTAGTTCCTCACCGGACCGGTTCTTCGGCTTCCCCCGGGATGATGGGCCCGGCACTCTGTGGGCTTTCCTACACCATCTGCCATGCTCGCCAGTGGGCTCAGATGGTATTTCAGTGAGCCGGTTCAAGTGCCTGCATGTATGGCTCACTGGTTTCTTCGGTTTCTTCTTTTCCGGCCATCACTACTACCTTCACAGCAATTCCAGATATTGCTGGTGTCTTGCCACCACAACTCCTGCTACTTCCATGGCTATTACTACCTTCATTTCAAACCGATCTTGGCCCCTCTTCTCTTTTATTGTAAGCATTTCCAATGGACATAAAAGGAGGACTAAAGGGTTGGGACTTAAATTGTACTCATTGCCTCTCCAGGTGCAGTTTCTTCATCCCAGTGAGCTGAGAGGGGATGTTGCTTTACAGATATGCATATACCCATATGGTATATCTGTGTTTAACTTGTAGGAAGTGGTGGGATTTTGTAGTAATCTTTTGGGTTTTGGTGTCAGGATTCTGTTTCTTCCCCTGGATTCTGGGGCAAAATCATATGATTTGTTCCAAGGGACACCCCCAGTTGCAAGGATATTTTCTACACTTGGCAGGATTGTTACAATAGGCACCCGGCAGACAATTCTTGAAGTAGTGGTTCTTGTTTGAGCCCACAAGTTTAGATTTTGGATATAGTATGGAAAATGTAACTCAATAATTGAAAATTCTAGCATATAACGTGTTAAAATATAGATCATCAGAGATGTGAAAGATATTCAATATAAATCTAAAGACAAAGAAAATGTGATATTAAATCAATGGAGGTCATCAAATACCTCAATGGAAACACTGATATTAGTTTTAAACTGACTGACAACACCAAACCTACTGACTGGAACAAATTCCTACACAGCTTGGCCCTGATTATGACTTCAGCAATAATGATAAAAATAGGCAGAATTTGGAAATGCCTCCTGTTTTTTTCAATCTGCCTGATTATTAACACTGCCCCTTCCCCAAAAAACTATCTATTATGTTGTTGCAGAGTCCCAGGATTACCATTGGCCCTTGCCCTCTGCTATCCACCCCTGGATTTCTGTCCCCTGATTGGCTGGAACTGGTCTCCTCAAGCCTGGGGCCCAGCTCCGTTTTCAACGCTTTGTGCACCTTCTCAAGGTGATGAGATTGACTGTCTGTACACAATGTATCTGTTAACAGTACCACTTTTGCAGGCAAGAGTGTCCTCAGCATTACAACATTGTCTCTGACCTCATGTTTCACTTCATGTCTGTGTCTCTGAGAACTGTTTGTCTTCCCACCGTGGGTGAATGACCATTGTCTAGTTCGGCTGCATCACGTAGTTGAGGACCACAAAATCAAGCTCTTCTGGTGTGCAATATATGAGGATTTATTCTGCTTTTCTGCAGAGGGCCCCTTGTCATCTTAGGTTTGCAATGTGTTTCTTGTCTCTGACCTTGGCTGCAAGCCTTGGCCTGCTGTTCTGTGCAGCCTGGTTCTGCTTTCCTTTGTTGCTCATCCTGCGGATTGTGGCCTCATGTCATCCCCAGTATACTTATACTATGATTTCTACACATGTATATTGTGCTACCTTTCCCATAGGTTAGTCGGCTTCATCCTTCCAGGCTCCTTACATGATCCTGTAGTTCCATAGGGTAAGTTGCCAAAAACATCTGCAAGCTGGCTCTGCATCTCTTCGGTTGCTTTGAGTTCTGCATTTCTGCATTTGGCTAATGAGAAAAATAATAACAGCTTTTGACGGTATGTATATGTATCTGTCCTATATCTACAGAACTGTGTAAGCATGTTCTTCGTGTATGTGCGTGTATGTTTGTGTAACTCTATGCATGGTTGTGAGTGTACTTCATGACTAACGTGGCAACGTCTTGGTGTCAGTAATGATGTCAGCACATGGGTTTCTCGGCATTAGTCAACATCATCGATCGATGCATTTGGTTCCATAACTGTTGTTAGAGCACCTGTATCCATAAAGACATTCACAGGATAGGGTTTGAATGGCTGTCTAAGGGAATACTTTTCTGCATATGGGCATGTTACTTGCCTTCCTGGAGGCTGTCCGAATAGTGAGTGGCTTTGTGCATTTTTCACTCTTCCGGCTGTCATTTTCATGGGGGGAGGAGGAGCATTCCAGGGACCATCTCTTCAGAAATGTTACAATAGGAACCCGAAAGATAATTTTTGTAGTAGTGGCTCTTCGTTTGAGGCCAAAGGTTTAGATTCTGGATACAGTATGGACAATTTTATTCAATAATTGGAAAATTCTAGCATCTCATTTGTTAGAATATCGATCATCAGAGATGTGAAAGATATTCAATATTAATCTAAAGACAAAGAACATTTGATATTAAATCAATGGAGGTCATGAAATACCTCAATGGAAACACTGATATTAGTTTTAAACTGACTGACAACACCAAACCTACTGACTGGAACAATATCTTACACAGTTTGGCCCTCATTTTGACTTCAACAATAAAGATAAAAATAGGCAAAATGTAGAAATGCCTCCTGTTTTTTCACTCTGCCTGATTATGGAGCTGGCAGTATTAACACATGCAGTATTCCCATGAATAATAAATACTTCTGTAGGAAATCAATTTCCACCCTTAAAATGAGAGTGAAACTAGATGAAAAATAAAGAAATAAAATCATGCAGATTCTCAGGAATACCACATCTGGTATTTCTGGAAATCAGTGTCTGTTACACCCCCAATCTGTTAATTATACAGATTTCTAGAAGAACAGAATGCTGAAACAGTGATTATTGCATGTGGTATTTCCACAATCTGCAAAAACACTCTTAATGAGGGACTT
Source organism: Ambystoma mexicanum (assembly GCF_040938575.1). Classification (NCBI taxonomy): domain Eukaryota; kingdom Metazoa; phylum Chordata; class Amphibia; order Caudata; family Ambystomatidae; genus Ambystoma; species Ambystoma mexicanum. The sequence goes on along the minus strand of NC_090933.1, from coordinate 866,969,157 downwards.
TGAGCTTCCATTCACCCAACCGCATGAAAATAAATGTATAACCAACTTCTTTGTGCAAATAGAATAGTTTCTGACACAAATAAATATGCAGCCCAATTAGTGGCAGAGTCAGTAGGTGGCCAGAAGGGTTGGTTGCCTCTTTGGGTCTCTCCTGCACATCCAAGAGTACCTATCCGCCATTACATGCTTTATCGTTAAGTGATAGTGATTGCAAGCCTTTTTGGGCTATCTGACATGATTTCTTCTGCATGCGCATCAGGAAGCAATTCATGGAACCTACTCTCATTGAAAACTGCAGGGGACTGATCAATTTACAAGGGCTGAAAGGAATGCATATAGGAAAAGAAGATGTCAAAAGATGTCACGGTCACTACTTAAGCGGAGCAGTGGAAGCCTTATCACATTGAGCTGAAGTAGTCCAACTTCGTATATATGTCATGGGGTTTGGAGACATTTTATGGTTACGATAAGTGTTCTGACAAATGCAATGAGCACCAAGCTCAATGTGCGTTACCTGCTAATAATATTTCATGCTTTATTCACTATCTCAGACATAGTTCTCAAATATGAAAAATCTGTTGTCATTCTCATGTTCCTAAAATACACTTTGTTTTTATGCAATGCAGTCAGGAACAGCATGTTGTCCCCCTCTCCTTTCTCATAGGTAATTGATTTACTGAATGAAGATTATTTACTCATTGCTTGAACTGTTTATATTTGATGTGAGTCATAATCTTAAAAACTAAAATGTATTTACAAAGCAAGCCAGAAGGATTTATTTGCAATATGCAGCCTGAATACAAACAAGGCCACCTGAGACCATGCTGATTGATTGAAAATACATGTTTGAAAGGTATCATGATGCAGTGCTAGTGTTAAACTGTTCACTCTCTAGGCCACAGTGAGCTTTCAGACCAAGCCCCCTTGTAAGAGCACACCCCTCGATTTTGCATCCCATTTAAAGCACTGGTCATTGGAAAGCAAGCATTTGTTATTCAATGTAATGACTACTAAGCCAAGATGGTGGTTGGAGTGTTGCTTGGCAACTTCTTTCTGATCCCCAGGTTGTGGATCAGAACGAGGTTAACAAAATGTGAAGAACTCTTCCAGTTCCTGCTTCCTGTGTAGGGATGCCTTTACAGCTGATACCACCTGATGCCAGATAGCACCCTTGCTTACATAGTTTGCTAAAGTCATGAACAATGCACTGGCCATAGGGGAATTTGTGTCAATCAATGCATATTTACCTAGCACGGCTAATAAAAATCAGTCTAGCAACTTGAGCAGAATGAACATTTGGAGCATCCAAACCCTAAAATTGTTTACAAACTGCATAACTCAAAGGAATTCTTCCCAGAGTATTTCGTAAACAAGACAAACAGAATTAACTTGGGGTTATGCAGTGGCACATCTTTTTAACCAATTCTGGGAGTCAAAGGTTTTCAACTATCAACAAACAATTATGTGACTCCACATCAGAGGGTATTGGGAGTAAAGAAGCAGGATTGAGAATATTACAGCACGTTTTAGTTACATTAGCATCAGAGATTAATAATGTCTCATACCTGGTTAAACGTGAGTTAGAAATATGCTGTGTGTTCCCTTTTAAAAATAATGCCAGAACAGAATGAAGTGCAGTTGTAATAACCAGATGCTCCAGAAACAAAGGGTCTGCTTTTTCTACTAACAGTGTAGTTGCCGTCATTGCGAGAAAATGAAATGGTAGGTCTGCAGCCACAGAATCTAATGCAACATTGTTGTTTGCAATAGGGAGGTGCTTGTCACCATGCATTTGAGTCAATACTCCCACAGCAAAATATTCACGTTCACAATATACGATGAAAGAGTTCTGATAATTCTGTAAACCTAACATCAGAGCCTTTGATTATTCTTGTTCCATTTTATGAGATGTCTCATCAGATTTTGGGATCTATGTAAGGCGTCAAGGAAATAAATCAAGAGTAAGGTGTTGGTGGGGTTTATGAATGAAGCACAGTCCATTATCCAGAGGCAGTATTACCCACTTATGGCAAGAAATCCTCACATTTGCTTTTAGGTCTGGAGTTAGGTCTTAGATACCTGCATAATTACATTAATTTCTAACTTAAGACAGTTGAAGAGTCCCTAGTAGAGATATCATGACCAAGTTAAGAAACTCGAGTCTGACACAACTGATGTTTTTCTTGAGAGGCTTTAAGACCATTCAAAGGAAGATATGTCAATTTAGAAGTAAGGATTGGCAATAGGTTTGTTATTATAGGCCCTTTCATTTTGACAAGACACCACTAGAACTGCATTTTTTTTATTTGATGGTCGTAGCTTGCTCCCATCTTTAGATTTAGGATTAGATAGGCATTTTTCAAACCCAATTGAAGTTCAATAAACACCCTTGAACTGTCTGTCATCCCTTTAACAACTCAATATTTTAGGAAGATTTGATTGAGGACAACTTTATATTAAGTTGAGGATTAGTTCTGACAGATTGATTTACTTTAGGGTTTTAAGTACTTTGGGCACCTTTTTGACTCAATAAATGAAGTGCACCTTGCGTTTGTGTTTTTCACACAGGGATAGACTGTACATCGTTTTTGGGTAAACACTTAACTTTCAGTTGGATAGTAAACTGCAATCTGGGAGTAATACACAATTTCACTGTGAGATCCCCGTATTACAGCAGGAAGTGATAAGCCAACATAATGTGCAGGTTGTTTGTTACCCTAGGTGTGCTTCACTGCAAACAATGGGGTATTTTTTAGGGAAAAGGCACAGCTTGAAGGTTGTACTTCACAACAGTGTCAAAGCCATCATGACCAAGGTCAAACACTTAGGTGACTTTTCACTTAACACCATCACACAGAGGAGGATGCAGTCTATCCTATTGGCATGTACAGACATGCTTGCATTTTCTGATGTCACCGCCAGTTCACCATAGCTAGAAATAGTCTGTCATACTGCATGACGTGCCTCGAAGTGTGGGAGTCATAGACACATACCTTGTGCGTCACATACAGCATTTAATAATGGATATTCAGTGAGGACAGTGCGTAAACAAAAAAGCTTTCTTACGAAGAGAAGCATGTGTCTCAACAGACGGGGCTTGCAGGCCTTGGTGTGTGGCTTTGGTGTGGAGCCGGCTTCGCCTGCCGGCTACTATTAGCAGAGGCCATATGGCGAGGAGATGGCCAATCCATGCAGGGCATGGGAGGGCCACACAGCAGGCCTCCAGGACAAGAAAGGTTTCCTCTTGATCAAATGAGCAAAACTTCACGTCAGCGAGGGCCTGGAACCGAGCAAAGCATTCTCCACCAGCATTCCTATTGCTCAGATGTGATCAGGGTGGCCAGTAATTCTTACTTTCTGAGAACACCTTAATTGTCATGCCTGGTGATTCTGACACTATAATCATCCTTTATAGGTGTACTGTTGATGTTATTAATGCAACCAAGATGTCAATTCATGCATTGTATTAATGTGTTCCCCTCATCTTTGTGGCCACCCTGTGGGTCAATTGGGCTGCCCTGTTCGTGCAGGGCCAAGAACACATTTGCTGGCTAAGCTGGCAATATGGCTGCAAAAACTGTTGCATACAATATTGCGATCAGTGAGGAGTCACCAGTTAAGGGGATAAAATAGAAGTTGTGACTCAGATTGGATGCTGAGGAAGGAGAAGCCAATGACAATGCAGTAATCCCTGAAGAGCTTGCAGCAAACTGGGATATTCATAAGGGGGCCTGGCAATGTTGGGGAAGACATGAAATATCCTCTGGTGGATGTAGTAACTCCATCGCAAGAGCAGAGGTTGAATGTAATTTCGGAGCACAGGTTTGGAGGTACAGAAACCTGCTCTATACCCAGGGCTTTCTTGCCTAGGACCCTGGCCCTGGTGACAGGGGCAGTTTACTAAGTGCATCAACTCCTTCTTATCAATCAAACGCCACAACCATACCCTCTGACCATTCTGAGAGAGGTGACAGGTGCAGTGTACAGAGTGCATCAACTCGTTATCAATCAAACTCCACAATCATACCCTATGACCAGCATTAAAGAGGTGGCAGGGGCAGTGTACCAAGTGCATCAACTCCTTATCAATCAAACTCCAGAACCGTACCCTACGAACAGCCTGAGAGAGGTGACAGGAGGAGTGTACCAAGAACATCAACTCTTTCTTATCAATCAAACTCCACAACCATACCCTATGACCAGCCTGACAGAGCTGACAGGGGCAGTGTACCAAGCCCTTAAAGGACAAGGCCGCTGTGTGGTGCGACGCAGGTGCACAGGAGACGCTTCCCATCGATACGTAATACATTGCGCCTACGTCCACACTTCCAAACCTTTAAGAACTGAGGATCGGACCCTCTGCGGCAAAACCCTTGCAAGGCCGCTGTGTTGTGCAACGCAGGTTTTTGGCGGCAAAGGGGTAGCGGCAGAGAGTGCAATTGCGCGACGCAGCCATCGACCATCAGCATCCAAAAGGTAAGGAAGGTGTGGGTAGGGGGAGCAGCCACTATTGCTTGCTATTAAACTTCCCAGCCTTTGTGTGTACTTCCACCTAACCGTCTGACTTAATGTACTCTGTCTCTGCAAAAACCTAGGCTCTCCCCTTAGCAGTTAGCCGTACTTTGTGTTTTGTGTCCTTCTCTAGGTCCCCTTCAATTGTGGTCACTGTTGTGCAGTGAACTGTGTCCCATTAGGCTCTCTCTCTCACTCTCTAGGTCCTCAACTAGCTGGGGGTACCAGTTCTACTGTTGTGTGTCACCTATCTGCTCCTCGTGTGTGCTCCTTTCTGTGTGATCCCTCCCCCTGCATATCCTGCGCTGGACTGCTCTGGGCTGTGCACCGCTTCATTTTCTCTCTCTCTCTCTCTCTCTCTCTCTCACTCCCTCCCTCCTTCTACTTCCACCTTGCAGCCCCTATGGTGCTCTCCGTTTCTCCAATCTTCTCTAACTGCTACTATAGATCCTATCCTATCCCTCTCACTAAGTCTGGATGTAAGACGTTCAAGAGGGACATTCTGGTCTCCAACACAGGCCTCCCTATCGCTGATACCTACATCAGTGCTTCTTCCAGTCAGACTCTCACTGACATCATCATTGTCATTCCCTCACCAAACCTATGGACCCCTCATATGGTCTTTGCTCTGTCTCCTATCTCTTTCTCTCCCGTTAATGGTGGCACTCGGTGGGAGGCACTCTTGGCCTCATTCCACTCCTCCAAGATCATCATTTATGTCTATTTGAATGGCACTGTCTTGGTCCAGGGCCCTCAGCCCAATCTCCTCCTTTTCGATAGGCGTCTCCCACGTCTTATCAACTTCCTTCGGGGCGTGGCCTGGTGCTCATGGCGTGTGGAGGCTGAAACGTTGAGCCATAAACCGATCTTGTAAGGGCATCTAACGCGCATCATAATTCTAATGAACCTCGTCCTGGGACAGAGGAAGGGATTCTTAACACAACGCTGGCAGCATTGAAGATAATCGGACCCGAAGAAGCCCAGAAAACCCATCCGCCTGGCTTCCCCCTACCCGCGCAAGCACTCTCAAAATGGCAGACACAACGGAGTAGCCCTGCAGGTCTGGAAGGGCACCGAGACAGCAGCGCGTAGTGTGATCCACCTGCGGTCGCCCACTGGGGGAAACTAGATTGTGTCCCGGGAGGAGGTGGGAAGACAACACCCACAATCATGGCACCCGGTGGAAGAGGAGAACACCCACACCTGTGGAACCAGGCAATAGATAACAGAGGAGCCGAGGAGTTACGGAGCCCCAGCAACGAGCCCTGAAGGAGCAGAGGCTCCAATTTGACCTCGTGGGAAAAGCAAGTGCATCGCGGCAACAGCAGAGGGGCAAGCCATACCTCACAATGCCACCACAGAAAAGCCGCTCCGGTGGACACTGGCAACCCGCAGAAGAAATGGAGTGTGAGGACAGAATCCTCTCAAAAGCCATCCACCCATCGGAGCATACCTAATATGGCGGACATGATAGCTGGACCCCGCTGACGAGTGAGGAGCGGTGAAGACCCTTGCCAGAAAAGACAGGAGGCCCGCCCCCCCACAGCACCAGATGAACCTGAAGCAGTGGAGCTGCGGAAGGGAAGCGCAGATCCCGCTGCAACATCAAGGGAGACCCGGAGGCACACCGGCCCACGGGGAGACCGAAAACGACCCGAGGTGAAGGTGAAACCAGAAATACAGCCCAGGCCAACCAACCAAAGAGACCCACCCACTAGAAAAGAGCAACAGTAGGAGAGACGGAGGCACAGAAGTCTACCCAGCAGGCAATAATACACAGTGAGCTGCTGCTGCGAGGTGTAGACAACAAGCAAAGCTAATTAGAGCTAGCCGCGCAACCTGACAGAACCGCCCGGGTTGGACCCATATAACGGGACTAGCACAAGGGTCAATGGAACCACCCTTGAACTGGTTAGCCACGCCTGCAACAACCCTCGGCCACCGAATCCCAACAATACCACACTGAAGCCACCTCCACTGAAATAGCACTGCAAGGCGCCACTGGACCCGCCTGGAAGCCAACCCAAGTGGCACCCCTGTAAATAATCACTCGCTAGCACACCCAGACCTGGCCTGGAAAAGAAAAGGGGCACCTGGGCATCAGTGAACCCAACAGAGAACTAGCACAAGAAACACTGCATTAAATCGAACTTAAAGAGTGTAAACCAGCCTCAAACCCAACGCCCAACCTAACCGAAGGCAAAGAGCGGCGCCATAATGACCACATCCAGAAGCAAGGGGAAGACAGCCACGATGGAACCCTCTGTCACAACCAAACCCCCCCCCTCACGCAAACAGTAATCACTGAGTCAGCCAACAAAACCAATGCAGAAGAAAAAGGAAAGAACAAACAGGTACTTGAAGCTATAGCGGCCCTGAGAACATTTATAGACACTAAAATAGACGAGGTGAAGTCCGATATGCAGCTTATGCGCCAGGATGCCTGCACCCTCGCAGAAAAGGTTACCAACATGGAATCTTCCCTGCAAGAGACAATGGAGGACACCACAGACCTGAAGGCCAAGGTAACGGAACTGGAAAGGAAGGTGGCCATTCTGGAGGCTAGGTCCGAGGAAGCAGAAGGACGCACCAGGCGTAACAACGTTACAATACTCGGAGTGCCAGAAGGAATGGAAACCCCGAACCCGACAGCCTATGTGGAAGACCTGTTGCAGCAAGAAATTGGAGCAGAGAAATTAACACAAGGCTTTGCCTTAGAGAGAGCACACCGGTCACTACAAAAGAAACCACCGCCGGGCTCATACCTCCACCATATCATTGCGAAGATACTCAACTTCCAAGATAGAGAAGCTATCCTGAAATTCTCAAGGGAGGTTGGAGTGATAGAACGCGACAACTCCAAGATCACCATTTATCCCGACTATACACCATCGGTACAAAGGGCGAGCAATTTGTTTGTCCCAATTAAGGCTAGGATAAGACAATTGAATCTAAAGTACATGTTGCTGTACCATTGGAAACGCCAGCAGCAGCCAACATTTGGATGGAACAACCTGGCGGAAGCACAAACCGAGTCCTCCGAGGGAAGCATGAGCTGAGCACATGAAGAGCGTCGGGACTGCCATCGCCTCCCACACTACCATCCCCCCCTCCCACAACATCATCCACGGACCAGCATACTGAATAAGCAAGACATCATAGGCAATAGATAACATAGGAGCTGAGGACTTACGGAGCCCCAGCAATGAGCCCTGAAGGAGCGGAGGCTCCAATTTGACTGCGTGGTGAAAAGCGAGTGCATCACGGCAACAGCAGAGGGGCCAGCCACATGCCACAACGCCACCACAGAAAAGCCACTCCGGTGGACACTGGCAACCCACAGAAGAAAAAGAGTGTGAGGACAGAATCCTCCCAAAAGCCATCCACCCATCGGAGCATACCTAATAGGGCGGGCATGATCGCTGCACCCCGCTGACGAGTGGAGGTGAGGAGTGGTGAAGACCCTTGCCGGAAAAGACAGGAAGCCTGCCCGTCCCACAGGGCCAGACGAACCTGAAGCAGCGTAGCTGCGGAAGGGAAGTGCAGATCCCGCTGCAACATCAAGGTGGCCGGAGGCACACCGGCTCACGGGGAGACCGAATACGAGCCGAGGCGAAGGTGAAACCAGCAACACAGCCCGGGCCAACCAACCGAAGAGAACCACCCACTAGAAAAGATCGACAGTAGGAGAGACGGAGCCAGCCACGATGGACCCCTTTGTCACAATCAAACCCCCCCCCCACGCAGACAGTAACCACCAAGGCAGCCAACAAAACCAACGCAGAAGAAAAAGGAAAGGACAGGTACTTAAAGCTATAGCAGCCCTGAGAACATGTATGCGCCAGGACGCCCGCAACCTTGCGGAAAGGGTTACCAACATGGAATCTTCCCTGCAAGAGACAATGGAGGACACCACAGACCTGAAGGCCAAGGTAACGGAACTCGAAAGGAAGGTGGCCACTCTGGAGGCTAGGTCCAAGGAGGCAGAAGGACGCGCCAGGCGTAACAACGTTAGAATACTCGGAGTGCCAGAAGGAATGGAAACCTCGAACTGGACAGCCTTTGTCGAAGCCCAGCTGCAGCAAGAAATTGGAGCAGAGAAATTAACACAAGGCTTTGCCGTAGAGAGAGCACACCGGTCACTACAAAAGAAACCACCGCTGGGCTCACACCTCCGCCCTATCATTGCGGAGATACTCAACTTCCAAGAAAGAGAAGTTATCCTGAAATTCTCAAGGGAGGTTGGAGTGATAAAACGTGACAACTTCAAGATCATCATTTATCCCGACTATACACCATTGGTACAAAGGGCAAGGAATTTGTTTGTCCCAATTAAGGCTAGGTTAAGACAATTGAATCTAAAGTACATGTTGCTGTACTGAAAATCATTCACAAAGGGCGATCGATATTCTTGGAAAAGCCAGCAGCAGCCAACATGTGGATGGAACACAACAACCTGGCGGAAGCACAAACTGAGTCCTCCCAGGGAAGCATGAGCTGAGCCCACGAAGAGTGTCGGGACTGCCATTGCCTCCCACACTACCATCCCCCCCTCCCACAACGTCACCCACGGGCCAGCATACTGAATAAGCAAGACATCATTTTAACAAAGTTAGCTGAATGATTATGGGACTCGCTCTGCCTCCCGCAGCCGAGCACACAGCACCAACCCACGAAAAGATTAGTGAAGGCCAGTTGCCAGCACGATTTTACTCACGCTAGAAACCCGGATGGGACCAGAGAGCGCGAGGGCGCCCGAGCACTGCTCAGCAATGACAGACGCTGGGCGCACCAGTTCAAGTTTTGTTTATTGTATTGTTATTATTGTTGTGCTTCAGCCTGAAGAACCTGGAAAAATGAAGAATAAGACAGCCTTGAAACTTGAAGCCATCAGAAAAAGAGCAATAGCGGGGAATAAGAAACAAAAGAAACTCACCACAGAAACTACCAAGACAGGATAATGGCAACACAACTCAAAGTAATGACTTGGAATGTCAGGGGGTTGGGATACTATTTAAGAAGGAATCGAATCTACTCCTTCCTGCGTAGAAAGAGGGTGTCGATAGCACTCCTCCAAGAAACCCACCTCATGCCAGAAGCCGCAAACAAACTCAAGGAACGCTGGGGGGCCATGGAAACGGAGCATCCTACTCAAAATATGAGTGCAGAGTATTCACATGGGTGAGCCCAGAAGTGCCATTCCAACAACTGGGGATGGAAGCGGACAAAGAAGGCAGATACGTAATAGTGTGAGGCACAACAGAAAACACCAGCATATGCATAGTGAACTTGTATTTTCCCCACCACGGCATACCCACCCACCTCAAACAGATGTGCGCCAGGATGTCACACCATAGGGATGGGACCTTCCTATGGGAGGGAGATTTCAACGGCGTGAAAGACGGAGACATGGACAGGTCTGAACCAGCACACCCATCAAAAAACACAAATTTGCAGGTGCTTAAAAACATGGTTGAGCACCTAAACCTAGTTGATATTTGGAGAGACCTACATCCCACGGACAGGTGCTATTCCTACTACTTGTGCCCCCACAGACTGCACACCAGAATAGACTTTCTGTTTATAGATGAGGAATTGGTTTCGCAAGTGGAAATTGCAAATTATCTGGGCAGACCAATCTCAGACCACTCACCACTGCTCATGCAAGCGAACCTGAGGGGCTCTAAACCCCACCCATCCCGATGTGGCGCATGCCTGCCGAAACACTGACTGATCAGGCATTTAAGGAAGGATTGGGAGAGAAACTATAGGAATATGTAAATACCAACACGGGCACCGTGGAGAGGTGGTGCACACTCTGGGAAGCCATGAAAGTGGTGACACGAGGCAAAATAATAGCAGGAGCAGGTGGAGTAAGGAAACAACTGAGAAAGGAGCTGGAAGACAAAGAAGATGAGATAAAACAACTAGGATCCTGTGAACGCAACAACAAGGGAGTGGAGGAGAGATTTAAAGAGATCAGAAACGAATCCCGACTCGCCTGGGAAAGACTTTCCAAGTTTGACTTCACAACACGAACAGCCAAGGCGCATAAAGAAGCTGATAAACATGGTAGAATACTCGCTTGGTTGTGTAGGAGAGAACACCCAAGACACCTCCCGAAAGAAATCAAGGATGAGCATGGAACATTGCATAAGACACAAAAAGCAATAAATGACACTTTCTCAGAATTTTATGCCAATTTATACTCCCATGACACACATGTCCCACTAGAAGACATCAAATACACCCTAGAAGAAATCAGACTCCCCAAATTGTCCACCGAATAGAGAGAGACGCTGGAAGAAGAGATTTCCGCAGAAGACATAACACAGGCCATCAGGTCACTAGCCACGTGCAAAAGACCCCTGGCAGCGACAGACTACCACCCGAATTCTACAAGGCCTACGAAACAACTTTGACTCCGATACTCCATGAGGTATACCTTGAGGCATACCAGACAGGGATCCTACCGAGGAGCATGCGAGAAACCCTCATTATACCGATGCTCAGACCAAACAAGCCTGCAGACGACTGCGACTCCTACCGCCCACTGGCGATGTTAAACTATGACAGCAAAATACTAACCACCATTTTAGCCAAAAGACTTGCAAGAGTAGTGGGATCCCTAGTACACGAAGATCAAAACGGATGTGTGCCGGGCCGCAACACTACAGCTAACCTACGGAGGCTCCAACACGTAATGACACAAACCATGGAGAGCAAAGATGAAATGGCAGTACTGTCACTAGATGCCATCAAGGCGTTCAACACCATATTCTGGGAGTGGCTGCTCGAGACCCGGAGAGAATTCGGAATAGGCGAAAACGTTATCAGATGGGTCAAGATGTTATACAACGCCCCCATGGAAAGAGTGAAGACCGGGAGCAGAGTGCCGGAAGCGTGGGCAATACAGAGAGGAACTAGACAGGGATGCCAACTGTCACCTATGCTGTACACCATGACGACGCAGGGATCAGGGTGAACGAGAAAATAACATAATCTCTCTGTATGCTGATGACGTCCTTCTGTACCTGAGGAACCCACAAGCAAATGCCCCAACAGTGCTGGAGATAATGGACAACTTTGCAAGATACTCCGGAATACAATTCAGTAAACAGAAACCATGCGCATTCCCACTGGCCAGGCTAAGGGGGATGAAATTGGAAGATCTACCCAAGATCGGAATCAAATGGCAACCGGAAGTGTTCCGATACCTGGGAGTCAACATCAAACACACGCCAGAACTCGTGCACAAATGCAACACAGAGGCAGTGATGGGAGGGCTAGGCAATTCCATAGAGTTTTTGGTCTAAACTACCACTCTCCATGATGGGAAGAGCGTCCATTACTAAAATGATAATACTTCCGAGATTTTTATACTGCTTCACCAACATATGCTTCTACATACGACCACCCTTCTTCTGGAAACTAGAGACTCTGATCAGAGAATTCCTATGGGGCACGTCTCGTCACAAACTACCACTGAACATATTGTCACTTCCATACAAAGAAGGAGGGATACAACTTCCTGACCTCCAGAAGTATTACCTAGCAGCCCAATTAAGCCATGTCACAAAATGGTTATCAGATGAGCCAACAACAGAAAGAGATCTACTACGACAGCTAACGGCCCCAACACACCCCTAAGAGATATTATGGACTCTGCATGCCGGGCCCCCAGACCCTCCCATGATAGTGAAACTAGGAAGGCAAGCCTGGAACAAGACCAGCTCGCTGTTTGGAATGCACCACCCATACGCACCCGAAGTTCCTATGCTGGCGGATGTCTGCAGAACCTCCACCGATTTACTATCGACTAGAATCTTGGAAAAGGCAGGACTCTACACATGGGGAGACATGTTTGAAGAGGGAGTCTTTAGTGACTTCGACTCATTACAAACACTGAACGGCCTGGCAACTGGCCAGTTCCTATGGTACCATAGAGTAAAACACACAGCAAAAAAGAAATGGAGCAATTGGCCTGAAGAGCCGGAGCCGAACCCCCTAATCCAGGAAATGTATCATCTGAGTGACGGATGGAAACCGGTGCCTAGGCTATACACCCAACTGATAGACAGACCTAATCCCTGCAGTGCGATCCTGAAAGAAAAATAGGATACGGACCTGGGAATCACCATGACCGAAAACGAATGGAACAGAGCCCTACAATACCGAAAGGAGGTGTCCAGAAACTCCAGGTTTAGGCTTATCCAGATGAATGTTCTTTACAGAACCTATATGACCCCACAAAGGGTAGCCAGATTTAGCAAACAGCCTCAGCCACAATGTCCATGGTGCATTAACAAACAAGCCGACACGCTCCATATGTTCTGGACCTGCTAGAAAACATCCAAACTCTGGGCCAGTATTGAACAGACCTGCAGAAAAGTGGGAGTGAACAGATACAACTGGTCCCCGAAAGAATGCCTATTCGGCACACACCCCAGACTAAGTAAGATCAAACACATCGTAAGGCTAGTGGATATGGCGTGCATACTCGCGAAGAGAGCAATCGCAATGGCATGGAAATCACCCAGAGGCCCAAGATACGAAATATGGATCAAGGAGATGGAGAGATGGACAGCAGCAGAAACCAGAGCTTGGGAATCTGCGAACATGCAAGGAGGGGGTGACATAAGCGCAACACTAGAATCCTGGAAAGCCCTAATGAGGGACATGATCTTCTCTACAAACTTTCAACCCCCCTGAACCATTCAATAAATTCACTGCACGCCAAGATCACGGCCACTTAGACAACGAGCATACCCGCTCCCGACAAGAACTCCCCCAAGACACTGAACCCGCAACTCGCCATACAGCACCGCAAAAAAGGCTTGAGAGAAGAAACAGAAATTAGGCTAAAGGACAGTTATAGTTAATTGTTGTTTAATGTTTAAAGTTATAATAACAAGGCAGAAGTAAGACACCACCAGATGTTATGAAGTAATAACCTGTGTTTAAATGCTATATGTTTACCATAAATTCCAATAAAAACATTTAAAAATAAAAATCAACTTCCTTCCTTCTCCTGCTACTCCTCCTCGCACCTCTCAGACTCCTCTGTCACCTTCTTCTTCTGCCACCTCTCTGGCACCTTCCTCCTCCTCTCTGGCTACTATAGCACCTCCTGCTACCACCTCTGCCCACTCTCGTGCCCCCCAACTTCCTCCACTGGGTGTACATCCAGACTGTACCCGGCTACCCTTAACTGTTGTTCTGCTGTGAAACACTCCTCTAACACCTGCCACCTCCTCGAAGAACTTGACCTGGATGTCCTCGCTCTCACTGAGAAATGGTTCACCGCCAGCTCTGTCACAAATGTTGACACTCTCCTCCCTGAGGGCTGCAAGATCCTCTCTGAACCCAGAACCAACCAACCTGGAGGTGGAGTAGCCCTGACCTTTCCAGAGTGGATCCATGGTTCTCTCATTCCAACGCAGGCCTACAGCACTTTTGAATGCAGGCTCTCTATCTCTTCTTGCCTCTCTCTCATTTTGGCCAACATCTACAGGCCACCTGGTCAGGTCTCCCTCTTCCTCTCAGAGTGGACTGACCTCTCCTCTTCTCTCCTTGCCTCTATCTCTCAACTTCTCCTCTTCGGAGACCTCAACTTCCACCTGGATGCTTCTAATCCCTCCTTTAGGATCTTCCACAACTTCTGCAACACTCTCTTTCCATTCTACCTTCTGGTATGACACATTCTGCCGGTCACACCCTGCATCATCTCTTCAGACATCCCCTTCTCTAACCATCTTACCACTCCTCTCTCTTGGACTGACCAGTTTCTGCTCTACTCAAACCTGAGGCCTACCCCAGCACTGCCTCCTACATTCTCGGTCATTCAGCCTATGAAGTGTGTGTCAGTGGATGCATTTGCTGCTACTTTCTCTGCTCCTCCTATGCCTGCGGCTGACTCACACTCTGACACAGCCCTCACTAACCTTCATCTTTCCATCTCCAACACTCTGGACGTCCTTGCCCCTGTCTTTTGAATCTGTCTGCAGCCTACCTCCAAGTCCTGATCCCACATCTTCGTGACACCATGGGAATCACAGGTCAGGCACTGGCATGGTTAACCTCCTTCCTCTGCGACCGTCCATCCCAGGTGGAACTCGGATCCTTTCACTCGACTATCACTCTCTCAACGGGTGGCATTCCACAGGGATCTAACTTATCCCCCTGGTTCTTCAACGTCTATATGTCTGCCCTGGCACGTGTGATTGCCACTTTCACCTCTAACTTTCAGTGCTACGTGGATGACACGCAACTATCCTACAGGCTACCCTCAGCCCCCTCCTCCTCCTCGCTCATATCTGACTGTCTATCTGCAATTCAGTCTTGGTGTGCCACAAACGACCTTTGCCTCAATGCCACTAAGACTGAGATCATTCGAATTGGGGCCCCTGCTCCCGCTTTCCCACTTTTGCTCTGCCGGCCTCCCTTGGCCCTGCTTCCGCACCCACCTGCGAAGCAAGAAACCTGGGGGTCATCATTGACTCCACTCTCTCCTTCTCCTCTCACATTTCAGGCATCTCTAAAAAGTCTATCAGCTTCACCTCCTCAGAGGTACTTTACCTTTTCTCACCTCCCCCCATAATCTCACTGTCTTCAGAGCCCTGGTTCTCTCCAGGCAGGACTATTGAAACAGCCTCTTCCTCAACCTCCCTTCTTCTACCCTGCACCTTCTGCAACTCATCCAGAACAGAACTACGAGACTTATCCTTGGCCTCAAGCCCTAGGACTGCATCTCTCTGGCACTGAAATCCCTTCACCGGCTCCCCGTGGCTGCAAGGATCAAATTCAAGACTCTTTGCATTGTTCACAAGGCTTTCTGGGGCCTCGGATCTACCTACCTACAACGCTGCATACCTAAATACTGTCCCTCATGAGCCCTCCGCTCATCTACCTCCAGCCTTCTGTGAGTAAGCCGGTTCTCCAAGCAGAGATTTGGAGGGAGATCCTTATCCTCAGCAGGTGCCTCCCTCTGGAATAGCCTCCCTGCCACCCTCTGTCTTGTGCCGGATCTCCTTAAATTCTGGAAACTCCTCAAGACTTTCCTCATCTCCTCTTCCTTCTCCCTCCCTCTATCCTGCTAACCCAGTTCTCTGTTGTTTGCCTCTGCCCCCCTCTTCCTTACAGCATTCTGACTGGCTGCTGGGTGTACCTCAGAGTCTCCCTGGTCCACGGCAACCTCTCCAGAACCTCTCTTGCACTTGCCCCTGGGTCCTTCACTCCATCCACACTAAACGCACTTAGAAATTAATCCAAGAGTGTGGCTCTCTCGTCGGCACTTACCTCAGTCTCAACCGATCGGGTGCACTTGCCCCCCCCGCGCGACCCTCTTGCACTTACACAATCCATACGCACTGCACCTGAAGATCGTCTGTTTGTTCTCCCCTGTCTTCACCCCTAAACTGCAGAATCGCCATCAGGCCTATTTGCTGTCTCCCAAATTGTAAAATGTATTTTTACGCACGTTTGCTGTCTGTGCAGACTATTGTCGTTTCAGAATTTCAAGGTCTCTGATCGACTGTTTGTTTTTCCCATGTCCCCACCCTCCTTGAGCACTTTGAAACACTTGCCTTTGTGTAGGGGCTATATAAATAAACAATACCATACCATACCACATGCAAATCGTGGTATAACTCTGACCTTGCTGCCCTGAAGCGCAAGTGCAGGGTGGCTCAGAGGAAGTGGAGGGCTTCAGGCGCATCCTCTGACAGACTGGCATGCTGCCTGCTCCAAAGGCAATACAGACTCTGTCCTGTCCAAGAAGTGAGTCCACATCCAAGCCCGCGTCTCTGCGGCCTCTAACAACACAGCCAAACTCTTTAAAATCTGCAAGGAGCTGGCCACCTCTCTTGTTCCCTCCAAGGCCCTCTGTGCAGCTCTGGCTTCTCACCTCACCACTAACACTCGGGACTTCCTGTCCTCTCCTCCTCCTTTCTTCTCTTTTTCTCCTACAACACCCAATGATGTTTGCAGAGAAGTCCAATCTATAAAAGTGTCATCCAAACAGATGCTTCCCTGCTCCTCCAGAACCATCAAGGACCACATTGACACCCTCACTCCAGCCATGGCTGATTTCTGCAATCACTCTTTCCTCACTGGATCCTTCCCCTCTCTCCTCAAGCACTCCCTTGTGTGCCCCCTCCTTAAAAAGCCTTCTGCTGATACTGCCTGTCTGGCAAACTATCTCCTGATCGCTATCATTCCTTTCCTGGGCAAACTCTTGGAAAAGCTGGTCATCTCCCAGTTTACACTCCACACTGAATCTGTTGGTTATCTCCATGACCATCAGTCTGGCTTCAGATTAGCCATATGCATGGAAAATGCTCTCATGAACACCCATGAAGATCTGCTCAGTAATCTTGACTCTAGACTTCCTTCTGTCCTCATCCTACTTGACCCTTCCTCTGCCTTTGACACGGTCAATCACACCATCCTGATTAAACAACTCAGTGGGAACCTGAGCATCACAAATCAGGCCCTGGAGTGATTGACCTCCTTCCTCCTGGACCGACCCTCCAAGGTCCAACTTGGGTCCTTTCTCTCCACCATCTCTCTCTCCACCTGTGGTGTTTCCCAGGGCTCTATCCTCTCACCCTGGAACTTCAATGTCTACCTGGCCCCTTTGGCCCTCCTGACCTCTCCCTTCTGCTCTAACTTTCAGTGTTATGCGGATGACACTCAACTCTCTTTCAGGCTCTCCCCAGCATCCTCTTCTCTCTTGCTCATTCCTGACTGTCGATTCGCGATTCAGGAGTGGTGCGCCTCTAATGATCTCTGCCTTAATGCCAGTAAGATGGATACCCTTCTCATTGGGATCTCTGCACCTACTTTCCCTCTCTCACTCTGGCTGCCTGGCTTGGGCCCTCTTCCTTTTCCTTCTTGTGAGGCAAAAAACTGTGGTGTTATCTTCGACTCCACTCTCTCCTTCTCTCCCCACATCACAGACCTTGCCAAGAAGGCCCACTACCAGCTGCACCACCTCAGAGGTATACATCCATTTCTAACATTCCCCCAGAAGCTCACTGTCTCCAGAGCTCTGGCTCTCTCTAGGCTGGACTACTGCAACAGCCTCTTTCTCAATCTGCCTTCCTCTACTCTCCACACTCTGAAACTAATTCAGAACTTGTCCTTGGCCTTAAGCCTTAAGCCCAGGCACTGTATCTCTCCAACCCTAAACTCTCTCCACTGACTCCCGGTGGCTGCATGGATCAAGTTGCTTCGTCCACAAGGCTTTCTGAGGGCAGGGCCCGTACTACATCCAACTCTTTCGTCTAAATAATCTCTGAGGGTCAGAAGCTTCTCCAAGCAGAGAGTGGGGGGTAGATCTCTCTCCTCTGCAGGTGCATCCCTCTGGAATGGCATCCATGCCCCTCTCAAACTTAAGCCGGACCATCTAAAGTTCCGGAAGCAGCTCAAGACCTTCTCTTTCTCCTCTGCTTTCTCTCCCTCCCTCCCTCACCTACTGACCTACCTCTCTCCTGTGTCGACTGGTTTCTTGGCTACCCTCAGTGTCTAATGGGTTACCAGGCTCCTCCATGATCAGTCTCCCCTGTACTGTTAATGGGCCTACCGCACACCTGGGGGCTGTAACGCTACCCAATGTCCCCTGCCTCCTTGCACTTACCCAGAGCCCTGGCTACATTAATCAGATTATTGCTGCCCTCACTGCACTCCCCATTCCTCTCCCTGTTACTCCCCCTCCTCCTTTCCCCCTGCACTTTACATTGTAGCACTTGCACAATCTGAATGACACAAGGCCTAGTAAGATTGTTTATCTTATCTTCTTTTTCTCTTTCCTCCCTTGTCTTGTCGCGCCTAGAAACATTTGTGTACAGGCGCATTATAAATGACATATATCATATCATATCAAGTGCATTAACTCTTTCTTACCAATCAAACTCCACAACTGGACCCTCTGACCAGCCTGAAAGAGGTGGCAGAGGCAGTGTACAAAGTGCATCAACTCATTCTTACCAATCAAACTCCACAACCAGACCCTATGAGCAACCTGTGAGAGGTGACAGGGGCAGTGTACCAAGTGCATCAACTCCTTCTTACCAATCACACTCCACAACCGTACCATATGACCAGCCTGAGAGAGGTGACAGGGGCAGTGTACCAAGTGCATCAACTCTTTACCAATCAAACTCTTCAACCATACCCTATGACCAGCCTGAGATAGATGATCCAGCATTCCTGAGATAAAATAGCTATAGAGCTTTTGAGAATTTAACTGCAGTGGGACTTTATAATTAATGTCGTTTTTATACATATCTGTGCATTTTCATGTACTTTTTATGCTTGGTTTATTGGAGGTCTTTTTTCCTTTTTTGGACTTGGGATACATTTGTTGTTGTGTTGGATTGTTTTGCATGGTATTATTGTATTTGATGTTGTTAATATGTGTCTAAGGTTTTCATGTAAAATCATAAACATAATAATAAGGAAAATAGGAATAGATCTGTTCAACAGTATAGAGAATCACAAGAGGCTAGACGTCACCTCCACTCCAACAGAACAGTGATGATTAATATACTTTTGAAGGACTGCCTCTCCTCTCTGAATATAGACAGCTGACCATTGCCAAACGTTCTCATGCATCCCTCTGGCAGCCTGCTGATACACTCTGTAGCTCTCCCAAGGACAATGATCTCCCACAAGTCTTCCCGAAGCTTGATGATGCCGCCTGCTCTGGTGATGGCTGACAAGTCACTGACACCACGCCTTCCTTACACCTCTGAATCAATGTGACTACTTTGCTGCTGGGAGGGGCATATAGCCAGGTGCAAACTCTTGCCTTGGAAGCAAGACAACGCAAAGCAACACAGGTTCGAATTCACCACGCGTTACAAAAAATAATTAATTAATACTGAATCACTATTGCAGACACATTTCAAAATTGGTCAATTTTATATTCCCTAAATGCTCATTGCTTTTATGCAAATCGGGAAGATTAGGTCTTTGAAGAGTCAGGGTGCTGCTGGGCATGGACTGGTTCTGCAACCTTCAGTCATGTCCCCCTGCCCGCGAAAGGGAAGGGGGCAAACCCAGAGAAATGAATTTCTGTTTCCATCTGTGTGCCCAGCATCATTATTGTTCAACCCAAATAAGCAATGTATAATAACATAAGAGACATCACCATGATGGTGACATACTGCGAGATGATCTCAAGCCACCTGGACCTTCCTTTTCTTCCACAGCGACAAGATCAAGCTAAAGCAGCCATGCTGATATGCATAGCTGGCCATTGGCGGCCTATATTTTAAGCATGAACCGTCTCCTACTTTGCCTGTACTTCTTCTTGCTTAATGATCTGTAAAGTTCTTACTCTGTTACTACCCTGTACAAACGCCGTGATACCTGTGTGTCTGGGCGTAACACAAATGTTAAAATAAATAAATACATAAAATAAATTCTCTGGCCTAATTGCGTATACACTGCTCAGCCCCTTTTGTTGCCTAGTCAGTGCTCCCTTTAAATATATTAATTGGCCAGCTTTCACAATATACACACAATGTCGCAGGAGCTGCCAACCCTTGCCAATTCAGAAT
This sequence comes from Ambystoma mexicanum, assembly GCF_040938575.1. Lineage (NCBI taxonomy): Eukaryota > Metazoa > Chordata > Amphibia > Caudata > Ambystomatidae > Ambystoma > Ambystoma mexicanum. The sequence goes on along the minus strand of NC_090933.1, from coordinate 866,949,079 downwards.
TCACATTCTTACATTTTGGAATGGCATGTTTCATTGGGGAGGTCTTGATTGGGGCGCAGAGGGAGATGTTTTTGAGCAGGAGGAAGGGTTTAGGGCGGAATTTTAGGTCGGAAGGCATAGGGCAGAGAATGTATTGTATCGCTTGAATGCTTCAATCGAGGCTGACACCACTACGGGTGCATTTCAGATGTATGTAACTGGAAGGGATATTGTGGGGTTCGATTTTGTATAATGTTGACTAGCTAAAACTGAATAAACGAATAAACATATAAATACATTTTCGAAACTTCGTTAGGGATGTCATTGTGAACATGGGTTCTTTTTTACTTTAAATCATCACTGCAATGAGAAATTGTTTCTTGCATGCAGTACACATGGTTGCATAAATAGTGTAATATAGCGGCACATGTCTTCTTGATCTTCATAACTGAGCCTTGGTTTGAAAAAAGTACACTAGAAGACTGTGCTTACATCAACTGTACACTTTAAAAAGCTAAGGATGCACAGGACAATGGGATCAAGTCACCCAGCATCCTTTACCACCATCATGTACAGTATGTCTCTGTGCGATGACATGGCAGTGGAGACAAATGACACATACATACATTTTAATGCAGCATTCCTGGTGTGCTCCTTCCAGTGCAGTTTGGTAACTCGGCCGCTGGTATGCTATGTCAGTCGCATGCAGTACAACCGGGAACACACATACTTTCTTTTAGCATTAATCATGCATGTCTGCTTTAATTCCTTTTCATGGGAATGACAGAGGAGAGCTGAAAGCTGGAGGCAACAGTGGGGAATTCATTTGTTAAGGCCTGCCCCAGTCTCTGTTGCAGACTTGAAGATTTATTAGTGCCATGTGAAATATTAGCTAGCAGGTATAGGGGAGGCTGCTTCTGAATACGATTAGCGGAGCATCTGGGATGGAGAAACCAGCATTTATGCTTGCAGATTTAATGGAATTACCAGACCATGAATACCATAAGAAACAATTAAAAGTCAGAGTTAGACGGTGTAAAAATGACGGCGATCTTAGAAATACACATTAGCGCATCTGAATTTATAATAAGTCGAATTTTGCTCGGTCAGCAAACAGTATTTTTGAAAATAATTTTGAGATGAGAGTGTGATCAGCATTTGGTGTTTATAACAAGCTTTCGTCATACTCATTAGAAAACACAGATGGTACAAATACACCTATTTGAAAATCTTAAAGGTTCGAATAGTTGCATTAAACAGATTACCTAGAATTGGCCATTTGTATTTTAACACTTAGGTTTTATCAGCTATTAAATGGGGTTGCCTCAGTCAGAAATCTCATAAAATGAACATTGCATGCTTTATGAAATTTCATCCCAGTACAGGAGTGCCATAATATGTTAGGACCTATTCAATACTAAAAAACCTACATAAATCCTGTCAAGATCTTCCACTGTTTCAATACGTGCTCTGAACGAAGATCATTAAAGTGTCACTCTCATGTGGTCACACCTGTTCATAGGTTTGCAGCTGGACCAGATAGAGTGAATTTCTACAGACATGGCATGTGTGTGTTTGGCTGTGCCTATATAAATATGTACATATATACATTATTCAGTGAAAAAACTTTGTTAAAGGGACGTTATGGTTAAGTTGCACTAATAAAACCAGAGAAGAACGTAAACGGTTATTATAAACATAGTTTCACGTCGACAATATATTTGAATAGAACGTTAATATCTGATTGTTTCTCTAAAAAACTGGACTAATGACAAATAAGTGACAAGAGGTCAATGTCTGATTGCTTTCTTAAAACAACTAGACCAATTGCCAATAAGTGTATTTTCTATGTTTCCTCAAACCGAATCTGATTAAGTCACATCTTCTTAGTCACACAAAATTACACGTTTTCTTTTCTTTTATTATGTTGTTGAACACGCTCTCTGTCTATTGTTACTGTGTAATGCTTAAATATATTTGTGTTTGTAATGCCTTTGAATTTAATACTGTAACACTAGCAAAAGATAAGTTTGCTTGCACTGTGAATGAAATATCTGATTTTCTTTATCAGCGAAAAGCATTTAAAAGCGGTGCATACTATCAGTCGAAGATTATTACAATATCATTGATTTCCTTAATTAGCACCGCTATGTGAATATTAATTCTCATGAAATAACTGTTTAACTTTTTCCTGATGGAAACAACTTTCTGTGTGATAGTTTCCTTCTTATGGGCAATATCTAGTAAATTAATAACCTTTCTATCGCTATCCGCTGCCTGCTAGATGGCCACAAAGCATGATTGCTCCATTCCTATGGTTTTAGACAGAACCTTTTCCAGCCTATACGCCAACATGTTGGCATTATTGCATCCATGTTAAGTACTGCTATGGGACGGTAAGACGCACAATCCATGGGGTTTCGAGCCATAACTCTTCCCTCTCCCATAGTGGACGAGACCCAACCATCCTCCCACATATAATTAATCACTTCAAGGAGAGGGTTAAGCAGAGTTGAAGAGAATACGAGTTTGGCGGTAACCCGCCGGTGCTTCCTGTGGGTTGCTGCTCAACTTGTGACACTGTTCGGCCGCCTGATATCCCGGTGCCACTGGGACATTTCAAGAACCCAGCCTCGGATCTCAGGCGGCAGAAAGTGTAAATCCCCATTCCCGTGGTGTCCCCTAACCCCTAACAGTGCCGGTACTTCTGTGAAAACCTTGCCTGCAGGGGCCGGTGCCCCCGGCAGGTCAGACTTGTTGGGAGCATCGGCCCATGCAGGCATACTTGTAGTTTAGCGGTCCGGAAAGGGTGCCAGTATGTTGCTACCTGCACCCTTACTTCCGGAACGCCAAACTCAGAATGAGGCCCAATGTTTTGTAAAAGCAAACAGAAAAGCTGTCTAATCCCAGCAACCTTTCTATTTTTAGAGATTACATTGCTAAAAAGATTTCCTTCTTTGATATTTTCATTCTTTGTTTTGCTCTACTGAGAGGGTAGGGAATGAACATTTATTTAGATAGTCCCCTATGTCTTTTGTAGCTAGGCTTTCAGATGTATTTCGGTTACTATAGGACTTCCTAAACTGCTCTAGTTAACCCCTTAACTGCCACGGGTCCCCCCCCCCCAGTGCAATGGCCTTTATTGGTGATTTCGGTTTGTGGCCATTTAATCAATTTTAACCTTTTTGTTACATGAGATATCTCGGGCAAATATTACCCCTTTTCTTCCCACATATAGGTGGTCATAACGCCACCAAGGAATACGAATTCGCTGTGTGGGGGTGAGAGAAAATAACTAAAAAGCTAGCACATTTTTTGTTTTTTCTTGTAGGAGCTAGGAACAAATGGTTTGCTGTGCTGAATTTGCCATTTTCCAGGCTTTCAAGAACAGGTTGAGTGGAAACCAAAAGACATATTATTATATGGTTACCATCCGTTTTGTGAGAGGTATGTGATTTTGCCCTTGTTTTCCAATAAGACATGCGTGGACGGAATGGAAAAGGAGGGTAGGAAAGCTGAATGGGAAGACCGAAAGGCATACATTTCTGAAAAGTTGACACAATTCCAAGTTTAGGAAGGGGTGATTTGCGCAGGTCAGGCAACTACTATGTAGGGAAAATTCCCATAGTTTGGGGAAAAATTGGAACAATTACGGACAAAAAAGGTATGTGGTGGGGGCGTGGCTAACCGCCATGTAGAGCGGACGTGTCTCCTGAGAGCTCCGCGCTGATGTGCCATGATAAGCTGTTTTAAGTGACTTTAAAGTGCTCCGGAACCCTACAAGTTGCACCATCTGCCGCAGAACCTCCTCAGCAACTTTTGCACCGTCTCCCAAGCGAAGAAGAGACGGCTAACACCTCTATCTGGCGAGCGAAGAGGGTCGCCGAGCGGATTAAAAATGGCGGCTCCCACACCCAGATCCCCCGAGAGGCCGGAGCGCACTATCACCACTGGCGACGCTGCCCGCCGGTGGGAGGAGAAGATCCTGAGCTGCCGACTTGCGCCGGACCCAGAGGAGGGGACCGAACAGCTGCACTCATCGATCGAGAGGACCGACCCGGATACCCCTGCCGGACTGCACCCTGCAGGTGTGCCCTGGATAGTTGAGAGGGCCCCCGGCGTGAGCAGTGGCCGACCGGTACCGCAGAGGTAAGCGGGCGCGGTGGAGGACCAGCCCAGACACCTACATTGGAGGCAGGGTGAGGGGGGCCTATTCTACCCCCTGCGCCTGACTTTGCCGCTGGTGGCAACGCAAGAATTTGGGCTTGCCTCCCCGAGACGTTGAGACCCCCGCTGTCTTCCTTTCCCCCCCACCTGCTGAACCTTCACCGGGGGGAGGTGTGGGCGAAAACACCTGGCCCCTGCCTGCAGACTGACGCTCCGGAGGACCGCGAGGCCCACTCCTAGGGCCCTGATCACTTCACAGCCGACAGCAGAGGGGGCTGTCCGCGCCTGCTTGAACTGAGATACCTTTTGTTTCCCGAAATTGGCCCGCTACCCCGCTGCTTCTTATCATTGCCCTGTCGGCCCTGCGACGGGAACGAGAGGTTCCCCTGCTGCTAGCTGCTTCTCGATTGCGCCCCCGGCATTTTCGGTGCGGGGAGGCCCTGTGTTGACGACATGTCCGGCAGGAGCGGCAGGCCCAAGCAGCAGCGCCAGACCCCGATGGACACCTTTGCAGCCTGCGAATCCCCGAATCCTGAGGGAACAAACAAAGCGGCCTCGGACGCTCAATCGAACCCCACGGCAGCCGCGGCTTCAGAGCCTAGTAACACCCAGATACTCGAAGCTATCAAGCTTTTCCAGGCAACGATGGAAAACAAAATAGATGCCGTTGCCACAGACCTGGGCCTCCTGCGTCAAGATGTCCGCTCCCTGGCCGGCAGGACTGAGGCGCTTGAAACACAAGTCCGCGAAAACACTGAATCCAAAACTCACCTTCTTTGAGACATCGACGAGCTTCAGCAAAGGGTGAAGAACTTGGAGGACAGAGCCGAGGAGGCAGAAGGGAGGGCTCGCCGGAACAATATACGCCTCCTCGGTCTGCCAGAAGGTTTTGAAGGCTCCGACCCCACTAACTACATAGAGAACCTCCTGCTACAAGAGGTGGGAGATGGCAAACTCTCCCAGGGCTTCACCATCGAGAGGGCCCACAGATCCCTGGCTAAGAAACCACCGCCGGGGGCCCCACCCAGGCCGGTGATAGCGAATGTTCTCAACTACAAGGATCGTGAAGTTATTCTGGCCTTTTCCCGAGCTGGCGGCCAAATCCAACGGGACTCTGCTAAAATCGCCATATACCCTGATTACACCTTTCAGGTCCAAATGAACAGAGCGCAGTTCATACATACCAAGGCCAGATTGAAAGCCGCCGGGATGCGTTATATGCACCTGTATCCTTCTAGACTTAAAGTACTGCATAACAATAAGGCGCACTTATTCGACACTCCGGCCCAGGCCAGGGACTGGATGGATGGATTACAGATCCCTGATATTGAGGTAAGGAAACGGAGACCGAGATAACGATCCTCCTGTCATTCTGGGGGGAACTATACTTGTTTGAACTGCTACACAGCTGAATGGATCCTCCTTGCGGAGACCCGGAGTCCAAGTTCACTCCACCCCCTGATTGTTTCCTTTTTTTGGGTACATATACCCGCCCGTAGGGCACCTGGAGACCAATGCACAGTCCAACAGAGCAGAAATGGGGACAGTCATAACGAGGGTAACCTCGCTGGGCCAGTACTATGTTTGGAGTTTTTACAGTTAAGAAGGGAGGGTGGGAATAGGGGAGTTTGTGCACAAGTTGGGGACATACACTGGGACATATCGAGACCACGGGAACAATTCACATGCAACGTAGCACCTCCTAGATCCTGAGCTCCACCCGTTACACACAATAAACCACACTACGCCTATGGCTGACACAATAAGGGTCGTTACCTGGAACGTCAGGGGCCTGAACAGGTTCGTTAAACAACGGCGGGTCCAAATCTACCTGAAAAGATGCAAGGTCGGAATCGCCATGCTGTAGGAAACTCACTTAACTCCCAAGAAACTGGAAGCCCTGGCAAAAACTTGGCATGGTACCCTAATAGGTTCGACTTACTCCTCCTACGCCAGAGGGGTTCTGATTTAGATTGCCCCTACTGTTCCTTTCAAGCTCACTAGCACTAAAACAGACAACAAGGGTAGGATGGTAGTGGTGTGCGGTTCCATAGAGGGCAAAGAGGTATGCTTGGTCAGTACTTACGCACCCAACCATGATGCGACTGCCTTCTTCCATTCCCTTCACACGCGACTCAGCCCGTATGTGGACAGAATTATGATATGGGGGGGTGACCACAACTGTACCCTTGACCCTCTACTTGACAGATCCGATAACAAACACGATCAACCCTCCCCTCCAGCTAAAATACTTTCCAAACTAATCCAACAGTTGCAACTCAGTGACCTATGGAGGGTCCAGTACTCTGAGCAACGTGAATATTCCTTCTACTCCCCACCTCACGCTGTACACACCAGGCTGGACTACATCTTTCTCAGCCTAACACAATAGTCCATATTTGTTGATGTGCGCTACCTGCCTAGGGTGCTGTCGGATCACTCTCCCCTTCTGGTAACCTGGGAGGTGTTGCCGCCCACACCCCCTATACCCACATGGAGGCTGAGGGCTGAGGCCCTACTTGACTCTGCATTCAAGGAACGCATAAAAGATAACACTGAGGAATATTGGCAAAATAATCTGCATAGCGTTAGACACTTGAGCACAACTTGGGAAGCATATAAGGTGGTCATGAGGGGCGAGATGATTGCAGCAGTTGGGGGAGCTCAGAGATCTATTACATCCTCGCTTGAGCGCGCAGAAAGGGACCTGAGTATGCTCGAAGGTAGGGCTGACCCATCCCCTGACCACTTACAAAAAGTGGCGAATTTAGACAAACCTGCCTAACTCATTGGGAATCCCTCGGTAAACTGAGTTACGCCAAGCACACAGAGAGAATCCATGCTCTAGGAGACAAGCCCTGGAAACCTTAGCTTGGCTGTATAAAAGGGAGACCCCCAGGCCACCCATCTGCCACATACTCACTCCCGACGGCACGGTCGTGCATACCCAACAAGAAATCAATTCGGTCTTTACCGACTTCTATCATAATCTGTACTCCGAAGCCCCGCCCCCCTCTGACACCAGGATCGAAGACGCCCTTGACGTCATCGACCTACCTAAACTAGACTTGCAATTGGCTGAGACCCTTGACGAGCCTGTCACCCCCGATGAGGTCAGGGTGGTAATTAGATTGCTACCAGCTGGGAAAACCCTGGGTTCAGATGGGCTCCCGGGGGAATTTTACAAGACCTATGAGGAAACTCTTGCCCCAATATTGGCCCAGGTCTTTAATGATGCCTTTGAGCGTGGTACCCTCCCGGACTCCATGAATGAGGCTGTGATTATACCCTTGCTTAAACCGGGGAGGGACGGGGCAGATTGTGGTTCATACAGGCCCCTCTCCATGCTTAATATTGACTGTAAGATCCTTACTGCCCTGCTTGCGAATAGACTGCGCAGAGTTATCCCTCTGTTGATCCATCAAGACCAAATGGGATACGTACCGGGGCGCTCCATCACCGAGAACCTGCGCATGCTGCATCATGTCATCTATAGCACTGAGGGAAGGCCGCAGAAACTTGCAGTGGCATCACTTGACGCTACCAAAGCTTTTGATTCTGTGAGGTGGGACTGGCTGTATGCCACCATGGCCAAAATGAGGATAGGCCCTGTATTCCTAAAGTGGAACCAGCTAGTTTACGCCAGCCCCACTGCGAGAGTACGCACCAACAAAACCTATTCCGCTAAATGGTCCCTACACAGGGGCACCCGCCAGGGGTGCCCTCTGTCCCCCATGTTATACATCCTTGCCGCTGAACCAGTGGTGGCCTACCTGAGACAGGAATATGGGGAGGGAGGCATTAAGATAGACGGGGTGACCCACCTCATCTCTATGTACGCTGACAACACCCTATTGTACCTACGGGACCCTGAGCACCTCCTTCCCTACATCCTGGAAACCCTGGACTGCTTCCATAAGCTCACCGGAATCCAGATTAATAGGAGCAAATCTTGCCTTTACCCCCTCGCAGCACTTTACACCGATGAATACAGATCCCTCCCCCCTCTAGATCTCGAATGGCAGGCTACTTCTTTCAAATACTTGGGGATAACTATACACCGCAACCCAGCCACAGAACACATCCTTAATACCGTAAGGGCCAAAGACTCTCTCACGAAATCCATGGAGTTCTGGGGCCGGCTCCCGCTTTCGATGGCCGGGAGGGCCGGTCTCCTTAAAATGGTCGCCCTTCCCCACCTACTACATAACTTCACTAACGTCCCCTTGAACATTCCCCCCTCATTTTTCAAAGAACTCAACAAACTCTGTAGGGGCTTCCTTTGGCAGGGAGGTAGGCACAGGGTGGCGTTGGAGACTCTCCAAAGACCATACAAGAGGGGTGGACTTAAGATCCCCAACTTTGAGCTGTACTTCCTCGCCAGCTAGCTGAGACATGTCACGCAATGGATGGCTGATGAGAGCACGACAGACACTCGCCTCCTTCAGCCGGCCCTCCACCGGTTGTTACTCAGAGACATACTGTGGGCTGGGGAGAGTGCTACGAGACACTGCCCTTACCTCGCCAAGCTTGGGATCCGGCTTTGGAAAAGGGCCTGCAAACTGGTCGGGTTGAACGACCCGTTCTCCCCACAGATCCCTATCGCTGCACTCATGGTTAATCACTCCTGGGGGCATGTTGAAACACGTACACAATGGGAGCCCCTCGGGGTGGCCACGCTCGGGGACTTGATCCAAGAACAGGAAATCCTAACTTTTTCGGAACTCTGTGAGACCACAGGCCTCCCGGCAGGACAGTTCCTTTGCACAGGGTGGTTGTACAGGCCTTGTGCAGGAGATGGCCGGTCGCTGCTGACCTGACTGACGAGAATGAATGCATCAAAATGATACTGAACTCCGCTGAGGGGGGCCACGATACCTCACAAATCTACAAAGCCCTGTTGTGGGGTACGACCAGGGGAGACCTCAAATGCAGGAGTAAGTGGGAAACTGAACTGGGCCTTGTTTTTGAAGACAAAGATTGGGGTGATATAACCCACTACCATAAGAAGGTTTCCAGGAACGCCCGCTTGCAGCTTATTCAACTGTACATCACCAATAGAGCGTACCTCACACCTGAAGCCATATCAAGATTCACCGGTGCTGGAACCCAATCATGCCCCAAATGCAGTGAACCCAGAGCGGGAATGACTCACATGTTCTGGGGCTGCCCAGTAATCAGGGAGTTCTGGTCACAAGTGAAGGACAGAGTGGCTGGCGCAGACATCGTAGTTGAGGTGGACGAGCCTACGGCCTGCATCCTTGGCAGATATAGGCGAAACAGGAAGAACAAACCCCTATTCAAGCTCACTGACCTTATATACATTACAGCCAAAAGACGTATTACCATGGGGGGAAAAGCCCCAGAGGTCCAGACATGCCCCCATGGTGGGGAGACCTCACGAAGTGGGTCATAGCTGAAACCGCAGCATGGGAAACGGCTATCCATGTGCAAAGACTGTATTCCAGCGAGGAACTACACCGTTGGGTGGCCCTGACGGTGCCCTTGCTCCACCCTGAGGCAGATGATACGGAGCGGAGTGGAGAGAGTTGCCTGGATACGGCCACGGACTAGAGAGGAACAGTGAACTAACTGTGGTCTTGGTGGAGGGGGAGAGGGTGGGGCGGGGTTTTGGGTTGTTTTCTTGATATGCTTGACCAATCGCCAATGATGTTTTTCTTTACTCTTTGTCTATCTCATGTTATTAAACCAATAAACAAATTTTAAAAAAATAAAAAAATAAAAAGGTATGTGGTGGACATGGTTGTCCCTGTAAGGGAATGGCTTCTGTGAATTTTGAGAAAACAATGCTCCGTTACATTCCCCCGACTCTTCCAGTGAGGAAATCACACATTATTCGTAATGTTTCACAAAACAAGCAGTACCACAAGCCAAAAAATTGAGCCATGTTACACAGGATTTTTATGCTTACGGCCTAAACAGGCGTACTTAGCATGTGTAAATAAGGAAAACAAAGGTGGTGAGGAATGGCAAGCATCCATTTTTTGAAAGAGCACAGGCAGACCTTTGGAAGGGTAGGTGACTTGTGCAGGTTACAAAAGCGTATAGTGCCTAAAGCTGCGACTAAATGTAGGTCACATTTTGGAAATTAAAGGGTTGTGTGACAAAGTGCAGCAGCAAATGTATGAACATTTTATGAAAACCAAGAGAACACAACAAATGTCCTACCTTCCCACAATTTTCAGACATTTCCCACTGCCAACACATCGAAACACGCCCACACCAACACATGTCCTACCGTCCCGCGTTGCCAAAGGATTTCTGACGAAAACGATACCTCACATGTGTGGGTTTAGCTACCTGGGCGCAAAGGGAAAAGGCTAAACCACTGGTAACCCCAAGTGTTTCGGAAGAGCAGATTTTGCAGGAATTTGCTCTTGTGGACAACCTACAGATTTGGGCCTGGGGTGTCGCAGCCAGCAAGTAAAACAGGGAACCCCATGCACTTCTGAAAAGAGGACACCCTTTGGAATCCACAGAGGTCTGACTTGTGCAAATCACCCCAAAATGTATTACCCACAAGCACCGGCAAAGTCAGAAATTTGGCAAAAAACCCCACCATTTTCAGATATTTCCCACCGCCAAACCACCCACAAACACGGCCAATAACACATATCCTACCTTCCCACGTTCCCACTGGTTTCCCGACAAAAACAGTACCTCACATGTGTGGGTGTCCCTACCTGGGCACAAAGGGAAATGGCTAAACCATTGGTAACCGCAAGTGTTTCGGCAGAGCAGATTTTTGGGGAATTTGCTCTTGTGGACAACCTAAAGATTTTTGTCTGGGGTGTCACAGCCACCAAGGAAAACAGGGAACCACATGCATTTCCAAAAAGAAGACACCTGTGGGAATCCACAGAGTTCTGACTTGCACGAATCGGCCCCGGAATTTATTACCCACAAGACACAGTAAAATCCGAAATTTTGCCAAAAATTTTCAGACATTTCACAACACCAACCCATCAAAACACGCAGCCAACAACACATGTCCCACCTTCCCGTGTTCCCACATGTGTCCCAAAGAAAACGGTACCTCACATGTGTGGGTGCACCTACTTGGGCGCAAAGGGAAAAGACTAAACCACTGGTAACCCCGTGTTTTGCCAGAGCAGATTTTGTGGGAATTTGCTCTTGTAGTCAATCTACAGATTTGTGCCTCGGGTGTCACAGTCACTGAGGAAAACAGGGAACCCCAGGCATTTCCGAAAAAGATACCCAAGGGAATCCACAGAGGTCTGATTTGCACAAATCGCCCTAGCATTCATTACCACAAGCACCAGCAAAGTCCGAAACTTGGCAAAAAACCGACAATTTTCAGACATTTCTCACCGCCAACCCAGCGAAACACACTGCAAACAACACATGTCCTACCTTCCCGCATTCCCACAGGTGTCCCGATGAAAATGGTACATCAGATGTGTGGGTGCACCTACCTGGGCACAAAGGGAAAAGGCTAAACCACTGATAACCCTAAGTGTTTCGGCAGAGCAGATTTTGCTCTTGTGGACAACCTACAGATTTGGGCCTGGGGTGTCGCAGTAACCAAGGAGAACAGGGAACCCCATGCACTTCTGAAAAGAGGACACCCTTTGGAATCCACAGAGGTCTGACTTGTGCAAATCACCCCAAAATGTATTACCCATAAGCCTTGACAAAGTCAGAAATTCGGTGAATAAAACACCATTTTCAGCCATTTCCCACTGCCAAACCACCCAAACACTATGCCAAAAACACATGTCCTACCTTCCTGTGTTTCCACAGGTGTGTAAAGGCTGGAGGGGGTGTCTGTACTCCTTCTCTCTATATGGCAGAGAAGAGGCACAGAGGACCCCAGCCAAGATTCTTTATTATTGGTAGCGTAGTTGAGCAATCAAGGCTTAGCTCTCAGGAGGTGATGCGGGCTGATTCTTAAGTACAGTGTAGTCCTCAAACACCCACAAAGGAATGTCCACACACTGTATTAGTGAAAACACAGTGTTTATATAATTAGGGTTCAAATTTATATACACAATCACAATAACTCACTTTGTGCTCAGTTAATCTACAAACGCAAATATATACACAGTTCTACGTGGTACCACAATTCCTATCAGATTTCATTAAAGTGCATCAACTGTACCTAGTTTAAATGTCACACAAATCAAGTAATAAAGAAAAGCAACAATAGACATAGGAGGAAAGGCATTTGGTTAGAACAATTGGCAGAATACTGAGCCCCTACCCCCAGGCACAGTTCTGTATGAGGATCCTCCCACCTGGGCAACCTGTAAGTAAAGATATAGGCCCTCATTACGACCCTGGCGTTAAGGGGTTAACGGCGCCGTAAAAGGTGGCAGCGCCATTAAACCCTTAACGCCTGATTACGAGGTCCCTTTGCGGGTTGGAGACTTTAACACCTGCTTTTTGCAAGTGTTAAAAACCAACCCGCAAAGGGACCTTGGTGCTAATTACGGTGCCGCAATTTGCGGCACCGTACTTAGCGCCTTCCCCATTTCCATTGAGCCCTATGGGGCAAAAATGGGAATGGGGAAGGGCCGTGGCGGCATGGGGACTTACCGCCCCGCCAACCTCGGAATGGGGCGATAATTCCCCATTCCGCCATGGCGGAGTCGGTAAGTTACCAGCATGGACCATGGCGCTATTAGCACCATGGTCCAACGCCAGGGTCGTAATGAGGGCCATAGTGTTCAAGCCCAGTCCATATATTGTTCACAAGAGTCTTATTCTCTTCTAAATAGTTCCACAACCCCAATGTACCTGGAATAGCAGAGTTCGACATCGGGTCGTCGACGGATCCTTCTTGAGCGGCTCACTTTAAAACAAGACCCACGGATTGTCGAGATCCTACAAGGAAAAAGGGGTGAAAACTGTCGTAGCAGCAGCAGCTTCGGTTCTCGTAGTGCTGGTTGACGAACGGTCAAAAACGTCCGGCAAGCTGAGGCGTGCAGTGCACCTCAACGACGAGTGTTTGTTGCCGCAAAGAGTTAATGAAGAACTTTGGCCCAGCAAGGGCGCCGAGTTGTCCAGCGTCTCTACAGTCTTCGGGTGGTGGGAAACCCACCAGCGGATTCTCCTCGGTCGTCGACGGCCTTGACTTTCTCCAGCAGGAAGAAAGCAGTCGACGAGGATGAGCAAGGGAGTCCTTGTTTCAATGTTCTTAGGCAAAGGAACACTGCAGCTCCGGTGCATGACGACGGGCGGCGACGGTAAGGGACTTCAATGTCCAAGCGCTTCACTTCGTGTTTACGCGGTGGTCCCCGTCCCCGGTCGGCAGCGTTTCGTAGGTCTGTATACCAGGGAGGTTTGGCAAAGATCAGCTGGTGCACGATGGTCCCTCGTAACTCGGGGCGAGGTCTCCTAGCCAGGTCCTGTCTTGGATCAGTTCCTTGAAGGCACAGCAGCTTTCAGATTAGTGAAGGACAACAGCAGCAGTTCTTTTTCTTCCAGTGGGCTTCAAAGTTAAGCATCAGTTTCAATGTCAGTTTCTACTTCAGCTTCTGAACGATTTCTAGCAGTGAGAGGCCCCCAGATATACTGTTGATCTCCCATTCACTCTGCTGGGTTACACTCAGGCAACCAATCACTCAGAAGGGCATTCAGGCAGTCAGGCAGCCAATGAGGTGCATGGTGCATTTAGGCCCTTGTTCTCCATCCAGACACTCACAACACAGAATGTGGATTCGGACAAGCACTCTGCCATTCAGCACTACACACTGCATTCATACCAGTTTCAGGCAGGGCTGTCTCAGTCATTGTGTCAAACACCAGATACTAGACACCCATAACACAGAATGCGTATTTGTCACACACTCCATTCACCCAGGACATACCCCACGGGTGTACCCACAACATACAGTCATTGGGAAGGCTCCAGCCAGTCTGTCCGGGAAATCCCCGCAACACCATGTATGGAACTTCCACCCAACAGTGGAGTCAGGGCTTCCTGGGACTTCGGGAAAAGGAAGGTAATAGGCGATAGAAAGCAAGAGGCCACAGGGGTCATCTTGTTTCCTATCAGGAATCCACTGATTCCAATGACAGGGCCTGGGCATCCCAAAGTGGAGGATGCTCAGGGCACCTGTCAATTCAGCACAGAGCTGCCACTAGCCCATACCCTGCTCTGCTCTGTGGGCCACACACAGGTGCCAAAAAACATACACTAGGAGTACAGGGTCGTACTCCACCCATGGGTGCCATACGGGTATCCCAAGGGTCTGTTCACCGAACCAAACAGAGGAAGAGCTGCACCGCCAAGAGAACCACATGAAGTTAGAACATACATGATAAGGCAATAAAGAACAAGGATTCAGAGGCCCTGTTCCTCTGATGCATTTCCAGCATCACTAGGTGTTCTGATGATAACAGTACCTCACATGTCTGGGTTAACCTACCTGGGCGCAAAGGGAAAAGGCTAAACAACTGGTAACCACAAGTGTTTCTGCAAAGCAGATTTTGCAGGATTTTGCTCTTGTGGACAACCTACAGATTGGGGCCTGGGGTGATGCACCCATCAAGGAAAACAGGGAACCCCATGCATTTCTGAAAAGAAGACACCCGTGGGAATCCACAGAGGTCTGACTTGCGTGAATCGCCCCATAATTTATTACCCACAAACCCCAGCAAATTATGAAATTTGGCAAAAAAAACAGTTTTCAGACATTTCCCATCGCCAACCCACTGAAACACGCCACCAAAAACACATGTCCTACCTTCCCGCATTCCCACAGGTGCCCCGACAAAAACAGTACCTCCCATGGGTGGGTGCACCTACCTGGGCGCAAAGGGAAAAGTCTATACCACTGGTAACGCCAAGTGTTTCAGCAGAGCAGATTTTGCAGGAATTTGGTCTTGTGGAAAACCTACAGATTTGGGCCTGGGGTGATGCAGCCACCAAGGAAAACAGGGAACCACATGCATTTCCAAAAAGAAGACACCCTTAGGAATCCACAGAGATCTGACTTGCACGAATCACCCCAGAATGTATTACCCTCAAGCCCCAGCAAAGTCCAGAATTTGGCATATAACCACATTTTTTTGACATTTCCCACCGTCAACCCTCCAAAACACACCGCCAACAACACATGTCCTACCTTTCCGCGTTCCCACAGGTGTCCCGAAGAAAACGGTACCTCACATGGGTGGGTGCACCTACCTGGGCGCAAAGGGAAAAGGCTAAACCACTGGTAACCCCAAGTCTTTAGGCAGAGCAGATTTTGCGAAATTTTGCTGTTGTGGACAACCTACAAATTTGGGCCTGGGGTGTCGCAACCACCAAAGAAAACAGGGAACCCCATGCATTTCTGAAAAGAAGACACCCGTGGGGATCCCCAGAGGCCTAACTTGCTAAAATCGCCCCAGAATGTATTATCCACAAGCCTCGGCAGAGTCTGAAAATTTGTGAAAAAAACACAACTATCTGACATTTCCCCCGCCAACCCACTGAAACACACCAGAACAACACATGTGCTATCTTCCCGCATTCCCACTGGTGTCCCAACAAAAATGGTACCTCACATGTGTGGCTGCACCTATCTGGGCGCAAAGGGAAAGGGCTAAACCACTGATAACCCCAAGTGTTTAAGCAGAGCAGATTTTGCGGGAATTTGCTCTTGTGGACAACCTACAGATTTGGGCCTAGGGTGATGCAGCCACCAAGGAAAACAGAGAACCCCATGCATTGCTGAAAATAAGACACCTGTGGGAATCCACAGAGGTCTGACTCGCACGAATCACCCCAGAATACATTACCCACAAGCCACAGCAAAGTCCGAAACTTGGCAAATAATCCTCAATTTTCAGACATTTCCCACCGCTAACCCACCCAAACACACCACCAACAACAGATATACTACCTTCCTGTGTTCCCATAGGTCTTCCCACGATAACAGTACCTCACATATGGCAGTGCACCTACCTGGGCGCAAAGGGAAACAGCTAAACCACTGGTAACCCCAAGTGTTTCGGCAGAGTAGATTTTGCAGGATTTTCCTCTTGTGGACAACCTACAGATTTGGGCCTGCGATGTCGCAGCCACCAAGGAAAACAGAGAACCCCATGCATTTCAGAAAAGAAGACACCTGTGGGAATCCACAGAGGTCTGAGTTGCACGAATCGCCCCAGAGTGTACTAGCCACAATCCCTGATTCCAAAATTTGGTGAAACCCCCCCCCAATTTTCCAACATTTCACACCATCAACCCACCGAAACACGCCACCAACAACACATGTCCTACCTTCCCGTGTTCCTACAGGTGCCCCAACGATAATGGTACCTCACATGTGGGGGTGCTGCTTAGGTTTTCTGCTGCGGCAGAGGGCTTCTTGGTCCTAATCGGTCACAGCAAAACATCTTCAAGCACATAAGTCTTCCGTAGCCTCCTGCCGCATGAGACACAATCTCATTCTCACCTTGCATTTGAAGGAACAGTTTCATCCTCATTTATATGTTTGTGTGTATTTATTGAGTCATTGTTGTGCAAGAAGGATTTGATATTAGAGACATTTATTTTCAGATCAAATGCTGGCTTTTTATTACTAAGAAATGTTTACAAAAGATATTACACTAAGGCACTCAGGGAATAATGACAATTACATTGAAAGATGTATACAATTGTACTTAAGTTGTTTGGTAATGTTTAGCTTTGATTCAGGAGGATCCATATGTCTCTTGCTGGGACAAAAGATTAATTTTAGTCCAACTCCCAATCTAGTATTATATTGGTATTTCTATTATCAGGATGTTTTATTTTAAACTCAAAGGTCTGGACAAATGGCTTGTTTGTGCCAGGCAGACAACCTTGTGTCAGAGAATCTAGGAAAATGATTAAAACATTTTTCATCTGTAGTCTGTGGCTTTGTATTGTTTGGCCTGGTTACAATCAGCAAGGTCTGGTATATTGCTTGCTTGCAAATGTGTATTGAATTGTTCGTTTTTCCCTTGCTGATGAATGGGTCTGATTCAGATCTCTAGATTTCACTGTCAAATTGAAATTAAATCTTAATTGGATGTTCCGTCCATAACAAATGTGTGGTGCGTAACTGATAATAGAAATGTAAGGCTTTATAAATTAAATATATATCTGGTAAAAAACCCTGCCATTTTTTCCTTGAATATTAAATATGAACAGTTCCTAGTTATATCTGCAAAATTAAGGAAATGCTAGTGACCCATGACCCGACCCCAACCCTTCTCTGACCGGACCTGGGACATCTCGCCACGCCAGGCATTGCGGTGGTGCTCCCGCTTTAGCGGCACTTCGCTCCTGCCCGGTATTAAAACCTGGCTCGCCCACTGACACAACCTTTAGTGCATCGTGCTTCAGAGAACGTGGCCTGGAGACCTCAATTGCATTCACATTTTGAACACATATCTATTCATATTCTCTTCCTGCAGTGTCTGCCGAGGGACAAGAGTTTGTATTTCATGTGCCCATGTTAGAGATTTTCGACTTGCCACATGTGTCATGTGTTCTCGTTAAATTGCCACTTTACCCACAAACCGACAAATCAAATAGTAGCGTCACATGAGAAAGTTCCTCGATTGATATGCTTGCTAACATTGTTGAAATACAAATTCAAAATAAGTGTTTACAGATAAACTAAGGGCAAAACGTGCACAATGCGAAAGATTTTGACATCTGACAATATTATTAGGTAAGCTATATATTATGTTTGCTTGCTAGCACTCCTGAAAACATACACCAGTTTGCGCAGGCAGCTTAGTACCAGAATGGCAGCCATCTTGTGTTCTGACTTCACAGGGCCTGAAGGCAGTTTGATGTAAACCAGAATAAGGCATTCGCCTTCTGTTGGCAAGAATAGAAAAAGCCAAAAGGCTCTTTGTCACTTTTAAGTAAATTGTTACTTCTGTTTTCTGCGTGAATTGCCTCAAAGGACTTCACACAATCAAACAGCCAGTTTAACAGAATCCAAATGATACAAACAGTGCTCAAACGTGATGCCAAATAATCAGCACTTACCCTCTCGGCTCGTTTACAGAATGTGTTTGCCATCATTTTCCACTCCTCCGGAGAAGTTTTAATGTGGGAAGATTACGTTGTATTTCCTTGGGCATGTATTACAACGTGCACTTCTAATTAATCTTTCACAACAAAACACGTTCTTGCAAGTGTTTCAGTGGATATGGGAAGGCAAATGCCTAAATGTTTGGCTTCATTTGGTTCTGAGCCCTTACCCAAACACAGTCTAATGTGCGAAGCGCTGGCAGCTGGAACAGTAGTGTGCCTGTTCAATTATATGGATCCTCTCTATAAAGGTGGGCACTGCTGGAAATGGTTGAATCATTGGCAAAAACAGAAATTTCGAATTTCTATAGGTAGATATTATTTCCACGTATGTATATTTTTAACATTGCAACTTTATCAAAATCTTCCACAACTCATCCCAATAAAAGAAAAACACAATACTACACGTCCTAACCTTTTCTATACAAAAGGAAAACCATCAGACAAGTAAAGTGGTGTAATTCAGGTCTCTGCTGGGATATAGTATTACTTAAGAATCAAGTGACTGATGGCACACTTAGTTAATACTTCAGATGTTAGTTGACATAATGCTTGATAGCTTGACAGCCGCAATTAACTCATTACCTTTCAAACAGAAGATTGTGCAGCCAGAAAGGGCAATTGCATACTGGGGTTATGGACTGAGCTCATCAAGTCTAGATTGGGTGTGACCAGTATGGATGGATCCGGTCCTGTGAGTAATGGGGATATCTGGAATTGCACTATTAGTGTAAATGATCTAGTACACTTAATAAGAAGTCTGAAAGGCTCTTGTGCAGCCAGACCGGACGGGAGCTGTAATGTGCTTATTAATCAGCATCCCAGGTTATGCGCTATAGCCCTGACCTACACATAGTATAATGATGTGCGCCCTGAGGCCTTAGGGTTAGTGGCGCAATACAAGAACACAGATAGATTTATTTAGCACCTTAATCCAAAGCGCTTTACAGAGCACAAATTTACATACAATATCACCCAACAGAAATTGGTACTCATTTATCGACCTCGGAAGGATGAAAGGCTGAGTTGGCCTTGCCAGGATTCGAACCTGCGACCTGCAGATCACATTCAGATCGCAGCAGCGAGTGCTCAACCCACTGAGATATCTTACCTGCTGAGATCGGAGGTACTGGAGAGGTCCCCGGGTCATGGAAAGACAGCAATATTTTGTTGGTTCATAAGAAGGGCTGCTTGAGTGACCCAGGGAACTATCGGCTCCTTCCTATGCTAGATATCCTGGCACATTATTCACCATAGTACTGTTAGATGAATTGAGAACACGGACTGAAGGAAAAAATATATTACCTTGCAACCGGACTGGTTTTGGCGGAAAACAAGTAAGGTGTATAACAGTCTTGTTTTGGTATCCTTGATTGAATATGCCTGGAAAGTAAGGAAACTGCCTGTGTAGTGTGTATTCATTGACTTAACTATGAAGATAACTATGAAGATAACGTCCCTTGCTCACTATTCTTAGAGAGGCACAGATCCACCCTACTGATGAGGTCCAACCAGACCGGAACACGTGTCTGGGGTTTCTGTCGGTACTCTTGTTCAGAGGAGAATTGCCTAGCATTTCGGTGCTGGACTGCCTCAGGGCAGGACAAAGACTGATATGTTTGGGATATTTCTTCTCTGTGAAAGATAGTGAGCTAAAGACACTGGGTAAGTCTCTCGTAACCAGGACTAATGTCTGGCAGAGGGACTCCCAGGACCCCCCTTGTTAATTTTCATTGATTTAACTTCAGGATTCAAAACTGTTTTGAGGAACCAGCTCTGGCACAAATTGGTATCGTGGGTGAGACCTAAGGGTCTGCGTTCAATGATAATGCATATATATTCAAATACGAGAGTCAGAATTCAGCTTGATGGACGTGGCAGAGTTTCTGACTGGACTCCAGCGACTAGGAGAGTAAGGCAGGGTTGTATTCTGGCGGCCACTCTTTTTAAGCTGTACCTGGTGGACGTGAATGGGGGGTTTGCATCGCCAAATGCGTGCAGAGTCAGGTGCGATGTATTATATGTGGGTTGAATGGGATATGCGGATGATCTGCTGATTTTAGATTACACACCATATGGTTTGCATGTTCAGTTCGATGCCCTTGGCAAGTATGCCCTGGAGAATGGCTTGCGTATTAATATAAATAAGACAGAGGGCCTCATTACACGTTGTGCGTTAAGGGATTAACGTTATCGGTAATGGAATACTGGTATCATTAAATCCCAACCCCAATTACGACCCGGGTTACCGCTATTAGCGGCACCGCTAAGTACGGTGCCACTAATAGCAGCTAGTTCGCGGGCGCGCGACCCTTCATCCCGTAAATTGCAGCTTGTCGCTAATAGCACACCATCACAAGCCATGCGGGCATGCAAATAGCGGCATGGTAAAGCCCCAAAAACCCCTTACCAGCATGGCGCTAATACCGGCATCGCGAACCACCCGTTAAGAGAACTGAGCAGTGTTCCCACCTGCCACAGGTGGACACAATCAGCACAGGTGGAGGCAATGGAGACTGTGCCAGCACAAAAGGAGCACACCACACCCCTTCACACAACCCTTCCCACACCAAGATGGTTCCAATACTAGCAGCATTACATGGGCTGGAGGACATGATTGCAGTGCAGCAGCAACAACAACAGGCAGCACAGAGGAGACGCAGGAGGAGGAGGAGGAGGAGAGCAAGACAGGCGCAGCAAGCACCACCAAGGCACCTAGTAATACCACAGAGGCAGCCACCAATCCCCAGGATCCGAGCCAGTCCATTTAACCTAACCCCCGAGCAGATACACACCCTGTACCGTCTGGACCGGGATACCATCACCAGCATCGTGGACATGATACATGACGACATTGTGAGCCTCATAGACATCAGAACTGCCATCCCCCCTCTACTGAAGGTGGTGACCGTGCTCCACTTCCTGGCCACAGGCACCTACCAGCATACAGTGGGGCAGATGCATGGCATCTCACAACCCGTATTCTCACGCACGCTAAACCAGGTACTCGATGTCCTCCTGAAGCATGCACGTGAACACATATTCCTGCCACGGACTGCCCAGGAGATCGCAAACAACAAAGTTGGCTTCTATTCACTGGCAGGCATCCCAAGTTGCATCGGGCCCATCGACTGCACACATGTGGAATTGGTGGTCCCACATCACAATGAAGTAGTCTACCAGAACAGAAAGCAATTCCACTCTATCAATGTCCAAATGGTATGTGACGCAAACAAGATAATCACACATTGTTGTGCCCGATTTCCCGGATCAACCCATGATTCAATGGTCCTGCGGAACTCAACCATACCACGCTACATGGAGCGACAAGCCGGACAACGTTTGTGGCTACTTGGTGAGTAGCAGGACAAGCACATGGCAGTGTGATGGGGGGGAGAGATACATACTCCAACTGGGTGTGATTGGGGGTATACATATTCCAACTGGGTGTAAACAGCTGTCCGTAGGGCACATGGACATACAGATGTACGCCAATGTCCATCAGGGAAGGCCACAATGTACTTGAGAAGAACCCACATGCAATTTGAAGCTGCACAACATTGAGAACAATCCAGGTTTCCAAATATCACACATCCATCCACATCCACATTGCACATCATGCCACACCACATAATACACAAATCAGCAACATGTCGTCAAGATAGTTATACAGAATTAGCGCAGCACAACATCAATATAGCAATGTGCCCTTGAATGCATGCAAAGGGATCACCCCTAGCCATAGCATTGAACCACGCACCTATAGCACCACTGAAGTGATGCTTCACAGCATGGCAACATCGATGTCGGAATGGCAGTACACTAGCAGTGTGGTACCAATTTTGCCTGGGCCCAGGGACACCTAAGACCTGGCCTCACCCAGGACATGTCAATTACTGTCGGAGGCATGAATAGGGCATGCCCACTTGCAGGGTCGAGCTCGCCTTTGCACATTGCAGTCACACAGATCGTCTGCATGCATGCTGGTAATCGTGGATTTCAATCACAATGCAAAGTGAAGACACGGTTCAGGTGCATAAGCAGGTCGGGTGGGGCTCTCCTGTACGGCCATGAGAAGGTGGCCAAGATCACAATGGCATGTGTCATGCTGCACAATATGTGTATCAGACGGAATGTGTCACTGCCCCCTGACCTTCAAATGCAGCCACCTGATGAGGATGATGATGGTGATGAGGACGGAGGTGACGGGGATGGTGGTCATGCAAGAGGCGATGCCCAGGAGGGACGCTATGTGCGACAGCATCTGATGAACCAAATATTCTGAGACACAATTTAACTCTGTAGGATGGATATGGGTATTAGTGCACTGGTGTCTGTGGTGAAGCGCTAAATGGACCCTGTCATCAATAAAGTACACATACACAATGACGAAGTCCAAGCCTGTGTTTTGACTAGTCACCAGTGTATTAATGTATAATGAGATGATAAAGTGCTTGTTCCCAACTATCCCACCACCCTTTCCCACACCCCTCACCCCACAACACTCCCGAAACACCCTTTCCCCCCTGCCCCCACAACACTCCCGAAACAGCCTTTCCCCCCTCACCCCACAACAACCCCATGTGTGCCTTGCACAATGTTGGTGTCCTGCTGCACACGTGCAGGCTAGACCCTGCTGCCCCTAATTGCCATTGCCACCACCACCATTTGGAGGTTGGGATGATGTGCGCCGAGTGGTGCACATGGAGCGGCGGAGGGGGCTTGTCTGCCTGGAACTCGCTGATGATGAGGAGGCTGTCTGTCCCTGTGGTGGTGGTGGTGGGAACTGGCTGTCCATCAGGTCCGCTATACGCGTGAGGACCTGCCTCAGTTGGCCAATCTCAACGCACAGCCTGTTTGTACAGGCTTCCATAGCCTCCCTTGACTGCCTAGCAGTCTCTGTGATGTCCCCCCTGAGACGGGCAGCCTCTTCCACATGCTCTCCAACCAGCACAGTAATGTCCTCCTGGCGCTGCCTGATGGTCGTCAGGTCATGGCCACTGTGGCCAGCTCGTGGTGTGGCTGCTGCGCCTACATCTACGTCCCGGTCATCAGGTGAGGCCACCGGTGGGCTCCAGCTCCCTCCCGTGTTTTCCTCGCCAGACTGGCCATGGACACAGGAACCTGGTGTTGGCCGCGGAGTTGCTTCTGGGCTTCCTGGGGGGGTTGGGGTGTGCATTTGCATGCTGAACTCCATAGGGTCCTGCACATCTGACAGTGGCACTGTGGCAGCTGCCTCACCAGTGGAACTTGTGGCAGCGGAGTGTGGCCCCTCTGTGAGTGTGACCTGTGGTGGGGGTTCACGTCAGTGGGCGTGGCAATTGTTGCAGGTGTGGACTTCGGTATTGGCACAGTGGCGCTCTTGAGATGTTTGCCCCTCTGCAGGGGCTCACTCCTCCCTGTGCCACTTGCTGTGGTGGGGGTGTCCCCTGTCTCCTGTGCCCTGGGTTTTTTCCTTGCAGGGGGGCCCGAGTCGCAGTGGAAGGTTCTTCGCTGTCTGTATGTGAGCCTGTGGGGGACAAAAAGGGGGATGGAATTGGTGATGGTTCAACGTGCTTCATGCAGATTCAGTTCATCATACTGTTCTGTGCATTGGGACTTCATTGGTGGGAATTCAGGTGATGGGGCTGTTGAGTGGGTCTTCCATGCATGGGTCTGTGTGGCACTTGTCTGTGGTGATGTGTGCATGTGTGTGTGTTGGGGTGTGACACTCACATGGGCAGAGTTGTGTGCATGTATGAATGTGGCCGCATCCATGAGGTGAATGTGCCCTCACATTTGGGGGGTGCCTCAACATTCACAGTGCATTGTTTCATGTGTACACTTACCTCCATCTGATGTAGTGGCCACACCATGCTCCATGCTCCCGACTCCCTCGATTGACACCAATCGTGCTGGCGCAGGTCTCCTCCCACTCCTTCAATTTAATTGGTGAATCCGCACCACCTCCTGTGGCCATGGCCAGGTTGCGGTTCGCAGGCAGTATGCTGCGGACCCGGAGGCGGAGATCGTCCCACCGCTTCCTGCACTCCCGGACGGTGATGGTGGTGGTGCCCACCGCACTCACTTGCAGGGCGACCTCTGCCCAGATGGCCTTTTTCCGGATCAGGGTTTCCCGCCTCATGTCATTGGCATATACCACTTCAGAGTTTGCTGCTAGTGTCTCAGTCAGCATAATGAGTTCCTCGTTGGTAAACTTCTGTTTACGCTGGCGGTCGGTGTTTTTTTTTATGTCCTTTGGCATGGTGAGGGGATCCTCGTGGCTTTGTGATGGCACAGTTCTAGAAACAGATCCAGGGGGCGGAGGATGGCAATGGATTGTGTTTTTGAAGATGGCCGCCATGCTCTTTCCCGTTCCTGTGCGATGATGCTATTTCCGGTTCTGCTGTTTAACGGTGACCGCTAATACCGGTGTCCGCTATTTGCGTGCTTCTGGATGTCGGAAGTGCTATCAGCGCTTTCATCGGTGCCGCTAAGGGATTTTTTAGGGTCTTTAACGGCATTCCGGTAGGGTCATTACCGGCATGGCGTTATGCTCGTGTCTGCTGACTCGTAATGCTACGCAATTAGCACCCTCTTGACTAGGCGGACACGTTAATAGCGCCATGCCGGTAAATGCCGTTTTTTACCGCATACCGCATACCGCATACCGTGTAATGAGGCCCAGAAACTATGGTGTTTAATCCCCTAAAGGAAGGGGTCTAAGAAGTACATATCGAACGTAGATGGGAACCAATTGGAACAGGTTGTTGTATATAAATATCTCGGAATATTGATAGATGACAAACTAATGTGGGAAAAGCATTACGAATATGTTGAAAGTAAGGTAAAACAGCAGGCTCAAATAATTAGTAAATGTATTGGCCGCAAGGGCAAGGAGGGTTTTCCCCGAATACAATTCTATATTTGTATAACACCAAGATCTTACCAGTCATCCAATATGTAATGGAATTGTGGGTGGATAAATATTGGAAGAAAACAGATCTAGGAGGGAAACATATTTAATATGCTGTCTCGATTGCCCAAACGTATTTCAGTGGGTATTTTGCGATTGGAATTTGGTTTAATTGGAAGTGTAATCTGCATAAAATACAAGAAAGTTATGTGCTATGTGGGTTTGAGGGATTGGAATGAGCATTTAATCACAATGCAATGCATCAACTGCTTCCTAAGCAGACAAGCATCAGATAGGTTTGTCTAGGCTCAACACCCCAGCACTCAGACCAAGAAAATACAACCCACTAGGGAAAAAGGCTAGGTGCACCCTTTTTCGAGAAAGACAAGAGTTTTTATTTTGTATACAAAAAATAAAGGCGACAGTGTATTATAAATCCACTGTCGTAGAGCTCTCTGCCATCCTTTGTACAACACTCACATTATAAACACAAAAATCATCACAGGTGACGCATTTGAATTACAACTTTAATCCCCCACCCACATTTGCTACCACCTACATACATGCTAATAACCACATAGAGCCCATTCCCCAATTGGTTCTGCTGTCTTTTCATCATTCGTCGCCTCACGCGGGTAACATTTTTGTGCATCGTCAATCACTGTGGAATAATTAATTACTTTCGACTGGCACCACCCTTCAATCCTAGTCACGTGATGTGCACATGGTTATCTACAGTGAACTCAGTGGTTTGACTTTGAGGTCAGTCTGGTCCTTGGTAACAAAGCATCCCTTTTCTCATCACAGACACGTTAGCGACCCCATCATACCCTCCCCACTGTATGAGCATCACGCTTGGCTCTCCCTACCACAAACCATAGATCATGTTGTTCTCCGCTTTCCCCTTTATCAGTTCTCTCTCCCAAGTGTAACCCTAGTGTCAACCAGTTAGCGAAGGATTTATAAACCATTTTCGTACACAGCTGGTATTTCATATAGGTTGACCATTATTCTGGGGGGCGCTTGTGTCTTAAATCTTAGTTCATGTTTTGGCAACCTGGGACCTCTGCCTTGTTAACCAAGAGTATGACCTTTGTGTTAGGCTGCAGCACCTCACCGGTTCAGCTGCACACATTCCTGATTAATAGTTCAAAAGCTAATTAATGTGGGTGTACGTGCGTGTTCCTTGTCGCGTCTGGGAATCAAAATGCAATGGGTAAACAAGGGATAACGCCTCATTGTTCTGTGTCTTCCACACATCGTGTGAGTCTTCAGGCCTACTCTTAAATGCAACACTGCTTTGTACTAAAACTACAGTATACTTTTTGTGATTCCATTGCAACACTACTGGTTAGCTCACCCCCTATGTAATTCCCGAACTCCTGCCAGTTAATCCCCTCTACAAATCACCCCTGTGCCCCTGCACCGTCCTGTACCCATTCTCCATATTTTAATATATTTTCTGCAATCTAAATCGTCTGGGAGGGACGGCAATCTGTACATGCATCCCAACACTTGTGTGCTAGATCTATTGGTGTAACATATGTAAAATGGACCTAAGGGTTAGACCTTTTCGACTGAAAAGCTATCTTGCCTGGTACTGAAATTTAGTGTTAAAAATGTGTTGATGAATTCTGGAAATGAAGTGGATATAGTGACCATCAGCTGGAAAGAAAATACTGGCAGATTTATACAAAGTTTGCTAAATCGCAAGGTTATCCCAAGACACATTAGGACATTTTCTGCTAGTTACGCGTTGCCAAATTATTTTAGGATTAAAATGAATGCTGTTAGAATATTGGAAATATTGGAGCCAGAATGAATATCTCCTGTGGTGAGCGGTTGTGTAGACTCAGTGGAGAAAACAGTATAGAATCGATCAAACATCTGTTGTTTTGGTTTACTACTATATATTACTCTAATTACCTGCTTGTTCCTGAAACTACATGAGCACCCTTTTTTAGAAGGCAGTGATCTTATTTGTATTTATTATATATAGAAAATTGTATGTTATAATAATGAAGATTTTAGATTTGCTAACTGAAGGGATCTTATTTAACAGTGATTTCTGTAAGACTGTGTAATGCATATGTGATTTTACTTAAAGGTGATGTAAGGAAAAATGTTAATACACAAAGTCAGGGTTTGGCTATAAGTATATTTAAATAAATAAATACATCAATTGCCTCAATGGGAACACGATTTAAATCACATACAACTTAGTTGCTAAAATTAACCCATTACCTTTTAGATAACTGTTTTTGCAGGCAGAAATGCTTATCATAGATCTCCTCAAAGTAACAAGGACATGCCATGCTACTGGTGTATTCCCTGGAGAAATAGATCCAACTTGATAACATTTGAAAGAGTAGTAAAGAACAAAGACAGTTTACCACATTTCATTGCAATACAAAAACTAGCAGCATGCCACCTTCTAACCTTACAAATAGCAGCCTAACCTAAACCCCTAAAATCGCTCTGAACCTGATGAATGGCCTTCCTATAACTGTGCGTTCAATCGTCCTTGGAGAAGCGGGCAGTCCTGGGAAGACAGTTTCTTGCCCCAGGAGTCGATGTTCACTTGTCCTTATTTGACATTGGTTGGGATCTTACTCACCTTTGTTCACTTTCCTCCTGTACACCTGTTTCATTCGATCAAATGGAATTAAACATCTCATTGTTCTCTGATCTTGGGGCTAGCCTGCAGCCTTTTTTTCTGATCTGGGAACCTTGTACGTTTCCATGAGTCCAGTGTCTCATACAAACTCCATATTGTTGTAGTCTATTCCGGCTCACACTGACAGGGCTTTCAAGCAATATTAGAATATTTCATTGGGACTGCAGGCCTAACAACTGAGGCCTTATATTTAATATCAGCAGCCCTAAAGTCTGTGGCCTCATAATATTGCATATTACTGCCCCAGATAATAGAGGTTTAACATCCATGCTAAATAGGGAAGAAAAGCATAAAACAAAGGAATGTTCTTTACTTGAACAATCCCCTGCTGAACTATCTTTTTTCACAACACATTTCATGATCTATTACATCATAATAATGTTATGGGCACCAGATCAGCCTGGACTGTCCTTTATATATATTCCTTAATACAATAACTAGATATTTATATTCAACAGTGTATCAATCTCCATTTACAATTGATTGCCAAGCTCGATTCTCTGGGGTATCCAGCCATTGGCGTAACTTTGCTGAAAATGTGGGGGGTCGGGGGGTCATGGCTTCTAAATGAAAGGGGCCCCTGCCAAATGAGTGGGACAAAATGTTGTGCCACAAAAGGTGGGGGGCGGGGCAAACACCCCTGTGCCCCCCTAAAATGACGCCAATGTCTCCAGCTGCCTAGCAGCTGTCTGTACATTAATTGACCTTTTGTTGGAACTCTATCGGCAGCTGTATTAAACCACAATAATCAATATTATCATGACTACTCTCAGGGATTAGAAAGGAATGTTTTTAAAACCTTCTACAGTACACAAGGATTCACAGCAGTGGGTTGTTTTGAAGGCTCTCCTCTCAGTATCAGTTTCTTTGCGGTGTGTCTGTCTACTTATATCAGAGAGCTGCTGGACCTGGGAATAATATAAAGCTGAATCAGGAAACAATGCAGTACAAGAGCTAACCAAGTAAACAGGATTTTAGAAGAGCAACTTACCCACCTTTTCCTTTCAGCTGTACAATAAATAAGAATCTTAGTTTGCTGTAGGGGGTGAGAGAAAAGAACCAAAAAGGGAGAACATTTAGGGTTTTTTCAGAAAATGCCAATTATGTACAAAGAAGCCTGTGGTTTTTTCCTTGTAAGAGCTAGGAACAAATGGTTTGCTGTGCTGAATTCACCATTTTCCCGGCTTTCAGGAACAGGTTTAGTGGAAGCCAAAAAAACATACTTTGATATGGTTACCAGCCATTTTGTGAGAAGTGGGCAATTTTGCCCTTTTTTCCAATAGGACATGCGTGGACGGAATGGAAGAGTAGAGTAGGAAAGCCGAATGGGAAGACAGAAAGGCATACATTTCTGAAAAGTAGACAAAATTCCAAGTTTAGGAAGGGGTGATTTGCATAGGTCAGGAAACAACTATGTAAGGAAAAATTCCATAGTTTGGGGAAAAATTGGAAAAATGACAGAAAAAATGGTATGTGGTGGACATGGTGGACATGGTTGGGCCGGTAAGGCAATGGCTTCTGTGAATTTCGAGAAAAGCAATGCCCCGCTACATTCCCCTGACTCTTACAGTTAGGGAATCACACATTTTTCATAATGTTTCACAAAACAAGCAATACCACAAGGCAAACACGTTGCCATGGTACACATATTTTTTATGCCTACAGCCTAAACAGACATACTTAGCATATGTAAGGAAAACAAATATGGTGAGAAAGGGTATGCATACATTTTTTGAAAGAGCACAGGCAGACCTTTTTAAGGGTAGATGAGTTGTGCAGGTTACAAATGTGTATAGTGCCTAAAGCAGCAACTAAATGTAGGTCACAGATCGGAAATGAAAGGGTTGTGTACACCAGAAAATTTTCCAAAATGTTATGAAAACCACGCAAACACAACACATGCCCTACCTTCCCGCATTCCCACAGGTGTCCAGACGAAAACGGTACCTCAGATGTGTGGGTGCACCTACCCGGATGCAAAGGGAAAAGGCTAAACCTCTCAATTGTTTTGGCAGAGCAGATTTTGCGGGAATTTGCTCTTGTGGATAACCTGCAGATTTGGGAATAGGGTGTCGAAGCCACCAAGGAAAACTGGGAAGCCCATGCATTCTGAAAAGAAGACACTCGTGGGAATCCACAGAGGTCTGACTTGCATGAATCGCCCCAGAATTTAGTACCCACAATCACCTGTAAAGTCCGAAATTTGGCAAAAAACGGACCATTTTCAAATATTTCCCTCTGCCCACTCACCATAACACACCGCCAACAACACATGTCCTACCTTCCCGCGTTCCCACAGGTGTCCTGATGAAAATGGTACCTCACGTGTGGGTACACCTACCTGGGCGCAAAGGGAAAAGGCTAAACCACTGGTAAACCCCAGTCTTTCGGCACAGCAAATTCTGCAGGATTTTGATCGTGTGGACAACCTACAGATTTGGGCCTAGGGTTTCTAAGCCACCAGGCAAAACAGGGAACCCCATTCATTTCTGAAAAGAAGAAACCCATGGGAATCTACAGAGGTCTGACTTGCGTGAATCACCCCAAAATGTATTACGCACAATCCCCGGCAAAGTCCAAAATTTGGCGGAAAAACAAAATGTTCAGAAATTTCCCTCTGCTCACCCATCGAAACATGCCACCAACAACACATGTCTTACCGTCCCGCGTTCCCACAGGTATCCCCCAAAAAAACGGTACCTCACATGTGTGGGTGCACCTACCTGGGCGCAAAGGGAAAAGGCTAAACCAATGGTCACTCCAAGCCTTTTCGGGAGAGCAGATTTTGCGGGATTTCACTGTTGTGCACAACCTACAGATTTGGGCCTAGGGTGTAGAAGCCACCAAGGACAACAGAGAACCTCATGCATTTCCGAAAAGAAGACACCCATGGGAATCCACAGAAGTCTGACTTGCGCGAATCGTCAGACAATTTATTACCCACAAGCACCGGCAAAGTCCAAAATTTGTCGACAAAACCCCCCCAAAATGTCAGACATTTCCCTCTGACCACCCACCGAAACATGCCGTCAACAACACATGTCCTACCTTCCCGCGTTCCCAAAGGTGTCCCAATGAAAACGGTACCTCACATGTGTGGGTGCACCTACCTGAGTGGAAAAGAAAAAAGTGTTGACCGCCCACAAGTTCTGCGGCAGTCCCAGGTTAGCCCTGGCAGGGTCCCCCTCCCTTCCCAGAGGTAAATTCTGTAACACATCCCAGCCAGACCTCCAGGACAGTTGGGGGTGATGTCCCTGACCTTGGGCACCCGTCTCCCATGTGTGTCGACCATCCCGAAGCCCAGCCTGGACCTCTGGCTGGGCTGCGTTTCTGCCTTTCCCTCCGGGGGAAGAATGGGGACACTGCTGGAACTGCGCCTGGACTTGGAGACGGTCAACCCACGGGCGGGCCAATACATGCAGCCGCATGCTTGAGGGGGTCTGCACCAATATTTCTGGTGGTCCTCTACCCCCCACCCCAAATGGATGGCGGGGCATCTCATTTAGCCCTCCCTGGGGGCAGATAGGGGCAGAAATCTGCCCCAGGGAGGGCTACATAAGGTGCCCCCCATGCACTTAGGTTGGGGGGCCCTTTCATTATAGAAAAATCCTGGTGGTCTAGTGACCCCCGACCCAAATCAGGGGGGGCAATACATATGGCCCCATGCTTTGGGGTGAGGGCTGCTTACATAGTAAGCAGCATCCCGCCCCCCACTTCACAAACAATGTCTAGTGGCATTCCTGGGAGCGGATTGAGCGCTCTGCATCTGATCCGTGGCCAGCAATGCTTCAAAAAAGGTGTTGCTGGAAAGGGGAGAGTCTCCCCTTTCCAATGACACCTCCCTCGATCTGAATGGCACAATAGTGCCACAGATCGAGGGAGAGAAAGGGGGACACTCACCTTTCATTTTCAGTGCAGCAGCCGAAAAATGGCTTCCCCCGGTGAAAATTACTTTCAGTTTCATGGCAGCACGCATTACGATTGCTGACGTGAAACTGAAAGAAATCCAACCCTCGGGCCGTAAGGAGGATCCTCCTCCTCACATAGCACAGGGGTCGGATTTCATTTTTAAAAGGAGGGGCTATCTCGTCCTTGGCAACAGGAACGTAGTGCCAAGGACACCATAGCTCATCCTTGGGACTTAAGGGGTGAAGCAGAGCTTGGAAGTGATCCACAGTCATGCTGGCTTTTATTGCGATGGGCAATTGGTTCAAATAGAGTGGAGTGAGTAGGAAGAAAGAGCAGGCGTGAGAGGAGGCTACGGGGGCATGGGACAGTGACGTTGAATGCAAAGGAGGAACGGAGGGAACGAGATGGTGAGAAGACAGATACACAGTCAGCCACGTACAGAGGAACAAGTCCATTGTTAGCTTTTCATATCAGGAGAATAGACTTGGAAAGGGAGATATTTTGGATGGAGAACCGGCCACAAAAGTGTCCGTAGGTAGAAGTGGATTTGGATCTGGGTAGGTTGTAGAGAGTGTGGGTAGAGAAATTGAGGACTTTGCATCCAGGGAGAAAGGAGTAGAGAGGAAGGCCAAGGGATAGGCATCAGTGGTAGTCCAGTTTGCTGAACCTGAGGGTGGAGAATAAAGTTTCATAGAGTGGTGCAAAAGAAATGGACACATTTTCTGAATGCTGAGAAAGTGAATACAAGCAGAATAGATGGTGGTAGTGATGTTGCTATTGGAGGTCACCATCAAAGAGGACCCCATGGTTGCGAGTCTTGGGCAAATGAGCAAAAGAGTCCAGCAGGGAGGCGATAGGAGAGGCGAGGGATGGCATTGGATGCTGGGAGAAAGACAACTTCCATTTTCAAAGGGCTGAGTTAGAAACATCTGTGGGAGCTATTCAGTGTGCAGTGAGACAGTTGCAATCCATTCTGAGATCGCTGGGTGAAGAAGGGAAAGGAGAAATATATTTGAGTGCAAAGAGATGATAGTGAAAGCCAAATTACGAGATATGTCCACCTAATGTAGAGGAATAGGGGGTTAACACCAGAGATCCAAGAACGGATCCTTGGGGGATGTCAACAGAAAGAGAGTGGGGTCCGAGATTTGCACGTTCCAACACATTTTATAAGAGCAACCTTCCAGGTAACAGGCAATTTAGGCAAGAGCATATTTGCAAAACCAAAGGTCCTGGAGAGAGGAGTGCTTGGCAGTGTTGAGAGGTCCAAAAGGATGAGTATAGCAGATAATTTGGAGACATGCACGAGTGCAGTCTCAGTGGAGCGTTTACTATGGAAGCCAGATGGAAGTGAATCTCCAAGGGCACTTAGTAATCCAGTAGAAGAGCACCTGCTAAAGAACCTTTGAATAATGGTGTAGGAGGGAAACTGGTTGATAGTTCACTGGGATGGTTTGGTCAGTAGAGAATGTATAAACAATGGGCTAGATAGTTGCAGATTTGAAAGAGGCAGGGAACAGTCCAGCAGAAAGAGGTTAAACAGCTCAGAGAGATGAGGTAGTTGGGACTAAGCATTTGACTGTTTGAGGAGCAAATGGGTCATTGGGAGTACAAGGTGGGTTTGGTGCTGTGAAGCATGTGTGCTAATTCAGTATGAGAGTTACAGTAGAAGTGTAGGATGGTTAGGTGGTGTGCAGAAGGAGGGTGGGGAAGGGGGGAGAAAGAGAAGGGCTGTGAAAGGGTCATGAATTTGAGAGGTTTTAGAGAAAATGTAGTGAGTAATGCCATTGCCATAGATGGAGAAAGCAAAGGATATTGGCTTGGAGGTGTGTGCAAAGCTTTGCGGGTATATGAAGTTTTCCTGCATAATTGTAAAAGTGGGAGTTTAGGTTTGTGAAGTAGGAGGATATGGAAGAGTGCAGTGCAGAAGAGAGAGCAGAAAGAGCATTTTGTAGGCTGTTTGTTGGGTGATGGTCTGGGATGTGTGCCTGTCTCATCAGTCAGGATGCATGTTTGTTTGATCTGGATCTCAGAGGTGACCCAGGGCAAAGGAAAGGGACACAAAGGTGTGAATGTGCGTGCAGGATGTCATTCATCAAAGGGAGTCATATGTGCACAATGAAAGTTAGAAAATCATGTTCAATGCAAGAGGCATGAATAGGGGAGAAAGAAAAGATAGAGGTCCTCACATCATCAAGGTGAGAGAAAAGAGAGTCCTGCTTGGATTCCCTCTTAGTAATTGAACAGGGCAGATGGGGAGTAAAGGGTGGAGGAACTGAGATATTAAAGTGAACAATGTCATGATTGAAGGGAGAGGGGCCAGTGGAAAGGTCAGGTAGAAGAGCAAATTATAGAGAGGTCAAACGAGATCACACAAAATTGGGTAGAATGATCATGCAGTGAGTGGAGGGAGTGGTAAGATAGGAGGGAGTTAAGTTCAAGGGGTGTGGCTGTGCAAAGTTTGGGAAGGCTAAATTGTCCAGCATGACAATGGGAACGTCAGTAGAAAGTGACTCAAGGAGGAAGCGCAAGCAAAGGAAGGAGGAGTCAAGTGGGCAAAGGGGATGATAGCCATAACAGTGAGAGGAGTAACACAGAGAATACAATACATTAAAGATAGATTTAACTTAATGGTCTGAATAGAGAAATGAAACAAAACAGGCTTGTCGGATAGAGGCCAATTGGTAGAGATGCTGTTAAAAAAAACAAAATGCAAAGAATATGCGATAAAAGGGTCTCAATTTCTCCTTCCTTTTTCTTACTCTGTTAAATCTCAAAATGTGGTGGTCAGAAATGTAATATTGTGAATGCTTCTAAATTAACAGGAACATATCAAACAATTGGTTCCTGGCACAGAATACCACATGACCAAAGATTATGTGCAGTGGTAAGGTTGAGACGATTTGACACATATTAACTAGTCCAGAGTTAAACGACAAGAATGAACTGGGTTACAAGGTGCTTGTACGTAAAAAGGAAAATATTGGTGGGAGCAAGTTTTAGTCTGCTATATTTTCAGTGAACTTATTGGTTATTAGTACTGCAGTGTTGCATATTTGGAAATCATTTTTAAAGTGGCTATGTAACACCTAAGGAAAAGGAAATTGTACTAACATTTCTTTGTGGACTGGGTGCAACCAAATATAGATTTGTCAGTCGGATAATTAATTTTAGATTCAATGATTAGAGTGATATAGTTCAATGAAGGATTAGGGTGTTTTTAAATATTTATACACAAGTATATGTATTTTGTATTGGGTGTGGAATTATACGTTTTAATGTACTTTTTGTAATTTTGTAATAGGAATAGTGCGCTCAAAAATATTATTGTCCCGAGGGTTCGGCATCTGTTTTTAACCATACGTTGATCGATCGTACAAACATTTCCTATGCACCTTACCGTAGTTTTCCTCTTTTTTACACATGTGAAAACAGGCAGCAGGGCGTGGCCATCTTGTGATAATCTTATCCGTTGCTGCATCGCCCAAGGTGGACTGCCCTGGCGGTACAAAATCATATCCCCCGCCCCTGAGGTTTACATCACCAAACCTAGTGATATTCTGCGGCTATCTCCATGACGTTACTGGGCAGCGTAGCCAAACGCGCCCGGTCCTCACCTACGTGTTAACGTAGGCTGACGCAGAACCCACAATATCAACACACATCATCTCACAACACAGCACGTCTCAATTTTGAATATAAAACTATACTTTTAAAGGAAATAGCAAAACTGTACAATTTGTAAAGCACTTTTATTTCACGATAAACGCTCCGAGAACATCCGGCAATTACCACATTCATTTTATTTGTTCTCGATCCACAAATGTTTATCGTGTGTCACGCGATGTTCCTTTTGGGTATAAGAAGCGCATTGGATGCATCGTGAATCACAAGGCTTGGGCATCAGCTTGGCACTAGGCCACCGTAAACGATGTCAGGTTGCTCCTTATCACTGGTACCGCGTAAGGGCATATCGGCCCGTGGCGATCGTCCTAAAAAAGCATTATTGTGATCCAGCCATTCAAGTGTATCTGCAGCTGCCGGTTAAAAAACCTGTCAGTTGGTACCTGAAATCGATGACAATCGCAGAAAGGCAGGATGTAGCTGTTTGAAAAACATAACAGAAATGTGTCTCAGTAGCCGATCTTTATTACAATTTATCATTTTACCCATTAATTCAGCCCATCTTAAAACTAATGATGAACACAGACGTGAAACAATGGGAACACAGAGAAAACAACGTGGAAAGTAGTCTACAATTTGCTTCAGAAGTTAGTGCTATGGAGTATGTTCAGCTCGAAAAGGGATGAGGAAGCTGACGTTACAATTCGAAGAATACATAGATGGTATTTTAATTAAATATTAGCTTTGAGCCTGGGGGAACCCATTGGCGGACTACATGCATCTTGATGCTGGACTGCCCATGTGCCCGGGACAAAGACAAGTACACACACAGGTTGTATTTGCGTGTCATTGCAATATGCCACAAAGAACAACCCAGTACAATATAAGCCAGCAATAGCGGTCGGCTAATGATAAGTTGACTCGTTGGTCTATAAAATCATCGAAAGTAAAACGTACATAATATTCAGCATTTCCATTCTCTCAGCGTAACGCAGAGACTCCGTTCAGATGAACGATTTTTCATAAAATGAAATTACAGGTTCCTTTGTCCAGGTTTGGAATGGTGAACCTTATCATATTTGACAGTATTACACTCCCCGTTTCATTCATTCCTTTCAAAATCATTCCTTTCTTCGAAAAACAATTGAACCTTATACTGTGTACGATGCGTGGGTTTGCTCGGCTCACAAGCAAAAATTCAAAGCCACTGACCTTCACTCAGAATGGGAGCCAATAGCCCTTTAGACCACAGTGGCATTAAAAATATTTTTTAAAAACATATGAATTGTTTGCTGCCATCCACCAATGGCGTGCAAAATTTCTAGTGTTTTACTTGGTTCCACTGGAGAACTTCGCACTCTCCCAGCGACTCCCACAGCCAGCCCACACCACCTGTCAGCTCAGCCCATCTCGTGTTCACACAGCAAATCACGTAAACATTTTTTGCAAGGAGCAATTCTCGAGCCCTGATAAAATGTGCTTGTACCAGAATGTTCGAGCAAGCCCTGCTGCAACCCCCTCCTGCCAGGCCCCTGAACCCATGACCGCAGTTAAATATTAGAGGCCTATAAATTGCACACGTGTGTTGTACTATCCCACTTTGGGTCACTAGCGAGGTGAAGGGTGTGGGGGTCTAGCCCCTGAGGCAACCAGTGGGGGTCGGGATTGATAACTCACAGGTTTGGCACATCAGAGCTAGAAAGGCGGTGGAGTGACACATGTTAATTTAGGACAGAATATACTGTGACTGGGGTCTTGTTTTATTGGTCAGCAAGGAAGAGTCACGCTTCTGGTACATGAAAAGAATAGCTTTGGAGGGGCACAAGGTTGAACAAGCAATAATTTTCCAGCAGCAGGGGTGAGAGTTGCATGAGAACATTTGTTGAGATGGATGAACAAATACAAGTCATGGTTTGGCCCTGACACACACAGGACAGTGATTTCAGAGGAAGAATTAAATTAATACATTCTTTGTTTGCAAAACACCTTGTCTCGGCGCATCCATGAGAAAGGGACTTGGGAGGCACAGGCACAGGAGGAAAAAGGAGGTTGCTGTCAGTGCTCACTGTCCGCGGCGCTGCTGAGTGGGAAGGGAAACTTCGCAAATGCCAGAATGCGGCCTAGTCCAAAGGTGGAGTCGATGGTACACAAAATGGAGTCCAAGTGTGTCTGGCAATAGACCCACCTCTGCTTATGTCAAGGCCTTCTTCCCTTCTTCCCCATGGCTGCAGAAGGGCAAAGGAGGTGTCCCCCACAAGTGCAAGAGCAGGGTGTCATTTTCGTGTATAATGTTTGGGGGTTAGGGGCTCAACAGACCCGCTCCTTCCTTACATCAGCAACAACCCCCAACACATGCACCCATGAATATATTTGGTCAGAGTGCAGCTATTTCTCCCCAACAACCCACTTTGATGCGCTGTTTTGCTCACAGTCAGTAGTGCGTGCCGAGTATCTTATCTAGCCTAGGTCTCATCCCTTTTGTGGGACGAGTAGTTATTTAGCTATTTGGGCAACTGTTTGGTAAAGCAATTGCAGAACCCCAAAGGTGCTTTCATGCTGTTATCCATCTGGCCCTCCCACGATCAGTGAAGGTCCCACAGTAGCTCGACAAAACTGGGAAGTGTGAAAGCACAGCGTTACATTGTATGGCATTCATAAAAATTGTACTTGTTGAAAAAATAATTGACATAGAGGATAGATTTCAAAAGACAAATTGGATGCTTATTTTGACACTTTATATAAACATTATTGATAAAAAAAACAGATGGTAATCATTTGTACCTGGAAGTGAACTGTTGCACAAGCTCTGCTTTAGGTGGACAGGGCACATTTGCAATGTTTTGTGGCAATGAATGTGTCCACGGAACAAAATCGCACGCGATTCCATGAATATGTATGTCCAAGACAGTCATAATAAGATCTTTCACAAAATCGAATTCCATTTCCTTCTATATTGGCTTGACAACCCATTTTTTGCTTCTTTTAGTAAAGGCCATTGTGTAGCGAAGCATCCCAAGGTTTCCCACAGTCCTCGATTGTTCACGGCCTACATTCTCGTCATGCACTAATACCGCTAGTATTGTCCTATATTGCATCCCGTCTATGCCGAAATGCAATCTCTTGGGCCTGTACTTTAGGCACATATTGTGGAACACCTCCAAATCCCCTGTGTGACGGAATTCTGTGAGTCCGTTCAGATCTTTTGATAGAGTTTTATCAAACACAATCTTCTGAAGAGCTTTGTGTGGAGGTGAAGATGGAATAAACCACTTCTTCTTCCGTCCCTGCTCTGGCGACAAAGAGCCATGTGCACATAGGTGGAAATGTTGGTTTTCTTTCCAAGCGTGGACGTTGGAACAGTGGTGCATTAGTGACCGCCATTTTTCTAGTAGAATTTCCACGGACCCATCGCAAGTTTTGGAGCTCCACCAAAGATGGTTGCTGAAAGACTGGAACCACTGTAAAATATTTTCAGAACCTTTTTTTCCTGCAGCTGAGATTTCTTTATTGATTGATTTGGCAATGTGCCATACATCAAAATGATGGCGAATATTTGGAAACTGCTCTCTCATTGCCTTGGCTACTGAAACCTGTCTGTCCATGGCTATGAGGTCAATTTGCATTCCCCTCGATTGGAGATCTTCTAGGGAGTTTCTGCCTGGCCACTGAGGATTGCCATTCGGACACCTGCACGACCACAGAACTCACAATTTTTTTAGTTTCCATGTCCTGAAAGTGGCATGTGCAATACTTTGCTGAAAATCCGGGGCTATCACACTGTCCATCGCCAGCTAGCCTGAACCATTTTTCAGAAAATGTACTTTGAATAGACATTTGTTAAATTTTCAAAGATACACTAATAGCAGGGAATAGATATTGACATTGATATTTGTAGTACTGCGTTTTAGAAAGGAACTGTAGTCCCACAAATTGACTGAAACTGGACAACTTACTGAAACTAGAGCCACTGAAAAGTAAAGCAGCTGCACACAGTAGATTTCCAGTTGGCAGTTTCCCCAGCATCGGTTGAGCGGACCATGAACATTTTGCATGGATTATTTCACAGGTGGCTCTTATTTTGAGGTTACTGCCTTGTGATACGCCAGTCACATTCACCAATGGCTTCCCGCATACTTCCCCTCTCACTGGATTCACACATTTCAGCATCATTATAATCTCTGTCACACAGCTGTCGAATACAATGTATTTGGGCTCCTTTATTAAACTATCATCCTGCATGAATGTTGTTTCTGACTCATCTGTGGTTGACATATCAGCCCAACTGGACAAACTGTAGTCGAGATCTTTGGCTAGTTCCACGGTCAATTGTGTTGATTCTTCAGTCTTTGTTATTTCAGCTTCTGTTACTTGAACACAAATCAGAGAAAACATCAGTGTTGATTGTTTATTGGGTGACCCTTTTTTGGCGGGTGTCGATTGTGTCAAGTGGTCTGCGACTAATTCAAAAGCCTCTTCATTACATTCAGTTTCATCTTCATCTGGTGGAGATGTCGCATTGTAGCAATGGTCTAACACCACTTTGCTGGCTTCGCCGGTCAAATTCAATTCATTTTCTGGCCATTGGGCAAAAGCATCTCGAGTCTGCTTATTGATTTGGACAAGCTGAGCCTCAAATAATAGTTGCGCCATGGTGAAATCAGTTTGGCAAGCAGCATCTCTGATTTCTGTAGCTGTCTGTGTCTGCATAATTTGTCCACCATCGGGCAACTAGAAGACGGGTTGGAAAAACATATTCAATGTAAATCCAACATACATTATATGGTACTTTAGATTTTTTAAAAGCATGTTATGAAGGAAACAGCACAAAACACTGTTTGGAAATGAAATTGTTTGTTAGTTACCTTTGCTTTCTTGGTTTTCTGTGAAACCTTCTTCTTCACTGTAATGACTGTACCAGCAAGCTGGCCCGCCAACTCGGATCCACGTGCCTCCTCTTCTATATCCCAATATTGTATACATCCCTAGAAAAGAATATTCATTAAAAATAAGTAATTCGTATTTGAAATCAAATTATTCCATCGCACACGTGGCTTACACAGATACCCTCGTACACCGTGCACGCCACTTAGTCAAAATATACATTTTGAATTTTACCTCATTGATGGCTAGTTTACTCGATCAAAGATGACTGTGGGAAACCCACTGATTAAAATGTTGCACTGAAGCAATTTACAAAAGATGCTCGTTTATAATAATGTCTCTGTCTAATGGTATCAGATCTAGGACCTGATTTTTTTCATTCGAGGGAACTCTCAGTATGCATACCTCTGGCTCTGTATCAGCTCCGAAGGATGATGTAATTGTAGTCGAAGTACCAGCATCACCCTGTAACACAGTACTTGTTTTAGTCTGAATGAAAACGAGTGAAATTGAACACACACATAGTGATGCAGACAATGGTACAAATCAATAAAAACAAATGACAGGATACGTGAATTTGAACATATTATCTCAAATTCCATGCATAAAACATTTCTGGAACAGAATAGCTAAATAAAACTACCTGATGCACGCTCAAATTTGTTGTTGACTCCAGGAAAGACATGGATGCAGAATCGTGCTCCTTCATATTCAGTGCGTTGTCATGGAGTTGTAAAGGGAAAATTAGATTTGATTTAGAAATGATATCCTAAAAATGTAACATGTAAAGTAACCGATTACGAAAAGATTATGCGTATTTCCAAGGGCACCATAGCATAGTTGTCTGTGCCCATAAATCGTTTTCTATGATGCTCCTAAAACCAATGACAGATGTTTAGCAAAATGGGGTTTAGTTATAAAGCAATACAATCTCGTAAATATGAAAAGTATTATAAGGGACATTTACACCTAAAACACCAATCCGTCCATGTAGTTACCTGTTCAGTACCGCCAGGCCTACAGCTAAATCAGGAACCGTGACTCACCTGAGGCAGCGTGTGCATGAATAGAGTCGGAATTGCATGAATAGAGTCGGA
The DNA here is from genome assembly GCF_040938575.1 of Ambystoma mexicanum. NCBI lineage: Eukaryota > Metazoa > Chordata > Amphibia > Caudata > Ambystomatidae > Ambystoma > Ambystoma mexicanum. The sequence goes on along the minus strand of NC_090933.1, from coordinate 866,907,803 downwards.
ATTGCATTTGGGAGCAATTTACAAGACGTTCTGAGTCGATGCTTCTTTGTGTACTGCGATTGGTCGTACATATTCATGGCAAAGTGCAGGCTGCAGATGTGGAATCGATCGCCCCTCGAGTCCCCCAAGACTTCATGGGCTCTACTTTCAAGCTCTTCCGGCGCAAATCCACAATATCTGACCCATTCTCTTATTAGATATATATTCCCCAGGAATACATGCATTGTAGTGCCTTTAGGTTTGTTTTGGGTCTTAGAGCGGCAACCGTAAACCGGACATGCAGGCATTGTTGGAAATTCTGTAAAAAAAAAGGTCAACATTATTAGAAAATTACTTTGCATAAAAGCGTGAGAAAGATGGAATTATATCATACATTTTTCTGTGCGATTGATGTTTTGGTCACCTAAGCAAAACCAATGTAGCGTAGCCGGCTGTATTATAGGATAACTTTTATACACAATTCATTGATGTGACGCAAATCCTAAGATGTTACTCGTCCCTTGAATGTACTATCGTGCATCAAAAGCGTGCATCAAAAGGAAACATGCTTATAGACACAATCCGCGAAGGATTCAATTCGATCCCAGTTGGCATTGATGACAATTGCTATATATCGATAACATAACAAATTAAACTCAAGTCAATGGCAATGAGATGAATGAACATTACACTACTAGGTACGTTCATTCGAAATAGATAGAAATTTAAAGATCAAGGAGATATGATTAGGTGACCTGCCCTTACCTTGACCAACAAACAGTTAGATTCAGCAAGCAGGGTAGTTAGTAGCAGGAGAACAGGGGGATGTTCACAGGTAGCACGATGACGAGCTGACTCGCAGTGGTCACAGACGTTCTCAGGTAGCACATTCATGAGTTGACTTGCAGTGCTCTAAGATGTTCTCATGATAAATATCAAGTGGTTTATAAAGAATTAGAAAAGTGGGTGTGTATGTGAATGAATGACGTTTATATGGCGTGGTCTTATGTGGATTGCAGGGGCACGGCCTGCTTCAGGGGGAGCCTGCCTGGAGACACGGAGTCTGGCAAGGCCATGTGTACAATGGCCACTGCACGTAAGATACCTTTGAAGTGTACATGGTGTTTGGCACCTTGGCCATTGCCACCCCTGCCGGCCCCCTTTGGGAGGACACATCCACAGGTGCTAACAGTCATTGATTCTGGAGGGGTGGATGGAGGGGCCTGAGGTGTGCAGGAAAGGGCCGAAACACTTCTGAATGGAGACACACTTATGTGGATTTGCAGGGGCGCGGCCTGCTTCAAGGGGAGCCTGCCTGGAGACATGGGCTCTGGCTAGGCCATGTGTACAATGACCCATGCGCGTAAGATGCCTTTGAAGTGTACATGGTGTTTGGCACCTTGGCCGTTCCAACGCCTGCCAGCCCCCTTTGGCAGCGAACATCCACTGGTGCCAACTGCCTTTGATAATGGAAGGGGGATGGATGGGCATGAGGCGTGCAGACAAGGTCCGTAACACTGCTGAATGGAGACATACTTGATTCACTGAAAAATTTAAACAACCATTGATAAAAGTTCTGTTGTGTTTTATTTTGTTGCAGATTTTGATGGCACAAATGTACTGCACATTATAAACCTCAGATTGCAGCACAGCGTGGGAAAATCCCCTGTGCTGACCACTGTCACTGGGGAAAGTTTCTCTAATGGCATCAATGACACAGACAGGTATTACTCGTCGAACGCGGTGTCCAAGCCTCCCATTAAGCCACCATGTAAACGAGCGATAGGCCACCAGCCTGTACCACCTGTTAAAGAGAACGATACAAACTGTTTTTAAATGAACAAGATAAGTGTATTAAACCTTAGTTGAAAATGCAGTCTTGCATCCAATGGCATTGTTGCCAGTTCAAATGTTACTTAGACACTGTACAATATTGAATGACTATGCATTTGTTACACAAAGAAATATTGCTTCATGTTTGTACATGAAATAAACATAAGGAGACCACTATGATTTCCCCAAATTGCGAGTGATGTATAGAATTGCAAGACTACATTAGTTTGGCATTGATAGATCAAAGTTACGACAATATAGGAGACAACCATGAAATGGTAGTGGCCTAAGTGATTGCAAGGGCCAACTTTTGCTCGAAGTTCGTACATAAGCACCATCACCATCGTGTGAGGCAGGCTGCCCTGAAGTCGTGCAGCTCAGTAACGCATTGCGGCTGTGCCTCGCATTCCGATATGTAGGACAAGCATCCAGAGTTTTCTCGGCAGCAGCAGTTCTCCTCCTCGGTTGGCATTACCTCGCACCGTTTGTAGGTAAACCAGGTGGAAACGTCATCTATGCGACTAGGCTCAGGCTCTTGATCTGTTGAATCGTCCTCCCAACTGTCGTCAGAAGCCTCATCATTTGCGCATCTTTTCCTTTCGAGTAATTCCGCCTCGCAATACTCCGGCTCGGACTGGTAGGGCTGTATTGTTGCCATAAAGGGGCAAAATAAAAATGGATAGTAATGGTACTAGTATCTGTTCGCACGGGCTACGAGCAACGAAAGTAGCTGACCAGAGCACAGAAACGAGGCACAGAATACTCAAAAAAAGACAGTGAAACGATTGGAAAATCAAATCTGATGTTGTCTGATGAGAAGCAGCGTGTTTATACTGATTGAGGAAAGAGGCTTCCTGCCATTTCCATGGAGACACGTCATTAGCCGAAGTGCAGAGAATGTTGACACGAGACGTGCATTGGGGTTCTGAAATGGGCGGTACATGTCTAGTGATCTCAGCCTCAGGGGCAGGGGATATGATTTAGTGCCGCCAGGGCAGACCACCTTGGGCGATGCAGCAACGGATAAGATTATCACAAGATGGCTGTGCCCTGCTGCCTGTTTTCGCATGTGTAAAAAAGAGGAAAACTACTGTAAGGTGCATAGGAAATGTTTGTACGATCGATCAAGGTAGGGTTAAAAACACATGTCCGAACTCTCGGGACAATAATATTTTTGAGCGCACTATTCCTTTAACCACGAGACAAGGGAAAGAGAATGTAGCAGTGACGCCATCAGAGTGACCGCAGCTTGTCCTGAAATCGCCTCTGTGTCATGTTCTGACTGGTTTGAGCTTTTTAGGCCATTCCGACCTGAGTCCGTCCCTCAGTTTGGCTCATGTGCATCCAAAACAAATAACATCCTTGCTCGAGTGATTAATTCCTTTTATTAGGCGGAGCCAGCTTGGACGATGACCACGTAAAAATATGCTTGCAAGGTGCTGCAAGTGGACTATTTAACATGCTCAGACTGCTTCCTATCCTTCTAGGATGTCGTTTGCATTGGCCCTTTTCCCACAGCTTACCTTTTGTAAACTGATAATGCAAACACGAGCCTCTCAAACTGTGGACATTACCAGTGAAGAGGAGCTAAGTGCAATCCGTTCTAAATGATGCTTGATGGCTGAGATCCACCATGTAACCCTTCTAAATCGGCAATTCACCCACGCTTTCATTTGACAATGCTGCTCATTAGTTTGAGACGGTTTGGTTGTCCTGGTGATCTGTAAGTTTTCCCTTTAATCAGCAAGCCTGTAGAACTGTCTACAGAGAACAGAGCTATGGCTAAGAGTGTATTTATTGAGCTAACAGTTTAGGGGTTCTGCTAAATAACTGCCATAGAGGGCACAGGGCGTGGCCAGGTGGAAGTACATAGGCTCAGGGCCTTAAGTGGGCTGGGGTTCGCTGGGGCCCAGCCCTGGCAGTCTCCAAAAAGGGCTTCCGAGCTGGAGCCCTGCTGGGGGCCACCCCAACACCTCTGTCAGGCAGCCTGTGTAGCGGAATCACTGCAGCTACGCAGACTGCCTGCAAGTGTCAGCACTTTGGAAGCACTGACACCTGCAAGCAGCCAATATAACCGTGCTTCATGCTGCTTGATGACTTAACTCGAAAACAAAAGGAGAGCTGAGCAGTCCAGCCCTCCTCCTGTTTCTGAGTACAGAGACATCACTAGCAGGGTGGCCTTTTATTTAAGGAGCCAGTGGTTAAAGCGTTGCCTTCCACCGGCTTCTTGGATGAAAGGAGTGCCTGCTGTGTGTGAGCTGGGGCACTCTATTGTCACACCTTTGGTGCGCCCATCTCCTTCTTTTGTTTAAAAGGAGTAGCAGGGTGCATCAAAGGTAATAATGCCAGTGCGCGCCAGCTCCACTTCTATTACCAGCACCCCCAACCTTAGGCGATGGGGGGCTCTCATGGGGGGTGTGGCCTAAGTTAGGCCAGGTCGCTCAAGGAGAGGCCCACCCTCAATTTCAAATCACACTTAATGCATTGGGTGGGGTTCAAGGTTGCCCAGAGGAGTGCAGGTTGTTAAAATTAAATCAAAACCCTCCACTCATCACGTTTTTAGCTACAGGTTGGGGTATGGGTCATAGTACAGTGTCCTGCCTCTCAATGATCAGCTCCACAGTTCCACTTACATCCCTGCTGGTCATCCATCACTCTCTGTATCTGTTCCGCTGCGACGCAGAACACATAAATAAAAAAATAAAGAAAATACAAATTAATAATGGAATTTTCACAAAAGGAGAAGGTGATTTCTGGGAAGGGTAGGGGGCAATGTTAAGGCCTTATTGCTGAGGAACCCCATTCTGCTGCCCTTCCTAACAGGTAAGGGAGAGTGGTAGAAAGTAATAAAGTAATTTGGAGAGCAGCATGTATAGCAGAGTCATGAGGTGAGATCTAGGTTTCTGTGATTGCAAATATTGAAAATTGAAAGTGATAAGAGTTAAAAAGGTCAGTGATGTAGGAAGACTTGTTGCAGTTAGTGTGCATTCCAGATGCCAAGTGGAAGAGTGCTGGGAGGTGGGGGAGAGGAGCAGGTTTTGGGGACAAAGGATTTAAAAATCCTAGGAGAACAAACGAGTCGAGGTTCAGCCCTATGGGTGAAGGGGGAGTGGAGGGAGGTGGATATGGGGCATGAGACAGAAGTTAAACCAAGTTGTGGATGAATGCTACGAGAGAAGTGGAGGAGACAAGTACAAGCAGGAAAGGAGCAAAGTCAAGGTGTATGGTAGAGGTTATAAGAAGTTAGGCAAATTAAGACATTGGAGGAAGTGTGCAGTGCAGGGGTGAGATAGAGTGTCAGTGAGTGACTAGGGTAGGGGGAGAGGCCAAAGACTGGCTGGAAAGAGCAAGTATAAGTAATGCATTGGGCTACAATGGTGTATAGATGGCCAGATGACAGTTAGCAAGCCCAAAACAATGTTGTCCCTTACTTCATCAAGGTAATAACACCCTGGAGAGTCATTGGAACAAAGAATCCCTATTGTATGGAAGCAGGGGTCAGGCGAATGATGAGATCTGCAAAGTTCAGGCTTGAGAAGAGGCTCTGACCCTACGTTCTTTCCAACCCTAACAAGTTCAAAGAGGGAGTGGCTCTTTGCTGCATTCGTCCCTTAGCTTTTTGCGCCCTTGTTGGACACCCAAGGGAGACTCAATAAAAAGGAAGCCAGCATGTCACATGACCGTCTGGCAGGATGGAGGCAGTGTCCTTGGTGTTTTAGGAATAGACAGCATCATTTTTGAGGCAGGACTCCCAAATGTTGACTGGGATCCTCTTGAATGGCAGAATGTGACAACAAAGAAATTACTTTAAATAAAATTTCAGTCATATGATGTGTTCACATGACCACCTGGGAGCTCATCAGAGTGCTCCAGTGGTGTCCAGTCTTCCTGGCAGGATGAAAGGAGACTACTTTGTTGTAGGCCCAGGGAGCTTTTATTTTGAGGCAGGGCCCTCAGATGTTGGTCTGGATCCTCTGAAATGGAACAACGTGGCAATGAAGACTTTAACATGAAAATTCAGTCACATGACAAACTGGGAGCCAATCAGAGTGTTCAAGGTGGCTTCCAGTCTTCCTGGCAGGATGGTGGCATAGTCCTTGGTTTTGTAGGCCCAGGGATCTTCGCCAGTATGTCCCCTTGTAAACCTGCAAACAACAACATAAGCTTACACCCCAAATCACACATTATGCAGCACCTGTTGAGGAATGGACTTATCAATACAATGCTTGGTATCTTGTATTTTTCCATCAGTCCACTGTCTCGTTGTAGCCCCCTCGTACTATAGAAAGGATTTCAAGTAATGTCAGCACTTTTTACCATGCCTTCAGCTCTAAAGTGTGCTGCATTATATATTGTGCAAGTAACCCTAATGGCTGTGACCTCATAATATTGCATATTCGTGTTCCAGTTCATGAATGTTTACTCTGCATGATGAATAGGAAATAAGTAATGTACAACGAAAGACTATTCTGCATTTCAACAACGTATATACCAGAACAAATGGGAAACATGTGTCGCGGCCGTATACACTCTATATACCAATACCTAGAACCACCTCAATGAGCTAAAACTAAAAATGGACTCTGGGAACCCATTACTCTAAAGAGAAAGGCTAGGGATGAGGGAAGAGGAGGGCAGTTGTGGTAGGGTCTAGGGCTAGGCTGTCAACCAGCTGAAACTGGCAGAACATGCAGGTCACATAGAATTGTGAATTTTCTTGAGAAACCCACTGGGTTAATCTGCTTATATCTATACCTTAAGTTTTACCCCCAAAAAGGTGCAAACATCGCATAAATAAACTGCCTTTTTCAGGCACAATTTAGGCTCTAGTTTTCTCAGTTCTGCACCTCTCAGGTTCCCTGTATTGAACTTCTTGTCTACATTGCAGTCAGCCCAAATCACAACTGAGCTTTGTTAATAACATCATCTTCAGCAGTGAAGTATTGAGAAATCACTGAAATGCTGCCCAATCTACCCGAAGTGTTGTAGCATTTATGAGAAGAGCACAAACGAACCTCTTGGATTAAATCCGAATGAAAAGCTTCCCAGCTGACTCTCTGGCATGGCGCTCTATATTCACTATTATGCTTGGATCATTTGCTGAAGTTCTTTTTCTTGCAATTACTCAACAAAGATTTGAAAAGGTTAATTTGTGCTCAAGTTGTGGTTTATTCTCAGCAAAATCAGTAGATATGTGTTTTGCCCCACAAAGCTTTCTCAAGGCTTTTATTAGTCTTGACCATTCATGTTACTTAAGGTTGCCGATGGGTGAGATGGTAGATGTCTTTGGGTGTACCTTAGGGGCTGGGCTCTGTTGCAGAAACATGTGCTTGCGCCGGCTGTCTGGGCTGGTGTTCCCCATGTACCATATATGTTTGTGTTACCCTTGTTATTTCCATACTGCAGTTTAAGAACCAAAGATCAATCTTCTTAGGAAACACCTCACCCTTGATTTCCAGTTCAATATAGCCCTTTTTCACAACTCATCCTGTTTAAGCCATTCCTCCCCATCACCCACACCATCTACTCCAGATGTGCAATTACCCGTCATCGTACCTGCTTGTAACACACCTATATGAATTGGTATGTAGTCCATCTCTATTTGAAGAGTACAGCCAGATTTGTCTAACCCCATGTTCCCTCACGTGCAGATGGATAAAGGACAACTTATAATCATTAAGTTTAACTAGGAGAGGTGCTGTTTAATTAATAGGCTTTACTGTGTAGATACCACAAACTCAAATGATCAAACCAATATAATCCCTCCACTTCCCAGTGAATAACGAAGGAATATATGTCGTGATGCCTTGGCTCTCATACCCAACATTTCATAAAATAATATGCCTAGTCAGAACGAAATAATAACTTATTTGGACCCATCCCACGATATAATTAACTTTGACAGATCGGCTTTATTTAATTAAATAAGCACCCTGTAAGTAGGGAATTCAATAAATGTATACATATGTGTACAAAGTACAGCAAGCTACCATGTGCACGGACCCAGCATCTAAATCCTACAATGTACCATTAGTTGATATCTCACTGGGGTAATCTTCTTCAGAGAAACTGTAATGAGTGGAGATCAAAACCACTCATCAAGTCTGTATTACCTAAGCCTTGACTGTGCACTAGGGAAAATAAATAAGAGAATTTGCCATAAATCAAAACGTACTTATATTTTTGATAGATGCAGCAAGGTAATACAAGCATTGGCAATGCCAACAGTTTGGCCTTTTGTGTAGGCATGGGGAAGGCACTTGCCAGGTACTGCCGTACTGGTATGAACTGGCTATTGATGGTCGCAGGTGCAACATGGCTTGAGTACCTGGGCATCTAATAGCAGTGGATGGAAAATGCCTAATAGTTAACACAAGCCAAAACTGTTTTAACATGGGTTCAGTGAAGGACACACAGCATGCTTATAAATAGACTGGGTGAAGACAGTGAGACATTTTTATTACACCAGTAGCAGGTTTACAATCCAAATTAAGTAATTAACTCACAGAAGACTGCCTTGAAATAAACACTGGCAGGCAATTTGAGCATAGAGTTTGATGGTTAGGCTTGTTTAAACCAAAATAAAAGAGTTCCCATGGGGAGGTGTTTTGGGCAGGGAGGGGCAGGAACTGGATGGGAATGGCGGTAGGGATTAGCATGGACATGGGCAGTCAATGGGTAGGAAAATAACACTGATAAATTGTGTGTCCCTCCTCATATGCCATTGCTCCCTATCTGTACCCTAATGCAATAGTTGAGGCTTATAAATAAAGAACACACCAGGGATTTACCCCAATAACTTAAAACAAACACCTATTGTAACATGCATGAGCTTTCAGTAAAATAACTCTGACACATTGTGAACTGTATCGCTAAATCCCCTGGCCCATGATTTCCCTCTAAGATTTCACATATCGACAGTAGCTTGGTAAAAACCTTCAGAATCCACTCTACGATATAAGTAATTCCCCATACTTTCTCCAGATAATATTGCTGTTCTTCCATTAGTTACATTCATTCCATCAAACTCTTTAGTCACCAATTCAGAAAGCTCACCAGGGGCTATGCTCAGCATAACACGAATCACTCCGCCACTTGAAGGGCAAGTCTAATGGCCTTCGAGCCCCAGCAGTTTGCAATAAAAAACTGCTGTTCCAGGGACATAGTTGTCAGACATCCCCTTACTAAAAGCACCCTTTCCCTCAGTTTCATTATTTCTTCTCCTTACAAAATAGGAATGTGCCAAACCCAAGTGTCTGAATACTGCATTGCAATGGGTGATTAGTTACAAATGGCAGTCAGTGTACATCCTCCCAGGTTACCCAATGTCACAAGGTGCATCCCTGCCCTGTACAGGGAAGAATGACAGTCAACCCATATCATATTATGCCTGAACATGAGGAGCAGAGAGTAAGCATGCCTTGTCGTTCACAAATATTCGCTCTTGCTTCATCTTCTATTCTGTAATCATTTAATTGCATTCAATCCGTTTTCAAATGCATTTAAACATGAAGCCGAATATCCTAAATCCAAAGGCATTTCGGGGAATTAACCATATCTTCAGAGGATAGAAATCTCCTTCTCTGCTGGACTGGCCTTTCTTTTTTTAAAATGAATCCCAGGTGCATGCGGGGATTCGTCCCACTTGGATTCCACATTAAACATTTTCTTTAGGATGTCCTGGGCCTGCAAGACAAACCTTGTTTTTGCAAAGGGTACATTAGATTGGTATAAATGGTCAGTTATATTATTATTACCATTCATTTTGTTTTAGTGCATACATTCATATTGCTAAGTGCTTTCTCAAAATCATGTTTTTTACTGTCGCTCTCATTTTAACATTTAAGGGAGCAAATCACATGAACCTGTTAGGACAACACAAATTCATCCTTTACCACAGAAATAGCTGATTTTGGGCCCTTTATATGCATAACATTATGTATCTAACTACATTTCGATTTACATGAATATCAATTAATAATGTGCAGTTGACTTTTGGCATCCTGAGTTTGGACCACAGCAGGAATACAATGATAAAGTGTTACATGATTGACCAAGGCAGATTTTAAGCAATTTCTGGAAATTAAATAGGTCTGAGGTGAACCTCAGAAGAAAATCATCAGGATTCCATAATCTTGAAGCCTGGCAAAAAATCTCTTGCCACCTGTTCGGATGTAATTGAAGGCTGGGGGTTTCAACAATTTGTAGGTTGTTGAACGAATCTGTCAGGTAGGTCAGGTTTGGCTCTGATTTCTGATTCGTCACAAGAGCCAAACACCCACTCCTCCTCCTCATCTGTATCTTTTGAGTATGATTCCTGCTGTTTTCGCTTCTTTCTGTGTTCTTTATGTCTCTTCTTGAAGAGGTTAGGGCCTCCCTCGAGAAGAAGCCACTCTGCTGACGTGCCAGTGGAGGCAAGTAGAAGGGACCCCCTTCCAAAGGATCCCGAGAGGAAAAAGCCTGGGGCAGAAAAAAACTCTCCTTTCTGATAGCTTGGGTGACACAAAGAGGATCCCATAGACATGTGGTATGGCATAGAAGAATTCTGGTCAGGTGTCAAGGAAGACGTTGAGTAGATGTAAGAGTCCAGGTAAAGTATCTTGAAAACAGTCAATGGGTCTGCGGTGAATGGCGGAAGAGACCATCAGAAGGACGAAATGCCGTCAGGGGAAGCAAGGCAAGCAAAGACAGATGTTGAGGGCAGGATCCAAGGTCTCCGGTAACCGGGGAAGAAGGGGCAGCCTGAAGAAAGGCAGAGAGCAGGAGAGAAGAAAGATGAGAAAAGATAGCCTATCCGAAAGGAGGGAGCGGATAGAGAGAGAGCACAAGAGGGGTGCATGCCAAAGGAGGCGGGCGAGAAGAAAACAGAACTGGACGAGACCCGGAAAGCAAAGGAAACGAGGTGGACACATAGGCAATGGCCGCTAAGGTACCAAGCAAGGAAGAGAGGCCAAAAGGCAAAAAGAAATGCTGAACAGGCGAGAAAGGCACTAGTGTGTAAACCTGAAGCAAAGCGAAAGGGTTGCAATGCACTGTGGAAACAGGGGGGCGTGGCTAAATAGGCAAAGGAAAGGAACAACACTGTGAACAGAAAGACTAGACCGAGAAACCAGGAAGTGAGGAAAAAACAGAGCGGAACATCCTAATGGCGGAACAGCCGCCAAGCGGTGCCAGGGCGCACAGCGTGTGGCAGAATATCATCCAAAGGAATAAACCACTGAATGTATTTACTGGGAAGTCTGCTTTACAGCCATGAGTAGTCTTAAGCACCAGACACAGTATTTTAAACTGGATTCCAGACTTTACTAGTATCCAGCGTAGTCAGCGGAAGGCAGCAGACAGGTGATTATAGGGCCAACACTATGAAGAAGGCAGCAGCTAAATTCTAAACTCTGAAGTTTACATGAAGTATTGTCAGGAAGGATCAGGTGTAAATAATTACAGTAGTCAATCCTCAAAGAGAATGAGAATATTTTGTGCATTATATATAAAATATTTAAAGAGCCTATGAAGCAGACTTAGCAAAACAACGTCTGCTGATGAAACCACACGGATCTGAGTAGAGAGAGATAAAGAGGCATTCATCTTCACTCCAAGATTTGTCACCATATCAGTTTGGGTTGGGAAAGGGGCCATTTTTGATCAGACATCTTCCATACACAAGTGCTTTGGGCTGTTTATGTTTTAGTGTTGTTCAATTTGGGTTAGTGGAAACACTTCAATTGATTGCCACCAGGCAAGATTTAAAATTGCGACCTAGGCCACCAATCGTCAAATTCCACGATAATCTGTGTTTCCTAAGCATGGCTAAAATAAAAACGAAATTCAAATGGGTGAACTGGACCAGCCGATGGATAGATATGCAGAGGAAATAGCAGCTGCAACAGTGCCAAAGCCTGTGGACCACTGCAAGTTAAAGGATTGTTTTAGACTCATGGAGCCCCATAGCTTCTGCCTGGACATGGCCCATCAGGTATGATTTCACCCGGATCAGGGCAGAGCAATGGATGCCTCATTGAAACAATCTATCCAGGGCCAACGCATGGCTCACAGTAGCAGGCAGGTCCACTAGGACTAGGGCCCTGGCCCCTCCTCTTGACGTTGGTCATTTATAGAAGGTCAGTTAGAACACTAAAAAGAATGCAACATGGTCGCATACCTGGGCGAAAACTGGCCCAATGATGATGGAGAAGGCTTCTTGCTTCAGTGAATGATTACAGTTCGAAGGCCACACTTATTCAGGTACTCTTGACAAATATGGTTGAGAGATAGGATGAAAATTAGCCTCCTAGTTGAGTCCAGAGATGGCCCTTCAACCGTGGTCTAACCATGGTATCATTGGGTTGGATGGTACAGAGCCATTACTCAAAGAAACATTTAGAGCAAACAGAATATCAGGAAGTATGCTTGTAGTCATGTCCTGGAATCCTTTGGATGGGAATACATCATGAAGCAGATGTTTTATTGGAAGAAATATATATTTTGTCCGATGATCCTCAGAGGATAAAGAGAACTTGGAAAAAACTGTTCCATTTTTTTAAAGACAGTGAAGGTGTAAATTTCAGTTTATAAGATTTAATTTCAGTGCAAAGCGCTGACATTTTTCCACAAACCAGTGATGTCTCTGGTGTACAACGTTCTCTGAAATCAAGCTGTCAAAGGCAGACTTTTTAAAAAGTCATTTCGATGGTGAAATGACTATATTGTAGGGCACGAGGATTTCTCAACTATTACAAAGTAATAGCTGATTTCGTCTAGTTTTATAGCTCTTTCCTACTCCGTCAACATGGTTCGAAATGTATCTCTCTGGCTTAGGATAATGTCTTCCCGTATTCCGTCCAGATATTTGTAATTAGTTTCTCATATTTTCCAGCAATCAGGCACACCAAAGATTTTAACTCGTCCTGCTTTCAAGGTTTACTGTTTTCAAAGAAACTATTTGATTTAATGTTTGTAATAGATTATGAAAATATATAAATGCCTCTTCTATGTTTAATGCAAAGTTATGCTTCACATGACGCAAGGTAGAACTAGACCTATTGTATGTAACAACTTTCAAGGAATGCCTGCATTTCTTAGATGACCGAGTCTGATGGTGACACAATTTAAACTGAGCTGGTAATTCAAAGAAAATTATAAATCTATTCAATGACCCATCTTATGGGTTGCTTTTGAAATGAGTACAACTAGTCAAAGAGTTGAGAAATTATCTCCAGAAAAAGAAACTAGGTGGATTTCCGGATAATAGAACTAATAGAACTCAACATTAATAGTGCTTGGGGTGAGCAATTCTGGAGATTTAATCAAAACATTGGCAAAGACATCAAAAGTTTTAACTAAGGATATTAAATCACTAATTTTTCAAGGACTCTCCAATCAGATTCGACAGTCCTTGCTAAGAGAACATTTAAACTGATTCCTCTAAATGACAGTGTCAATTAGTACAATTCAAGTGGTCTTTGAAAACGAAGGCAACACATGCACCTCTTGAGACACAATCGGTATGTAAAATAAATAGATACCAGGAATTAGGTCCTTAAGATTATGATCCACTTTGTAGATATCCAAAACTAGTTTTCTGTAATAAAGAGAACATCTGGTTGATAGGGACGTATCGAATTAAAAATATGAAAAGCATTAGAGGATGCCGAACATACATTTAACAGAGAAAATATTTTCATGAAGAATACAATCCATGTCCATGCAGATGACTATGCACCTGTTTTAAAAGGTGTTTGTGACATAGGGTTACAGTTCTCAGTGAACATCTACAGGACTCATCTGTTGGATAATCTGGCAGAAATATGGCCAGAATGTCTTCTCTTCTGGAGAAGAACATGACTATGGTCCAATTTAATCACTGTGAGGTAGAGTTAAAGTTTTTGGTGGCGGCTCATGCATGCCCTGGGCTGGACACATTTACAACCACACTTCAAACACCACCCAACCTAGACTAACTATGAAGAAACCAGCACACAGTGACTGATTTCTCTAAACTGAAACTATCAACAGCACATCAAAGCTCTCTTGTGCATTTCCCTCTCTATCCCACTAACTAACCCATTCCAACCCTCTTCCGTTTCAGATGCGCTTGGGCACGTGGGGACCATGAAAATGGCAGTGGTTCATAGTATAATATATTCAGTGAAAAGACTTTGTTAAAGGGACGTTATGGTTAAGTTGCACTAATAAAAACCTATGAAATTCAATGAAAAAATCTTGCTAAAGGGGTTTCAAGTAAAACCGAAAAACCCCAGAAATTCGGCAGTTATGGTAAGATAAGCAAACATAGCTCGCACCACCAGCGTGCACTGCTAGGACTAACACCCAGGACATCAAAGATGACATCACAAATGTAATTGATGACATCACTGATGACATCACATATGATCTACATTTTTATCAAAAGTACCTATAAGTAATAAAATGTCAGGGGTGAACGGGAGACCTATCATGAACTACGTAATGTACCTACTTATCAGCAGTGCATGCTGGAGATGCAAGTCATGGTTGAATTGCTTAGGGCATGAGGCTCGACCATGACCCCAGCACCACCAAACCACCCTTGTTATCTACTGCACCTAGCCTGCATCCTAGTTTAGTGTCCACTAAACCCTCATAATGTGCCTAAGGGCCAGTGTTCATGGCTTGCAGCCAAGGCAAGCCTCCACAATCCATGGGACATAGGCTTCGGTCATGCTGCATTCCCCAATTGGCAAATCAGAGAAGATATATTGTCCTTGCCGGGGGCCCGACCCACTGTTCAGGCAGCAAAGTTATATCACTATTTTTTGTACTTACTTTTAGACACTTTCATAAAAGTCAAACACAGGACAGATTTGCAAAAGCATGCTTTCAGGTCCTTGCTGATGCTCCTCATGCATGTTTGCTGCAATCCTGTCCAGCACTTTGAACTGCAGCGACAAGCAGAATTTTTGTTGCTATTTAAACCAAGGGCTTTGGCCATGCCACATGCCCCAATAAGTAAATCAGAGTAGGCATTTGTCCTTGCCTAGGGCCAAGCCCACTGTCCATATACTAAAGTTATGTCACTATTTTATGTACTTACATTTTGACACTTTTGAAAATAAAACACAGACAGATTTGCAAAAGCAAGCTCTCAGGTCCTTGCTGATGCTGCTCGCGCAGGTGTGTTGTAATACAGTCCAGCACTTCAGCAAGCAAAATATTTTTTCCCAATAGAACCTAGGACTTTAGCCATGGCACATAACCCAATAAGCAAATCTGAGTACACATTTGTCCTTGCTCAGGGGCAGGCCCATTACCCAGATACCAATTTCACAATTTTTTCTACTTACATTTTGACAACCCTAGCAAATGTTTGCTGCAATCCTGTCCGGCACTTCGGGCTGCAGCCACAAGCAGAATTTTGTTTTCACATTCAAACCTATCCTGATTTGAAAATACTTGACCACATAGCCGGTCCTTGGTGGCCATGCCCACTTTAACCCTATTGCTGGTCCCTCATGGTCATGTCAGTAGCCTGATTGTCCGATCATGGCCTTTGACCATGACCCGGACAATCTGGCCACTGCCCATGGCCACAGGCTATATCTCAGTCACAAAGGTATATCACTATTTTTTGTACCTAAGTTATGACACGTTTGAAATAAAACAAAGACACATTTGCAAACCATGCGTTCGGGTCCTTGCCAATGATCCTTGCACGTGTTTGCTCCAAATCCGTCCATGTTTAATTTTTTGAAAAGTGCCAAAATGTACGTATAAATAATAGTCAGATAACGTAGTGCCCTCTTGACAAAATCCATTCAGACTTTGCACAGACATTCAACGTTGGGTCTATAATCTTTCTGAAAACGTTGGTGCAGATTTGTCAAACGGCAACAAAGTTATAAGCCATTTAAAAATGTTGATACCCCCCTTTAAGTTTGCCCCCTCTTGACAACATCCCACCAAACTTTGCAAAAACATTCAAATCTGGATCTAAAATCTTTTTGCAAACATTTGTGCTGATTTGTCAAATGGCACCAAATGTATAAGCCTTTCAAATATTTTGGGACCCCCCCTCTAATGTTGCCCCTTCTTGGCGAAACAGCACCAAACTGAGCATAACCATTCAGGATCATGTCTAAAATGATATTGTAAAATGTTATGCAGTTTCATTGTGTGGTACCAAAGTTATGAGGCATCCAAAAGTTCTTTTCACCGACCCTGTAATGCAGAAATATGCATGGATGCCCCCGAACATCTGAGATGTTTGCGAACATCACAGGGATGTGCCTGCACATCTCAGATGTTCGTGGACATCGGAGAGTAAAAAACACCCAATTTGTGGCTTTTTATGGCCATATCCATCCCGTCTTCATCACCCATTACCTCCCATGAGATAGTTTAATTTGTTTTGCAAGTGCAATGTTGTGTTTTTTAATATGTTTTTACCGTGATGTCCACAGACTATGGTACTATGGTTGCTGCTCCTGAACCCAACATGGTGTTTGTTTGTTTGTTTATTTTATTTATATAGCGCTCCAGACCCAGAGGTAAAAGGGCGCGTAGGTAAGCGGTTACAGGATACATTTTATACAATTTACAAGTTATACAACATATTTAAAGCACATTTTACAAGTTATACATCACATTTAAGGTAAAAGGCAAGAATGTCGAGCGGAGGAGGGATATGGGGGGTATGGACAGGGAGTGTTAGTTTTTATTCAGTACCCATGAGATGATGTGTTTTCTGAATGATTGAAAGGTAGGGATGGATTTGATGTTCAGTGGTAGATTATTCCACAGTTTGGAGGCAAGGACCGTGAAGCTAGTTCCTCCAGCTCTTTTTAGGGTCAATCTGGGCACCAATAGGCACAAGGTGTTGGTGGATCTTGTAGTTCTAGTAGCAGATTTCAAGGTAAACCTGTTGGTGAGATAAGGGTGGGCTTGGAGGTTCAAGGCTTTATTTGTGAGGCAGATAGTTTTTAGGTCATTTTTTGGTGTATGGAAAGCCATTTGCATGATTTTCTAATGGTAGAGATGTGCTCTCGCCTGGGAATGTTTAATGCCGCTCCTAGAGCGTTATTTTGGAGTACCTGCAGTTTATTGATTATGGATTGGTTTGCACCTAGGTAAAGACTGTTGCAATAGTCCAATTTGGACTGTATAAGAGCCCTAGCCAGTATGAGGCAACTGTTGGAGGACAAGAAGGGTCTACAAGCTCTGGTCAGTTTACCTGTGTAGGCCGTGGCTGAGGCAGTCATGTTAATTTGTTTAGAGAGGTTGCTATTGGCATCAAGATTGAAACCTAGAGTTTTTACACTTTTAACAATGGGAATAGTGTTTCCATCAATGATGATACTATTCTAATTAGGGCTGAGTTTCAGCAGGTTGTTGGGTGAGCAGACAAGGAGGAGTTCGATTTTCTCATCATTCAGGCAGAGGGCGTACGTGGCCATCCATGCCTGAATGATGGTGAAGATCCGGGTAAAGTTGTAGTTACCTGATAGGGTCAGGAGTATCTGGGTGTCATCTGCATAATTGGTGTAGGTGACACCCAGATGGTCCAGTTTGTCAAAGAGAGGCTTTGTAAATATGTTATACAAAGTGGGTGAAACACAGAAGCCTTGTGGGACACCACATGTGATGGGGATACAGTCAGCTGACGCTGCAGGTGAAAAGACCCTCATGGTTCTATTAGTGAGGAAGGATTGAATCCACGTGACAGCAGAGGAGGAGAAGTGAGCTGCTGATGATAGATGGTTGCAGAGGATTTCATGGTCAACTAAGTTGAAGGCTGCTGAGAGGTCTAAAAGAAGTAGGATGGCGGCCTTGCTTTTATCTTTAAGTTCATCAATCTGGCTTTTGAGGTTGACAAGGGCCGTTTCCGTTCCATGTTGGGGTCTAAAGCCAGATTGACAAATTCCTAGTAGTTGGTTTGTCTCTAGATAATCTTGAATTTGCAGATAAGCAACTCTATCTATGATTTTTAGCAGGAATGGGACCGTGGTGATGGATCTGTAGTTGGTGGGTATAGCCTGGTCTAATGTTTGTTTTTTTAGAAGTGGGAGAACCCAAGATTGTTTCAGATTACTAGAGACTGAGTTGGTAGAGAATGATAAGTTTATAAGTTTAGTGATGAAAGGGGATAGATCTCTGGCTGCATCTTTTATAGTTTGGGCCGGGCAGCTGTCCCCTTTACAGTTGGAGGGTTTCAGAGAGGCTATAATTTGTTGTACTTCAGGTATAGTTACGTTATTGAATGTAAAGCCTGAGTTAGTGTCAGTGGTAGGAAGTGTGCTAGGGCTAGTAAAAGACTTGCTGCAGGTACAAATAGAGTGGTACAGTGCAGCATCAGAGACCATAGGGCCAGTCTAGTACAGTGTAGCATCAAAGGACCATAGAGCCAGACTAGTACAGTGCAGCATCAGAGACCATGGAGCCAGGCTAGTACATTACGGTAACAAAAGACTATGGGGCCAGGCTAGTACAGTGCAGCATCAAAAGACCATAAGGCCAGGCTAGTACAGTGCAGCATCAGAGACTATAGGGCCAGGCTAGTACAGTGCAGCATCAGAGTCCATAGGGCCAGGCTAGTATTGTGCAGCAGCAGAGACCATAGGGCCAGGCTAGTACAGTGTAGCATCAAAGGACCATAGGGCCAGGCTAGTACAGTGCAGCATCAGAGACCATAGGGCCAGGCTAGTATACTGCAGCACCAGAAACCATAGGGCCAGGCTAGTACAGTGTAGCATCAAAGGACCATAGGGCCAGGCTAGTACAGTACGGCAACAAAAGACCATGGGGCCAGGTTAATACAGTACGGCAACAAAAGACCATAGGGCCAGGCTAGTACAGTGTAGCATCAGAGATCATAGGGCCAGGCTAGTTCAGTGCAGCAACAGAGACCATAGGGCCAGGCTAGTACAGTGTAGCATCAACAGACCATAGGGCCAGGCTAGTATAGTGCAGCAGCAGAGACCATAGGGCCAGGCTAGTACAGTGTAGCATCAAAGGACCATAGGGCCAGGCTAGTACAGTACAGCAACAAAAGACCATAGGGCCAGGCTAGTACAGTGCAGCATTAGAAGACCATAGGGCCAGGCTATTACAGTGTGGCAATCCACAGAGTGCATTACCTGTGCAAGGAGTGAAGTTATTGAATATGCAGTAGGCAGACATGATCAACAGCAATACAATTGGTAGCCAGGGTGGGGAGACAAAGATAAGCAAGATGAATTGCAGCAGAGCAGAATGAAAGCAGCAAGTATATGCAGTGACCGGCTGGGTACCTTATATCACGAGGGGGGTGCTAGCGGTATGACTCTGATAGACAGTCAAGTGTTTCAACGTATTGCGGCACCCAAGTGGCAATGGCTGGTCTGGTAACGATGAGATAATACATAAGAAGCTGGTCCGCACAGATAGAGACCAACAAATGCAAATGAGTCGTACGTTTCCTGAGTAGCAATATGCTGAGTATATCAGTACATTTTTGGCAATATGTTGTGCATACTAGCTGGACAAGAGGCAGGGAAGCGATACAGTATTGCACTTACTCACAGTGTGACGGTCGGCGTCCCTCGTCTCGACCGTCTCTAGACAGGCTCCAGACAGGGTGGCCTTGTGGGTATGTCATTAGGGGGACGGCCGGCTACTTCGCCTGCCGGCGAATGAGAACCGGATTAATGCGTGGCCTTAACCAATGGGGCTCCTGCGGGGCTCAAGGAGCCGTTGCCATGGTGGCAATCTGTGGTGTAGGTTTCGAGTTGATGCTGGTGGCCGTTTTGGAATGGCGAAGGTCCTTGTGTTCCAAAACAGCGCCGAACACCGCAGATCAGCATTTGTTTCTCTGAATGCAAATGCGGGTTGGTGTTTCAGGTGCTCCGTGCCTAGGATGCACTGCTGGGGAATGCTCTGCAGGCTGGAAGATTGTGTTGCTGGCAATAGGAGTCACAGGGAATTTCTTTGTCAGGGGCTTGCATTCTTACCTCACATCTGTGAGTGTCTGGAGATAGCTGCGGGCTGCTCCTGCAGCAGAAGTAGAGGGAGCTCCTGCTCCTCCTGGTCGAGATCGTGAGCTCAGGATGGCTCCAGACAGGGTGGCCTTGTGGGGTGTGGTGTTCTTTCAAATGTTTTGACCCACCTAATGTTTTTACCTGACCAATCAGCGGCTGCATCCAGCATGCCCCCCACCCCCGATTGGCCCAGATGTGTTCCGCGGACCCCGAATCAGGAAGTGAGTCCACGGACCCGACCCAGATATCACTAGATTTTTCCCAATTATTTTCCCATTTTATTAAAAACTACTGGCCGGATTTACACCAAATTTACACAAACACGTTTTGGAGACCAAGCTGCTTCTCCTGGCACACATTTGGTGAAAACCTGTCCAGCGGTTTGGGCTGTAGGTGTTTTTTAGTTGCGTCTATGAGGATTTTCACCCATTTTAAGACCCTCCCCTATAACTTTGTCCCCCCTTTACGAGACTGCACCAAACGCCACATAAACACTCAGCAG
This sequence comes from Ambystoma mexicanum, assembly GCF_040938575.1. Classification (NCBI taxonomy): domain Eukaryota; kingdom Metazoa; phylum Chordata; class Amphibia; order Caudata; family Ambystomatidae; genus Ambystoma; species Ambystoma mexicanum. The sequence goes on along the minus strand of NC_090933.1, from coordinate 866,887,502 downwards.
GCGCTATATACTTATTTTGCAAAGTTTGGTGAGCTTTCGTCCGGGGGGGCAAATCTATAGGCTGCTCAAAAAGTGCTCTTCCCATGAGTTGAGCAACTTAACCATAACTACAGAGCTGCTACCCCAGGCCCTGTTATATATATATATGGTTAAGTTACGCTAAAAACCTATGCGGTTCTGGTTACAGTGCCCTACTAAAAACCTATCAAATTCAGTGAAAAATGTCGGTAAAGGAACATTATGCTTCATTGATTCATTTGCCCTAAGAACAACCTAGCAAATTCAGTGCAAAAACCTTTGTTATAGGGATGTTACAGTTACTTTGCACTAACAACAACCTATCCATAGTATGGTTACAAGTAAAACCGAAAAACCCCAGAAATTCGCCAGTTATGGTAAGCTAAGGAACCATAACTCATGCCACCACCGTGCACTGGTAAGACTAACACCCATGACATCAAAGATGACATTACAAATGTCATTGATGACATCACTGATGACATCACATGTGCAGTTACTTTTCATGAAAAGTCCCTACAAGGGGTTGTGAGTATAATGTTGGCAAAAAAACATATGCTGCGCTACAGACCCTTACCCGGGTAAAGGCATTGTATTGTGCATGTACTGCGATGCGCTACTCTACAGAGGGAAGGTACTTGGAAGTGCTTGGGAAGGGTCAATGACTGCCGCCTATTTAAGTGAGGGCCACCCAACATTTACCTCTCTCTGCACGTCCCCTATGTTATCCCTGTATGTGCTGCCCCTTCCGTACCGGCCCTTGCGTTCCGTTCCTTCTGTGTGTGTGTTACAAGACCAAAATAAATAGAAATCAACTGGAAAAGGAAAAAAAGTTAAATAAAGAAAACTCCTTTCAGAGTGGACCAATGCAATTGCCAATGAATGGATGCAGGGCACTGCGCACCGTATACGCTCCACAGAATGTGCGCTAAATAAAGGGAGGCGTGGCACTGTGTAAAACACTGTAGTGGAAGCGGGTAGAAAGGGCTCTCTGTAAAAAGAGGTGTTTTTACATGTTGCAGTACGTTTTGAAGAGTTTAAGTGCGCAAGACCTACTACAAAAATTCTTCCTGTACTTCCAAGAAGGGCAGCAAGGCATTTTGGATAGTGTGTGCAGAAATCGGAATGGCAGGAATAGTAAGATAAACGCTATTTCTGGGAAAAACTCTTTGTGCTGTGAAACGTCATATTCCCAATTTGTGTAGTACGACATTGGCACATGTCGTAAAAAGGCAGAAATAGACTTCTTCACAATGTACCGCGCTTTCTGCATTTCTGGAGCAAACGAAAAATAATGCAGCCACATCTGTGTCTACGTAATGTGATAAACAATTATGCAGGAGATCAGAAACAGACGCATGACCTAGGCAAGTGCCTCCTTCATCGCAAACGGCACTGAAAATCATGTAACATGTTGTTCAATTTTCCCTCCACAATGAAGAACAATAATGTTGACATGATCACGAGTCACCAAAGTCTCACAAAGACAAACCAAAATCAGTAACTTCATTGTAGGTACTCCATAGCAGTACAAATCCACATGATACAATCCAAAATGAGCTGCCACTGCACAGTGTTTTCCATTCACTTTCAATAAATGTATTCAGAACGCCCCCAAAAAGCATACGCTGTGGATCCTGAAAGACCCAACCATAACCGCACCTTCTGCATTTCTGTCAACAAATACACTGTGTACCACAGTGTACAAACCACACTGAGAAATCTTATTGAGCAGTCCCGTGGCCTCCACAGGCCCATTTTTATGGCCCCCATCTGCAAAAGGGGCGTATGTGTCACGTGCAACCCTGCAACTCATGTGATGCCCGCAGACTTTTCGTGATGTGTGTGCACGGTAGTGGGGGAATAAATTGCAACAAGGGTAGGGGACTTTGTTAGTAGAGGTGGCTTTGAAAAGAGCCTTTTTTTTTAAAGGTGCTTCCATAGAAACAACTTCTTTTCTGTTTTTTATAACTATTTTTGTGTTTTGTAGTTCAGCTCACATTCTTACAATAGGCTCTTCAGTGCAGCCTGTAGATTGGAAAACAAAATCTCATTGCCACTGGTCGACAAAGACATGCCATTTGTCTTGAAAAGGTGGATATATCGAGAACCAATGTTGTCATTCTCACAGGAGAACATCCCAGCAGCACTCAAGAAGTCACACATGCTTCTGTTGATAAGACCCCTTCCGACCTCTGGCTTGCGACAACAATCATTGGAATAGTCCCATACTATTCTTGGTGGTATACATGAGAAAAGCTCCTTGGCATTGGGAAAAATGCGCTTCATTACTTTTATCAACTTCTTCAGTTGACGGTACACGCTGGAACAAGCCATGGAACCCAAATGCAATGCTCCATAGTGCACGACCACACCAATCTGCAAGCACAGCACCGAAACTGCACACATCGCCACAGCACCACAAAGCCTCCACTCCCCCCAAATGGAAATTGCCATAAAAGCCTTTTTTCGATGGCATACTGGAACAGATTATCTACAAGGGCATCACTGACTATCAAGACAGTGCGTCTCTCCATCTCTGCCTGCCACCCTCACTATACAGCGTAATGAAAAAAAATATTGCCACCCTTTCCTGTGACGAACACCCTGAGCACTTGATTGGATAATCCCCACAGTCCCATTTCCATTGGCCAGCATGGTGAGAAGCGCAGAATGTGGCATGTGCGCTTCTCCAAGTACCACCAGGGCTGCGCCCCAGTAAAGCAGGAGGAGCCCTTCTTCCCTGACTACTATCTTTTGTCCATCACTACCTCATTGGGTACTGTTAAATAGTCACACACGTATCCACCAATGGCATCCAAGATGTTAGCATCTAACACTGTCACTTCTGTACAACACTTCATGTGTACCGTTGCACATTAAGCCTCCAAGTGGCGTGTCATTGGAAAGCACATCCAGTAGAAAGTTCAGTAAAAGAATGCAAGATTTGTGCATCAACATTCATCCACATGAGCACCGATAGCCACAAAGTGGAGGAAGGAAAACTTTTACTGCAGTATGTTTACAACTTTGTTGTAAGTGCCTGTGCCAACGGTATCTGCCACTGAGCGTCCATTACGTTCTTAAAAAGGTTACTGATTTTTTCTCCCATCCACTACCGTCAAGTGGCACTTCAGTTGTATATGCCTGCAATGTTTCCATTTAGCTATATCACTCATTGTAATATCGAAACAGGAACTCTCTTCTTTCCTTCTGACAATACTACAAATTTGTTTCCCCACTAATGCATCTCCTACATACATTGTAAAAATATGGCACCAAAACCAGCACTGAATGTATGTTACCAACATAAACCTGTGGATCTCTCTATGCTAGACTATTGCAACAGCCTTGTTCTAAATCTGCCTGCTTCTACTCTCTTCCCTCTGGAACTCATCCAGAAAAAGACTGCACACCTTGTGCTTGACCTCAAGCCCTGGGATCGTATCTCTCTGGTACTGAAATGTCTGCATTGGCTCCCAGTAGCTGCGAAGAATAAGGTCTAAACTCTCTGCATTATGCACAAGGCCTTCTGGGCCCTGGGGGTCTCAATACCTGCAACTCTCACTATATAAAATTTCTCTGTACTCGAAATCTTCCCTCAGTGTCACCCACTTCAGCAAGCAACCAGTTGGGAAGGGGGAGGGGGGAAGAAGTGTGAAACAGTTTAGGGGAATGGGTCTTTATTGGTCCCTCGGAAAATATGTTTTGTTGTTTTTTCTGTTGTTTTTTTTACGTGCTTACAAAGAACCTTTTTTTGTTTTTGCTCTTTTCAGAATTTCTCTTTTGTTTGTCTCCTTACATTGTTACAGGATTGTCTTCAACACTTTGTGCACAGTGTAAAACAAAACGGCATTGCCAATGTTGGTCAACAAAATCCCATTTTCATGGAATCACTGCATATTTCGCTCATTAATGATGTCATAGTCGGTGGAGAACATCCCAGCAGTGGACATAAATTGACACATGTTTGTGTTAATTAAACACTTTCCGACTTCTGGCTGGGGACAAATTACACCGGCAGGGTCCCATGCTCCTCTTGGTGGTATGCTTGAGAAACCCACCTTGGCAGTGGGAAGAAACCACATCACTTCTTCCATCAACTTCTTTAGGCGATGGAGCAAATGTCCACATGACATATACCTTAAATATACAGCTCCATAATGCAGGACGACAACATCAACAGTACCAACAAAGGCCACATATCTCCAAAGGTCAACCATACCGCCGAAACTACCCTCATAGACAGTCCCCCAGAAAGCCTCCATTCCTTCCAACGCAAAATTGCCGGGCCATGCCTCTTTGCGGCATACCTGTACAGATCTTGCAAAAAGGTATCACCCACTACTAGGACTCTGCATCTCTCCATCGCTGCCTGCCACCCTCACTACACAGACTGATGGGGAAAAATAGTATCAGCCCTTCCTGTGAGGCACACCCTTGACACCTGATTGCCTAATTCCCACGGTTCCATTTCCATGCCCACCATGCTTAAAAGGGCAGGATGTGGCATGTGCACATGCCCAGCTACAGTGAGGGCCGGGCCCAAGTAAAGCATCTGCCTGTCCACAATCCTACAGTTGTATCAGTGGTTTAGGAAGCCAGATCTCAGAGCTTATTTGATTTTATACCTGTCCCTTGTGTCCGAGCATATTCAGTGGTACCTTATTGCTTGGCTGAATATTGTAGCAGGCTTTGTGCGCGCTGGGTGGAAGCTGTCACTCTTCAAACAGTTGAGCCGGTCTGTTGGTTTGCAATATACTGTGGTATGTAGCAGGCCATCTCTTATTGTTATGATGGTGTCAAGGAAATATATTTTTTTCAGAAGAGTAGGAGAGTTTGAGGTTAATTATTGCATGGGATTGAAAGGTCCTGTCCCCCAGTGGTCCAAATAAGGACAATATCATCAATGTATCGCAGATACCTTAAGTGTATAATGGTTTATTGAGAGACCACCCTGAACATGGGGATTTCTTTCCCTCACCAATCAAGGTGCCACACAACAGTTTAATTGATTCTTTGTTCAGCCCTATTTTAGACTCATATCATGCCCCTTCGATCCCTCCTCCTGTGCCACCAATGAGCCAAGAACCAGGCCGATGTACAGAAAACATATTTATATTTATTTGAATTACAGGTAAAGGAGATCACACTAAAACTGCTCATGCCACCTTCCCTGTGGCTCCCAAATAAACGTCTTTTTACTTATGTAAATCACACAAGTTGGTTTGGAAAACAAAAATCACAATACTTTACTTTATACAGATTTGAATTCAAGGAATAATCAACACTGGACAATTAATAAAATCAATTTACGTATGTAGTTCTGTGCAATTTTGATTTTCCTGCATGCTTAAAAAGGCTAGCAGTTTGGTTTGCAATGTTGGATACCTAAGGTCTCACTTTTGCAAGCACCTATCCCCCCAGCCCCAAAAACACTAGCATCAATTACATGCAGCACCCTTATATTCAAAGGCCAGGACTAGGGAGTGGGGACAGTTTAGAAGTTTGTTTTTCAGATCCCCCTTACTTAAAGGCCTGTGTTTGCGAAGTTGGACGGTAAAATTGGGATGATACGCAATTTTAGATTTTCAGACCCCCCTCCACTTAAAGGCCTGTGTTGGTGAAGTTGAACTGTAAAATGGGGAGGATTTAAGAATGTTGGATTATCAGACCACCTCCACTTAAAGGCCTGTGTTGGGGAAGTTGGACAGTAAAATGGGGAGGATTCAGGAATTCTGGATTTACAGACCCCTCTCCACTTTAAGGCCTGTGTTGGGGAAGTTGGACAGTAAGATGAGGATGATTCGGGATTTTTTTTATTTTCAAACCCCCCTCCACTTAAAGGCCCATGTTGGGGAAGTTGGTAATTTAGGGATTTTTTTAGTTTAGCGATAAGGACACCCCTCTTCCTTAAAGAAGTTGGGGTCAACAGGAAAAATAGGATTACCCAATTACATTACAGTCTACAGATTTGACTGGGGGTGAGCTTTGTTAATTTTGAATGTTAACAAAAATCACCCTGTGGTGTTTTGCCGAAGGAAAATTAATTAAATTAATATTCAGACAAATAGGATAAGGATCTACGCAGTTTGCCACCCCATCAACTAATGGAAAAGAACCCACCAATGAAAGGGAATGGGTTAATTAAATAGATCCCCCTGCTGACCTTTTGTTGGGCAATCTACTTACTTTTGGAAATCCCTGGGCTTGGCACTCAGAGACTGTGCAGCTTTGCTTGTAGGGAAAACCAGAATTCTAGCCACCACTTCAGACAATTGAATCCCACAGTACTTCTCTCTTTCTGGCTACAGTAAACAATCACAGCCTCTGCTTTTCTAGTCTCTCCAGCAATATTTCCACTGAGATGAAACTTCAGCAAATCTCTTTTGGTAATTTTTGGGTAGCTGTCCTTCTAGGTAATCTTTCTGCAGCTTTTTCTGTTGGTAATGTTTAGCAGCTCTCCCTGTTGGTAATTTTTAGTGGCTCTGCCAAGCTCTCATAGTGCATCTACTTTATCTATCTGTGATGTCGCCAGCAAGATTTCAATATTGGGCGGTGGCAGGCAAGAATTCTCATAGGATTGGTTCAGGAGTCTAGAAAAGAAATATTGCAACTTACATTTGAAATTCCCATTTTTTTCTTATGTCACTGTTAGCCAGAAAGTAGCTACATGGTAAAGCTTTTTTGATTTACTAATAGCTGCCATAAAAAAAAAAAAAATATGTATATATATATATATTCGGCGTCATGTTGCACGGGCGTGTGGCAGATTTTCTGCCATTCATGCAAAAAGCATGATAGTTATGAACGTGCAATTTACTCTCCACCTACCTAATTTTACACTCCACCAGCTCACCAATTCTTAAACTCAGGACATTTTCAGAGCACAGAAACACATTTTAGCTTGCTATCACAATTCCATAAGTCAAATGTGGATGCATTTTATTTCAACAAAGCCACCTTGAAATTATCTAAAAATGACACGTAAATGGATGCAGTGCGACTTGTGGTTGCTGAGAAAATGCATCAGTTATGATAGTGCATTTAAACTAATGGGAAATCTTCATATGTATGCTCTCTTTTCTTCAGACCTTTTCTTTGAGAGCATTCTTTAATGCCTCTGTGCAATCGATGTGGGGAATGTTGGTGTAGAATGACTCCACATCCATGGTTTATAGTAATGTATCCCTTGGGAGGGGTACAATAGTGTTCAGTTTGTTTAATAGTTCAGTGGTGTCCTGAATATTGCTGGGGGCCTCTCTTAAAAGCAATATCAACATGTTTTCTATCCAGCCAGAAATTTCCTCAGTTAGCGTGCCAGAGATTATTCGGTGCCCAATGTACTTCTCTTTGTGTTTTTTGCAGGGCATGTAGAATGTACTGGTTACTGGGTTTTCTGGAGCCATGCCTTGATGTCATTCGGGAGTGTCTTTAGAAGCTTGCTGAGTTCTCTTTTATATCATTTGGTTGGATCTTCCTGCAGCTTTGTATAATATCTTGTGTGAAAATGTTGTCTGTGCACTTCCTGCCCATAAATCACTGTGTTCATTATGACAACAGCACCTCCTTTGTCGGCAGATTTGATTGTAATACTCTGATTGTTAAGGGATATTATAGCCTGCCGTTCTGTTTGTGTCAGGTAATAACTCTATTTAATGCACCTGTCCAGTATGGCAGATGTTGTTCTGTGTATGAAGCTTTCAATGTATTGGTACAGATTTGGGTTGCATCCAGGTTCAGGTGTCCAGTTGGAGTTATGCTTATTTTCTTTGTTTGTACCCCAGATGTTCACCATTCCATTGCTAGCTTGGCTGTCATCCTGTTTGTCATGAAAGAATTCCTGCAGTCTAAGGCATGTATAGTAGGCTTCAAGATCACTGAACAGTTTTATCTTGTCAATAGGTTTAGTATGGCAGAGCATATCAGATCTAGGTGTGCTTTTAAACATGCTGCAACCTCCATTTTGTGCTCTTTAGTGCGTGCTCTTTGGCTAAAGTCAGATCTAAGTGTGCTTTTAAACTTGCTGCAACTTCCATTTTGTGCTGTTTAGTGCTCTTTGACAAAAGGCAGGTCTAGGTGTGCTTTTCAATCATCGTCTGCTCTCGGCTGCTTGGCTGCCTGGTGAGTCACCTCGTGCCTGTGCATTTTCACCTTCTCTCTCTTTACTCCCTTCCCTTCATCACTCAGTCTCTCTCTCCATCCCTCCCATCTACTCTAATTGCTATTCTATCACCTATCCTTCCTCTCTCACAAGGTCTGGAAGACAAAAGTAAAAACAAAAAAAGATCTCCTTTCGTCAAATCCTGGCTTACCTATCGCAGACTCCTGTTTCAGCTCTACTTCCAGACAGATTGTCACAGATATCCTCTCTTCTGTCCTCTCTCCTGACCTTTGGACTCTCTCCCCATCCTCCACCTCAACCATTAATGGTGGCACTAGATGGGAAGTCTCTTGGCTGGCTTCTCATCCTCCAGGTGCTTCATTAATGTCTATCACAATGGCACTATCATAGCTCAGGGTCTTCAACCTAATCTACTCCTCTTTGACCGGCGCTTGCCATCTCTCCTCAACTTCCTTCTTGTTCCTGCTATCCCTCCTTCCTCTCTCTCTCAGCACTTACTTCACCACCTATGATGGGCGTACAACCTCCCTGTACCCCTCCTCGGAAAACCTTTAAGGGTGGTGAACAGTTTCACTTAACCACACTTAATACTCGTTCCACTATCAAACATTCCTTTGACATCTGCCTCCTCCTGGAAGACGTTGATCTCAACGTCCTCGCTCTCACTGAGATGTGGTTCAATGCCAGCTCAGTCACTGCTTTTGACTTAACTGTGCTGGCGGTGGAGAAGCCTTGATCTTCCCTGAGTGGGTCCTTCTTACCTCATACCCATGAAGCCTATTCCTCCTTTGAAAGCCTGGTATGAAAGCTTGGCATCCCTCCTACTTCCTCTTTGATCATTGGCACTATCTACAGGCCTGCTGGGCCCTATCTCCTCTTTCCTCTCAGAATGGGCTGAATTCTCCTGCTCTCTCCTGACTTCCACCTCTAACCTCCTCCTTCTGGGTGACTTCAACGTCCACCTGGATTCTTCAATCACGGCCACCACTCTCTTCTGTGACCTCTGCACCTCTCTTTCCCTCTCTCTTTTCCCCTCTGGTCCTACCCACTCGGCTGGACACACTCTCGATGCCTTCATCCATACTGATCACTTGCTCTCTTCCTCACTCTCCATCCTGCTCTCCTGGTCTGACCACACCCTCCTCTCCTCCCCTCTGGGACCTCTCAGCCCTCTGACTGAACCTCCCCCAGCTCTGCCAGCCTCGTTTGCGGACATTCATCCAATGAAGCGTGTCAGTTGCTACATTCGCGTCCACCTTCACCCACTCCCCAACTCCCTCTACTGAATCAATTATTGACTCTGCTCTCAAAAATCTACATCACGTTATCACTGACATTCTCAATATTCTTGCCCCTGTCATGAGGATCCATCTGAAACCTGCCACCAAGTGTAACACTTGGTACGACTCTTATCTAGCGACCCAGAAACGCAAGTGCAGAGCTGATGAATGGAAGTGGCAGTCTTCAAGCTCACCCAATGATAAACTGGCCTGTCGCCTTCTCCAAAGGCAATATCGTCTTCTCTATTTACTCCAAGAAGAGGGCTCACATGCAGGGCCACATCTCTGGAGCTTCCAACAACACGGACAAACTCTTTAAAATCTCACTTCACCTCTTCCCTCACAGGCCCTCTGCACTGCACTGGCCACCCAATTTACTGCTAAAACTCAGGACATCCTGAGTTCTCTCTCTTCTTCTCCACTTCTCCCATCCTCCTACCACCCTTCGACCCTCCTCCTCCCCATCCAATCTTTCCACATTCTCTCCTATCACATCGGACGAGGTTACTAGAATAGCCCGCTCTATGAAGGTCTCTTCCAAACCGGTCTCCCCCTGCTCTTCCAGAACTATTCAGTACAATATCGGCTCCTTTGCGTCTGCACTTGCTGACTTCTGTAATCACTCTTTCCACTGGGTCTTTCCCCTCTTCCCTTGAGCACTCCCTTGTGCGTCTCCTCCTGAAAAAGCCTTCCTCCGACCCCTCGTGCCCGGCCATCTACTGCCCCATCTCGATCACTCCCTTCCTCAGGAAACTTCTGGAGAAGTTGGTCTTCCCCCAACTAACCCAGCATACTGAGCTTGCTGGTTGCCTGCACGGGATTCCGAGCATCCAAAGGCATGGAGACGCTTTTCTTGACTCCAAATCACCCACTATTCTCAATCTACTCAATCTCTCCTCTGGTTTTTATACAGTAAACAACTCCATCCTCATAAAACGGCTCCATGACACCCTTGGTATCTCAGAGTGGGCACTGGACTGACTGACTTCCTTCCTCACTGGCCATATCTCCCAAGTTATCCTGAGTTCTTGCTCCTCATCCCCTTTTATCTCCACTTGTGGTGTTCTCCAGGGTGTATCCTTTCGCCTTGGCTCTTTAACAACTATCTTGTTGTTGTGAGCCTCTTGCTCACCTTATCTCCACTTTCCGTCCGCACTTCCAGTGTTAAGCAGATGACCCTCAACTTTTCTTCAGACTACTCTCTGCAGCCCATCTGACTTCCTCTATCATTCTTGATTGCCTGTCCACCATCCAGTCTTGGTGTATCTACAATGATCTCTGTCTCAATGCCAGCAAGACTGAGATTGTTCCTATCAGGACTTGTATTCCCTATTTTCTCCCTTTACTTGGGCCACCCTCGAAACCAGAAACCTGGGAATCATCTTCGTCTCCTCTCTTTCATTCCTCACATCTTGAACCTTTCTAAGAAGGCCCATTTCCAACCCTAACTCCTACCCTAACTCCTCAGGGGCATCCTCCCTTTCCTCACTTTTCCCCAGAAGCTTAATGTCTCCAGAGCTCTGGTACTCTCCTGGCTGGACTATTGTAACTGCCTCTTCCTTAATCTACCTTGTTCCTCTTGCTGCCCCTCCAGCTAATCCAGAATAGGGCTGCGAGATTTATCCTTGACCACAATCCCAGGGACTGTATCTATCCAGCCCTAAAATCTCTCCACAGGCTCCCATTTGCTGCAAGGATCACATTTAAATCCCTCTGCATCATCAACAAGACTGTCTGGGACCGGGGACCACACTATCTGCAACTTGCTCTCACCAAATACTCTCCTTCCATTTCCTCTGATCCTCCGGCTCCAACTTTCTGTCGGTCAAGGGCTTTTATAAGCAGAGAGAGGGTGGCCATTCCCTTTCCTCAGCTGGCTCCTTCCACTGGAACAGCCTCCCCCTTTCTCTTCATCTTGTGCCGGATCTCATCAAGTTCTGCAAGCACCTTAAGACTTTCCTCTTCTCCTCCTCCTTCCCTCTCTCCCTCCCGTGTTAAATCCCACTGTGATTGTTGGTCTGGGAGCTTATGTGTTCTTCTGGGTTTTGGCCTTCTGTCCAATTGCCCGCAGCATCTGCCCTCCCCCTGCACTTGCCTTGGGCACTACTGGCCTGTGTTGTCTCACTGGCCTGCACTTATTGTACTAGCTGGTGACCCCTCTTTCAGCAAGGGATCACTGCTTGGCAGCACTGACCTGTTGCCATGCAAATGGTTCTCCGGCACTTGCCCCCTCTGTGGAACCTCTAGCACTTACACCCCATCCCTTCTCTCTCTATCTCTCTCTATCTGCACTTGCATGCTCCAAATTTTCACAATGCCTTGTAGGACCACCTTTGTATTTTACTAATCACTGTCATTATATTTCATTGTTTTGCAGTTTCCAGTTCCCCTTTCCTTTGCCCTGTGTGTGCTTTGATACACAATTTTTTGATGTATAAGCGCCTTACAAATGCTCACAAATGTAAAAAATATATTTGTATATGTATTCAATGAAAAAACTTTGCTAAAGGGACGTTATGTTTTACAAGTAAAACTGAAAAACCCCAGAAACACGCCATTTATGGTAAGTTAAGCAACTATAACTTGCGCCACCACCGTGCACTGCTAAGACTAACCCCCAGGACATGAAAGATGACATCACAAATGTCATTGATGACATCACTGATGATATGGTTATTTATAACACACTAAATACCTAAAGGTTTCTAAGCATGGACTCAGGGATCGAACCCGTGTTGTTCTGCATCATCTTGCTTCCAAGGCGAGGGGTTGCCTCCTGAGACATCTGGGGGACACAAAATCCCACCAGCTACCTTGCAAGCGATAAAAGAGGCTGTTGATCCATATCTTTCAAATACAACAGTACTCTGTATATACCGCAAGCATAATATTTTTTCCCATTCAAACCTAGGGTTTCGGCCAAGCTGCATGCCCCAATAATCAAATCAGAGCACACGATTATCAAGTGATCACAGGGCGGTAGAATGGGTAGATCAATGCACTTCATCTAGTACTTTAAACGGATTACCCTGCTGCTAGTGATGAGGTTCCTTTGTGAAGGTGCCCTTCCTTCTTCAAGTGTCATGTTTCGAATAGGAGAATGAGCCATTTTCACCGTAGTGCTGGTTAATTCAATAAGTAACTATTGTTATAATAAGGCAGTCTTGAAAACCATTGTTGGTGCTATATATATTGTTAGAAGTCAGCTGACACATGTTTTCGACTCTCCACCGTCTTTCTCAATGCATGTGGATTGTGGGCTAGTCATTGCTGCAAGGCTTTGGAAATGAGTCCAGCATGCAATCCCAATATCTTGTCCTGGTATGGTCGCAAATAAAGGTGGTTAATGTTTTGAAGGGGTGCCCTGGTCACCACATGGGCACCTGGTTTGGCATCCTCAGTAATTATTTGCTGATTAGCATTGTCTCGGAGTGTATGCAGAGGTTGTCACTGTGACCTGTTGATGTAATCCTGTGCATCATTTCAAGCTGTTGCCACGGGCAGTATTTTAGCCACAGGCAAAAATAATTCTCATTCAAACCTATATCGATTTTGAAAAACTTTACCACATAGCCATTCCCTGGTGGCCATGCCCACTTTAACCCCATTGCCAGTCCCTCGTGGTCATGGCCAGTAGCCAGATTGTCTGAGTCATGGCCTTTGACCAGGCCTTGGACAATCTGCCGTCTGCCCATCGCCAGAGGCTATACCTCAGTCACCAAAAGTATATCACTATTTTTTGTACCTACATTATGACACTTTTCATTTGCGCTCGCGCCTCTGCGCCTCTGCAAACACGTTTGACCGGCATGGAGCGTTTAGTTGCTGAGTAATGGTAAGCATTTATCTCATGTTTGAGGTTTCTGAGTGTTGACAGATAGACTGTATTCTGATGACTTTTTACGTAACATTAACAGGAATCATTTATCTCATGTTTGAGGTTTCTGCGTGTTGACAGACTGTATTCTGATGACTTTTTACGTAACATTAACAGGAAGATTTACTCAGATTGGATTCTTCCTTCACGAGTCTGAGAATCCTTTCAAGCACAAGGTACATTTTAAACAGTTTACCTCAATGTTTAAACGATGATTGCAATGCTAGTCACATTATTGATTTTAGAAAATGGTTTCTTTTCTATTTTTCTTTTTTCACAACTACAACTGTACAGTTGGAACACTGTGACACAACTTGGAACCGGTATGTGTGTTTTCGTGTGTTTCTTCTTGTAATCACTGTTGAATGATCGTTCTTAAAACATACTGATTTATTGATCTGACCTAGTGAAGGATTGGGCATAATTAAGTTGTTGTACGGCCCTGATGAAGGTTTCAATAACCAAAATGCATTGGCAAAATGTACAAATATTCGAACCAGTATTTTTATGCATGTCCTCATTGAATATGAAGTAAAATATTCAGGAGCAAAGAAACATCAGAAGATGTGAAATAAACTTTCTTTTGAGAAAATTATACACTATATTTTGAATTTCTACGTATATACAGAACTAACAGTGCGAAAGCGTACAATCCCTTCTTTTAGGGCAAACTGAGAACACCAGTCTTAATAGAGTGGACACACTCTATTTTTCTTTGTTTAGGATTTTTTGGTCCTTATGCCATAGGACCTTCACATGACTGGTAGCCCCAGGTTAAAACTTTGCTAACAAATTTAAGTGAATTGAGATCGATCAATGAACAGAAACATTACGTAGTGCCCTCCTTCTACTTCTTTGTGTTTACTTTTCAAAAAAATAAAACTCAGATACATTTGCAAAACCATGCTTTCAGGTCCCTGCTAATGTTCTTTGCACAACTTTGCCGCAAATCCGTCCATGTTTTATTTTTTGAAAAGTGTAAAAATCGACGTACATAAAATAGTCATATAACTTAATTTATAACTATAGCGCACCTTAATCGGTTTTACTCACTCACTTTAACCAATTACAATTAAAATGACCACTCACCTGCCCAAAGATAGTTTAATTAGTTTAACAGGTGCAATATTGTGTTTTTTTTAATGTTTTTACCACGATGTCCACGGACTATGGGCGGTGTTCGCAAATCCAATATGGCGGCCATTTCAAAATATCTGACGCAGTTCACGTTTTTCACTATCCAATCAGTGGGTGCGTCCGGTGTCCGCGGACCAAATAGGGAGACCGAACCTAGATATCACTACTTATTTTCACCTATCTTTGGCCATTTTTTAAGAAAATACAGAACAGATTTACACCAAATTTACAAAAGCACTTTTTCAGGACCAAGCCACCGCTCCTGCTGCAAATTTGGTGAAAATCCATCCAGCGGTTTGAACTGTAGACGTGAGCACATTTATTTTCCATTGCATCGATGAGGAAAAACACACATTTTGGGATCCCCACTATAACTTCGCCCCCCTAAACAATACATCACCAAACTTTGCAAAATCAATTCGAGGGGGCCATATACTTTTTTGCGAAGTTTGATAAAGATGTGTCCAGCAGGGGAAAAGTTATAAGCTGCCCAAATGTGCTCTTCCTATGGGTTGAGCAACTTAACCACAACTACACGGCTGCTACAGAGGGCCGTGTAACATATATATATATATATGTATATATATATATATATATATATATAGGGCAGCGGTTGCCAACCTATATGAGCCATAGGAAATCTGAACATTCTATTGCTAATAACTTTTGACTTGGTGGACCGATTTGTCTGATATTTTCCAAACAAAATGTTTGTCACAGGCCCCCCAGACTGAAAATTATGGGAAAGACTCATTAAAAAATGGAAAAGGTACTAAGAAAGAAAAAAAACACTGTTTTCAGCCTACTCCCATTCATTTTCCAATAGAGAAAACATCCACATTTTGTCAAGCTGAAGCGCAAAAACCGCTGGACGGAATCGGACCAAATAAGAAACAAGTTGGGCATGAAGCATTGACTTAATTTCTGGAACAGGTTTGAGGAGGTTATTCCATCCAGTAGTCTTTTAAATATTTGACAGGAAACAGGGTGCCACCTTCCCCCAAAAATATAGCTACATCTCCAATGGTACTTTGCAGCAGAGAGGCTTCTTTCCAGAAATGAAAAGTAGCCATTTTTTTGCTTAATGCGAGCGATTTCTGCGGTAATACCGGGGGAATGCGAAAACAAAAGGTGCAAAAAAAGCTATTTGGAGGAGAGAAAGGGATGAAATCGCGTCAGGACAAAGGTGGGACGGGGAAAGAGGACATCATGTGAAGTTAGGGAGTTTGGGGAGGGTCTGGGGTCCCAGTAACAGTTCAGATGTTTGTGCATTATCAGGGAAATACTGGAGGAATTCTGCAAGATTACTGAGGCTACATTGGAAGACACAATCATCAATGAAACTGCATCACACGAAAGGAAGAGTTAAAGGGGGTAATGAGAGAGGACTATGGAGGGAAAAAGCAACTGAGGAGAGCGGGGCAACCATGTAAAGAGGAGGGGACACTTGGTCAGTGCCTGTGAGGGCAGGGAAGAGTTTTTGATTTTTCAAGCATTTTCACAGTTGTAGGGGTAGAACCGGTGGAATAAAGCACGCATCAGTAGTTCATTAACATTATCAGGGTAATATTGGGGGGATTTTTGTTTTTGGATTATCGGGGTAGTACTGGGCTAATCTCGAAGGAAGCAGAAAAGAGTTTAAAAAAAATATTTACACCTACAGCGATCACATCTTCTAGGCAGGGGGTAATCAGTCTCTTTGCCACTTCCCATAGTTAGTGGGCCCCAAAGAAGCTTATTGGTGCAATACGTACAGTGGCCATGGTCGAAGGCCATGGCTAGTGGGCCTCAAAGAAATGTATTGGTGCAACATGCACGTGGGCAGTCCAAAGCCTATTGGTGCAACATGTACAGTGGCCATAGCTGAAGGCCAGGGCTACTGTGCCCCAAAGAAACCTATTGTTGCAACATGTACAGTGGCCATGGCTAGTGGGCCCCAAAGAAACATATTGGTGCAACAAGTACAGTGGCAACGGCTGAAACCCAAGGCCACTGATCATGGTTGAAGGCCGTGGCTAGTGGGCCCCAAAAAAACCTATTGGTGCAACATTTGCAGTGGCCATGGCCAAAGGCCATGGCTAGTGGGACCCAAAGAAACCTATTGGTGCAACATGTATAGTGGCCATGGCTGAAACTCGAGGCCATTAGCTATGGCCTTGTGCCCCAAAGAAACCTATTGGTGCAACATGTACAGTGGCCATGGCTAGTGGGCCCAAAGAAACCTATTGGTGAAACATGTACAGTGGCAACGGCTGAAACCCAAAGCCACTGATCATGGTTGAAGGCCATGGATAGTGGGCCCCAAATAAACCTATTGGTGCAACATGTGCAGTGGCCATGACCAAAGGCCATGGCTAGTGGTACCCAAAGAAACCTATTGGTGCAACATGTATAGTGGCCATGGCTGAAACTCGAGGCCATTAGTCATGGCCTTGGGCCCCAAAGAAACCTATTGGTGCAACATGTGCAGTGGCCACGGCTGAAGGCCATGGCTAGTGGGCCTCAAGGAAACCTATTGGTGCAACATGTACAGTGGGCTTGGCTGAAGGTTTAAGGAAACAAGGGCATACTAAAATGTATGGTGCAATTTTGACAAATTTACGTATATGGTATGAGACAAAGCAGAACTGTCATATTTCAAAAACAAGGGGGTTCTGGGAGTTCCTCTACTACCGGCCTATATCCCGGGTTGGAGTCTCAACCAGAGTCTTTAGCTCACCATCCTTTCACAAATAGACATTTCCACTACATATAGACCAATAACCAATAATTTCATACTGAAGATATTGGATAAACTAGCATATATCCAACTTCAGGCCCATGTCGAAGAGCATAACATCCTAGGCACTCGACAGTCAGGTTACAGGGCTCGTCACAGCACAGAAACCACCATGCTTGACCTAAAGTCCACCCTAGCTGGCATAGCAGACAACAATCAAGCTGCACTGCTGATGCTGCTCGACCTCTCCGCAGCCTTTGATCTTGTTAATCACAGCTTGCTAGTGACAAGGCTTGGAGAGGTCGCGAACTGCTCCACATTGGCATCCAAATGGATAGCTTCCTTCTTGGGCCCTCGTATGGTAAGGGTCTGTGTGGGCAACAATCATTCCATCCCCATCTCTCAAACCTCTGGTGTACCACATGACTCCTGCCTGTCGCCTCTGCTTTTTAATTTGTATATTCGACCACTACTGGATCTCCTCAATGAGTTGGGTGTACAATATACAAACTACGCGGACGACACTCAGGTTGTCAACCAGCTTAGTGGCCACTATAAAAACGATGCTGAAACTATCGATAGCATCTATTAAGCCATCCAGGACTGGATGGCCTGCAACTCACTAGCACAACAAAACAGAGCTTATGATAGTTTCCTCTAAGACACCCGGAACAAGCTAGCCACAGTCTATGCCAACTTTACAATTGCGGACAATGTCATCACGGTCCAAAGGAAAGTAAAAACATTAGGCGTCATTCTGGATGACAAACTATCCTTGAAGCCTCATGTCTCCAACATCCGGTCTAGCTGTGGACTGATTAATAAGCAAATACACTCTATTCGCCCATTTATAACAACCGAAAACTGTGTACTTCTGTCCACAGCGTTGATAAACTCCAGATTGGATTATTGTAACAGCCTACTGTCTGGCACCACCGCTTCCAATATGCAGTCTCTGCAAGTGGCTCAGAATAATGCTGTGCGCACCATCCTTAAACAATCGCACCGCACCCACATTTCCATATACAGAAAGAAGCTACATAGGCTTCTGGTAAAACACAGAATAACACACAAGGTATTGACAAAGGCACACGAGTGTGTGTCTTTAAGTACATCAAAGTCAAGACAACTGGCAGGAACCTTCGCTCCTCTACTGCTACAGTACTTGTCCCCCCAGATTTAAGATTGCTAAACTTGGAGGTACCACTCTCGATTCCCAGGGTCCTCTCCTCTGGAACGTACTCCCGGCTGCAATACGCCAGGTTTAAAATTATCCTCTTTTTAAAAAGGCTATAAAGACTCACCTTTTCAGCATAGAGTATTCCTGCGACTGCCCCTCACTTCTTCTGGCTAGCCTTTTATGTTCTGTTTTGTCTTGTTTTCGTTTTTTGTGCACCCTGAGGCCCATGGGCATGTAGCGTATAACAAGAATTAAAATAAATAAATGAAAATATCAGTCTTTGCCCTGCCCAAGGGCAGTCCATCACCGAAATGTCTGGCAATTCTCTTGTGAACAAGAGTACCAAGAACAACCCCAGACACGTGTTTCGGCCTGGTTGGGCTTCGTCAGTGAGGTGGAGCTGTGCCTTTCTAAGAACAGTGAGCAAGGGCTCCACGTCTGTATTACCCTCGTAACTTAGGGTGAAAACCCAAAGCTACTTAATAGAAAAAACAAGGGGGGTTCTGGGAGTTTCTCTACTACCGGCCTATACCCCAGGTTAGAGTCTCAACCAGAGTCTTTAGCTTACCATCCTTTCACAGAAGGACTTAAGATGATCATCACTTTCCACATCCGCTGAATTTCAAGGGTTTTGTTGCTTTAAATCTGATCACCTTAACAGTCCCTTAAATAAACTATTTTCAATTAATTTCAATGGTTTTGTTATACCATAGTGTATTCAATGGCCACTAGCAATGGCCTTCCACCATCACCGGTCCATGTTGTACCAATAGGTTTCTTTAGTGCCCACTAGCAATGTCCTTCGGCCTTAGCCACTGTTCATGTTGCACATATCTGTGACACATTTTTCCCGTTATTACCGCAGTATTTATTGGGGTATTAAAGCAGTAATGCAAAAATGCTCGAGATGTGAATGGCTCCCAACTTCACATGATGCTCTCTTTCCCCCTGCCCACATCTAGCCAGATGTGATTTCATCCTTTTTCCACTTCCAAATAGCTATTTTGTAACTTTTCATTTTCGCATTACTGCAGTAAATGTCACAATAATCATTTGCATCAAACACAAAAAAAAATATGGCGGATTTCCATTTCTGAAAAGCCTCTGCTGCAATGCACCATGACAAAAAATGTAGCTATAATTTCGGGAAAAGGGGGAACCCCTTTCCCCATCAAATAGTTTAAAAACGACTGGACAGAATAACCCCAGACCGCTCCTGGAAATGAGTCAATGCCCAAGTTGTTTCTTATTTGTTCCAGTTCCATCCTGCGGTTTTTGCCCTGCGGTACACAGAAAGCTAGACTTTTTCTCTATGGGAAAAGGAATGGGAGTACACTGAATCCGTCATGCAAGTCAAAAGTTATTTGCAATTCTATTTTCGGGCTTCTGTGGATCATGCTACTCACCTACCTTTAGTGCAGCGAAATAATTATGTTTATAATTAGAAATCATACACTTTCCTCTTAAGCTCCTCAACAACTCAGGATCTCACATTTGAACCACTTATTCCAGAATTTCTCCTGAGTAGAAATTGACCACAGTACTTTGTACCTTGACTATTTGCTTCGATCTTGACTAAGTGTGATCACTCTGATCAGCTTCTTGAAGCACGTTGTTAGAAGCACGGAGTGCATTCAAACGGAGCGAGGCAGACAGACAGACAAGAGTATGCGGTTCACATAGAGACCGTGTCGGTGAGTAAATAGGGAGCTTTAATTTAGCCAATAGCTGGCAATTATAGACAAACAACTGTCCACACAGGGACCTGTGAAAGCCCTGTTGAAACCGTTTAATGTCGTTTTTCAGGCTGTGACTAGCAGCCAGAGGCGTTGCTACGGGGTGGCTAAGGGGGCTATAGCCCCTAGTCTTTTGGTTGAAGCCTCGGATAGAATCGCAGGAGCTACAAGCAAAAGGCTAGGTAGCCCCCAGTCCTGACAGTTCCGACATCAGCGTATCCCTGGGTCTTTTCCAGACCTAGCAACACCCCTGCTAGCAGCGTTAGTCAATACAGCTGCCGGATCGAGACGAAACGGTTCCTATGCGCATTCTGCAACAAATATCTATAAAACGTGCAGCAGTAGGAGTTTTACTGCTCCTGGAAGTAACTTCTTGTGGACACAAGGTAAACTGTGTTTAATGAATTATGTGACCTAGACGTCAGTTTACAGTGATTTTCTGTCTAGGGCTTGTTCAGAACACGATGAAGTATTCATATACGTGCACCCATTTGTTGTACATTTTAATTAAGGTTTGAGAATTGACTAAATCAGCAGAGGTAGTTTAAGGTAGTTAAAGTCAGTTGTAGTATGGTTACATATGGCACATCTATATCAAAGCCTCTATGGTGTTTTTTACAGGGAGCGGTCGAGTAAAAGGACACCTGGACATTCCCATGCGCAGGACTATAAATTTAACCAATGCATGGTAAGTGCGTAGAAAGCATAATAACATGCTTTTGAAACTTCTGTTGTAGCTAAAACTTATACTCTAAGTGGTAATTGCTACTTTTTCTCCTTTTTTCCTTTCTCTCGCCATCCCATGGTATGGCTTAACTACCCTCTCTTTGATTTCAAGAAGTAAAGAAAATTGACCCGAGAACCAATTGTCCAGACGGGGCTCAAGGAGTCACATTAGGGCGTTAAAGTTTGTCCTGTAGAATACATCTTTAATTAGGATTTGAATGGTTCAAGTTCTGTGTTTTATGCGTGTAGTGGGATTACGTTGGTCCCCCTGAAGAAGTTCTCATGTTTAGAGCAAAATAGCTCCAGTGGAACAAAACATGTTGGCTATGGAACGCTGTGATTTATTAACAGTGTGGCAAGACCGAAGTTATTAATTATGAGATACCTTTCAGAGGAAAGGAGTGAGACATTGTACTCTAACAATAAGGTTTAAAGGTACCTAGATGAACAAAGGTCCTTTGAAAAAAACTGTAAAAATCCAACGCAGATTTTGCACCACATTTTTTGACACCACCGTTCAATTTGCACTTTTGCACTTTGCACTTTAAGGTTGATCCATTCATAGTGGACAATTGACCACTGTGGAGGAATCAACCGCACAAAGGGACTTATTTAAGGTTCAATTAACAATATGTATTCTTTTATGATTTTTATATTGTATTATGAATTTTTGTAACCACACTGGGTTGTAAAATATTGTGTTTTAGATATATATGTGTTTTTCAGTGTAATATCGATAATTGAGATATGTATTAAATAAAATAAAAAAATGTTTGTATACTGATTGTATTTGTGCGATACCCAGTACCTATTTGGTTCATGGTCGGGGAGATCAGGCAAGAGAGGGAGAAGGGGGATATTGAGAGAAAAGGTTCTAAGCAGATGAGACACACTGGTTCCTTGTTCTTGACTTCATGAATGTGTTATGGGCAGAACCTTTGTGTCTTTAAAATGGCCCACAGTCTCTTTTTGTTGTTGCCAGCTTCTTGAGAAGTTGCTAAGTCAAAAATGGATTTTGTGGCAAATAAATAATTGAATGTAGAAACATTGGTCCCTCTCCTCCAAGTCGTTCTACCTGGAATGTCGCCCAATTGGGCAAGATTACAAACCAGGAGACACCCCTATAGCTTGCCTTTGTAGTAGTAAAGATATCCAAATTAATTACTATCCTGATAGAGGAGAACGGGTAGCTACAATTGAAATCACCTGCCACTATTATGTAATTTGCCCCCTGCACTCTTCGAAATCTTAGGGTGATCCCTTCACCTTTAAATCTCCTCCCCATGGTCACAACCAGCATGGACATGTTTTTTTGTGTGGTAATAGTGTCATTATTGGGCAGAACCAGCAGGAACATTTCTTTTTTGTGATGACAAAATACTATTTTTTATTGTGGACAAAGGCATCTTGAAAATGTTTTGGAAAATGCTCCTGTGTACCGTTGTTGACCCTGCATCCGTTGATATTTTTCATGTGTTGCCCTATAAAACAGTTTGTAAATTGTGTGGCGTTTTCCCAATTTTTCACAAATAGTGCCCAGTAAAATTTCCCATTTCACCCCATTATTCAACAAATGGTTTGGGGAATCCTCCAGCCAGCCAACCAAATACACCTTCGGTTGGGGCTTCCTCACCATGCTTGGCCACTCGAGCATGTTCTTGGGAAAGATGAACACCTCTCCAATGTATACATGCCATTGATGGAATCAGGCTTAATAACACCAAAGGGTGCTGCTAGGCAATACACATTTCATGACTTGCACATCAGTGGGTACGACATCCTTTCATCGCCAGCAATTTCATCGCTTGGCATTTAAACGTGTACATTATAACAAACACTTTCATCGATTTTTTTAGGGCGGGGGTGGGAAAGGGCAGATAAGGGATTGGGGGTAGGGAATAGGTAAAAATAGGTGGGAGAGGAGGGTTGAGGGGAACCCCCCACAAAGCAAATCGTTATAATGTAAACGTTCTAATACCTGCCATCGAAATTACAGGCGATGAAAGAACATAGAACACATCAGTGTACTTGCATTCCAGGTAGGGTGCATCCCAAATCTAGATGGAAAAACCCTATCAAATATAAACTCCAAAGACCCATACAAGCACTCTAAGCCCAAGAACACTGGGATCTGCCCTCTGGAATGGAAAGCAAAGCAGTATGGATGGATTCATGAATGCTGTTTCATAAAAAAAGAAACTCGGGTAAACGATTATAAGAATTGGAACAATGGTTACACCAAATGGACAAGTACAGCTGTGCTTGGACAAACATAAGTGGAATCTTAGGGATGGATATTTATGTGGTTTTCCTAAATACATTCACAAAACCAGACAATAACCCGAAACTACAATTTGTGCTTTGGAATGCCCAGTCAAGCACTTCATTAGAAATACTAGCACAATGGGCTACTCAAACATACACATAAAACCAGGCTAGATACATCCTTTTTAATAATATCAACCACATTAAAATTATATATTTGTCTGATTATCCAAATCGACAGGCTGTACCACAAATACCACATGGGACTGCACCACAAATACGTACGCCTGCACGCTCAAATGTCAAGCTCAGCTTGTGTAGTGGAGAATATACAGCTGAAAGTGAATTCGAGATCATCTCAGCTCAAATGTGCAGAAGCAGAATAACAATGGGCTTTTGTGATTGTAAGGAAAGGTCCGATAGTGTGGGTCATGTAACATAAAGGGGGATACTGCCAACAATCAGTTGATCATACTTCTAGTTTTGAAGAGGTGGTTTGGCATCGAAACATCCCCATGCAGACCCATGCGCAGTCAGGGTTACAGGTAAAATGAAGTAGACTGTAACACATGCATCCAGGGAATAGCCTTATTAAATTGGCTATGCCATTGCCTTTATTCCTTGGTTCTCAGTAATAATTATAAGGCATTAAGGTAGTACAAACCAATAGTTACTATCCTAGCTTGAGTCTTGTATGTTCAATGGACAACATATTAAACAAACAAAAAAATCAGTGCATAGTTGTTCAAATGGAGAGTAGTGCAAAGCATTATTTCACAAAGTTGTGAACAAAAACACATACATATACATATTTCACTTAGTAGTAGTAGTAGTACAAACAGAAAATAAATATTTTCAAAAAATGTGTGTACTCAAAGAAGCCCTAATTGGGTTCTGGCTGCAGTCAAATGGTGACCAATCTTAGGTCAGTAGTGTGGGTCAGCCACACTTTTGCACTAGGAAGTGTATTGTAAAATGTCAGCAGTCAGCAATGCCTGGGCATGTTCAGTATTAGCATTATTGACCTAAAAACATTTGACCTAAAACATTTGATTGAATTATTTTGACCTTTTTTTTGGTCAAATGTAATTAAATATATATATCGGGGTGGGTAAGGGTATAGATTAGGATGAGGGGAAGTGGGGGAGGCGATTGTGGGTGTTCTCCCTGGGCATTTTTGACCGAAAAAAAGGTCAAATAAATGTGATCAAATGTGGCTACGTCAAATGTTTTAGATCAAATAGACACAAACCGCACATTGACTACGCAGGACAGAGTGCATCAACACAAGCATGCAGCACTTTCAGACTCTGAATATTGGGGACAATATTATACAACAATGTTTCCATAAAAGTAGGGAATCTATTCATACAGAAGTATCTAAATGAACAGAGAGGAGGCAAGAAAGTGAGAGCTTTATGTTTGGGCCAGAGTGTCCAAACTCTATACAATTAACTTCTGAAATTCCCCCCAAGGAAAGGGAAATGGTAGTCAATGAAGAGTCTGCGACTTCTTGTCAACTGTGACCACACTCAGAGATATTTCAAGCTGCCAATGGCATAAGCTCTTCCCCAGCTAAGCTGTGTATGAAGGCCTGGGCATGCAGAGATGTAGGTTACACTTCTCAAGATCCTCAGTCTGAGCCTATGGGCTACGGATGAGTGGAGGACATTGTTAAACAGAACCGGCTAGCCAGCGATATCCCTTTCTAGACTAGGGGTTCTAGGACCATTGTTCTGCACTCCATCGAAGAAGAAAAAACAATATTTCTCAGCAATCACAAATGTGACAGTAAAATGCTCTATGTGTAATGCTGGCAGGGATCCCTGCGCGTATGCATGGCTCGGTTTATATTCTCCAGCTATTTGCACCAGTCCCGGCACAGCAAACCTACTATGGACAAAACGGTAGATGCAGAATCATTAACAGTAGAGAGCTGTGACCATCAATACCACCCACACCCCAAAGAAAAGGAAGCATCAAGGAGCTGGGGGTTGCCTACGTCTGGCTATAGCACTCACCTCAAATGTGCTCAATGGGAAAAGACAAAACAATAACATATAGGGCGTTGCCCGTTTCCAGCATTTATTCCATACCATGGACAGCCAATACAATATCCGGCAATGTTGAATAATCTCGTTCAGTGCGTGTGCACTACCCTTGTCGGTTTTTGAAGTTGTGCTAAACAGAGAAGAAATCTTTATGGTTGCCATGCTTTAAAATAATCTCCATTCAGTGCTTGGGAAGCAATTTTGCTACTTTTTTCAAGTACATTTTATATTTTCGATTCAGCACATGGTTGAAACACCATGCAACTTTTTCCCAAGGGCCACCTTTCTCGGGAAATGTCTTTTGCATGCTACATTTCAGTTTGCATCAGTTATTTTTGCCATTACATTTGACTGGCTCAAACAGGCAATGCAAAACCACAAAATGCCAGGTGGGAGGATCATAAGACACTTTTATCTTTTGGGAAGGAGAATAACCTATCCCCCCCAGGCGCATTAGAGTAAGGTGAATCCCATAAATACATGTGTGATGTGCCAGGGGGTGTATTCAGGGACTCTGCATGAACACATTGCTGTGCGAAATGTAGATGCTCAGACTTAGTGCGTGAATATAAACAGGCGCCATTTTGTAGCTATGGTGGAAACATTCTGGCCCGCATGGCTGTGTGGTAGACACAGACCACAAACCTAACGAGGAAACCTGAATAGGCCCAAGTGCTGATGATAGAGAGACCACACTGTTTTCCACCATAGAAACTCTCCTTTGTTCCACAACTGTTGCCATTACATGTTATCCCGAGAAAGAATGTGCCCTGCAAGGCCGTGAGACAGCACCAGACGCCTCACAGTGCACGTTCATTACAGCCAGGTCAAAAGCACGTCTCTGACCCCCACCCAACCGACTATGAGTTATGGCACCCACAACTGTCCCAATCCAAGACCCCTAAATTCTACGAAAGTAAGTGACCCCAGACCACCAACCATAAACTCACTGGCCATAGAAGATCTAAAAGAACACGAACATTCCACCTTATTTCATAATGACAAGATTTGTAATGCAAGGTACGGGTGGAATAATTATAGTCCTAAGCAAGGGTGAAAGCCTTGTGTCCGGATAGTGTGATACCGAATGAGAGAAGAATGTGTGGGTCAGCTCGATTTTAAGCCTCCCCCTGTGCCAGTCCCAAGCCTCCCAGGTGCACGCCATAATGATAGAGTAGCATAGTCTTACTTAGTAACTAATTGCAAACTCGATCTTGGTTCCCTGGAGATGATGAGCCCAGCAGACCCCACGTGATGGAAGACAGACAGACGGGCTGGGGCCAATGGCCTTGCATCTCCTAGAGAGCAGGCTGACCGTGTATAAGGTCTCACCAACCAGCAAGCCAGGTTTTTCCTGTATATGTTTAAGTCACTGATTATGATTTGTTTGCTTATAACATTCTGCTTGTACCATTTTTCATCAGAACGTTCGTGAGCAGAAGAGTTCTTTGCTGGCATACCTATTTTTTTGTGTGATTAAAACTCGCTATCCTTGCAAAAATCTCTTGATCTTTTTTCCCTAGTGGGTTGTATTATTTCTGGCGTGGGCGTTTGTGGGCGTGCCTTCATATCTTACATGCATAATAGATTGGAAAAAGAGAAACAGATGAATAAGTTACTTAGAAATATGTTATAATTTATGTTTTATTAACACTAGGAACTCTTTTTTCTTTTGTAGTTAAGCTTTACTCTTGCATTCTTTCTAGACATGCGTGTGTATCGCCTCTCGTGCTAAACTCACGGGTGTTCCTACAAAATGGAGACGCTATCTCATGGATAGCTATGGGGGCAAATCAGTTACAAGAGATCTCTCTATGCACCGAATGTAACATGAATGTTTATGGGTTCTGCATGGTAGATCCAGAAATCCCCCCAAAATACTCCATTGACACAATCTGCAGGTTTCACAGGCGGGTGTTGTATCGATCATCCAATCTGTTAGTGCATGCCTTGGCATACAAGGTGATGGGTTTAGTGCATGCCTCAGCATGCATGGTGATGGGTTTAGTGCACGTCTCAGCATGCAAGGTGATGGGTTTAGTACATGTCTTAGCATGCAAGGTGATGGGTTTAGTGCATGCCTCAGCATGCATGGTGATGGGTTTAGTGCACGTCTCAGCATGCAAGGTGATGGGTTTAGTGCATGCCTTAGCATGCAAGGTGATGGGTTGAGTGCATGCCTCAGCATGCAAGGTGATGGGTTTAGCGCATGCCTTAACATGCAAGGTGATGGGTTTAGAACATGCCCTAGCATGCAAGGTGATGGGTTTAGTGCATGCCTCAGCAGGCAAGGTAATGGTGCAGAGGATTTTGCGAGTTGGAATCACTGTTCATCAAATATATCCTTTACATTAACACACAAAAGGTGGCACGTCTGTGCCCGTCTGCTTGCTCCTAAACCAGCACTTGTCAAACTGCATTCAGCACCTCACAAACATCAATACATACAAGAGAAACCCGCTGTTTAATAACTAATGCAGTATCCCACACTCTGAGCATGATATTGCTTCCCAGTAAGTGCTTGGAAGTACTCCAACTAAATCATTGGAAGGGAACACATATTGTCAAGTGCACTATTTTTGTATAAAGACTTAAGCATCCGTCGTTTACAATGACCTCCGAAGCTGGTAAGAGTCCCTGTTCCCCTTGGGCTGACTGACTGAATGTGGATGTGCCGCCTCGCTGGATCACAGTGAGCAGTAACTCTACATACGGCTCTCCTGATATAATCTCATCGGCGATCTGCTACTTGCCTTGCTGACAGGATCTGGTCTACAAGCTGGCAAATCATTACATTTCTGATTTAGGATAAGTGGGAGTCGGGTTCGGGGACAGTTTGCATTCATGGGCCCTAGAAATCTGGCCCTAGGGATAATCGTAAATCTGGCCTCTGCATGACCTTAAATATGCGTGCTCAGATCATTGTTTAGACGGTTATGCTACGCTCATGGGTTATGGGCGCGCAGTATCCAACCCTGAATGGTGACCCCTAGTTTAGAGCCAATGGGCAATGCATTGCAGTATGCAAATGAGCTAAAATCCAGTTTTTCTCCAGAAAATTGCAATTATCTTCCAAAGCAGAGCTATTTTATTCCTAGCTTTAACAGCCCACGATATTGAGCTCTAATGGATTCAAACAACAACATAAATCTTTGCGCAATAGTAGAGCATGCAACTCTCCGTATGCCGCATGGAAATCAATGCACTATGAGTGCACAGCTACATAGCAACAGACGCTGCGGGACAGCGTGGTGCTGGTCTCAAGACAAGAAATGGAACAAACCAAGCCCTGCCTAGGTAAAGTATATATGACCACCCGAGACATCACCAACAAAGAAAGGAAGTGACATCAAAAAACAATTATGAATAGGCAAAGAAATTAACTAACCCGGAAATACTAACAATATAAACTCTGGAAAACTAAATAAGAGCTTGTAAGTCTCCTGGCCACAGGTATGGCAGGGGGTAGCAACCCACCAACAATGCAGTGCATCACATCGCCCAATTTTCTGAACAAAGAGAGCCTACTGTTCCATGGAAAAAGTGGAGGAAATGGGTTTGAACATTGTCTGCAGACTTCACATGGGCCAAACTGTGCTGTAGAAAGAGAAAAGGGTTGAATGATGCACTGTTTACAGATATATGGACAAGACTAATTTGAAAATCTGATGCTGTTAAGCTGATCTGACTCACTAGGAGTCAATGAATATATTAATTAACTAAATTGCTAGACAGGTATTATGAAAAAAGAGTGAGTGTGATGCTTGAATGGTACCATTTTGGGGAGTGAATACAGGCAGAAGGTGAGTCAGTTGAACAATATATAACCACCTTTAGAGGATTTGCTGCCTCATGTGAATTGGGGTCTCTCTCATCTAGGACAGTATGACTCCAATATATGCTTGAATGCAGGGAGAGCAAAGTCAGGGATGCTTTGTGGGCGAAAGGCAATCCTTCCTTGGAAGGACGCACCAAGTGGCATGTCGAAGAATTGGAGAAGAAAGCTCATTCAGAGAATGCAACCCAGAACATGCTAGTCCTTTCAGAAGTACGAGCATTGCAATACAGAACCTCTGAAAAGAAGAGAAGTCGGTTTCCGAAGGCATGTGTTTGGTAACTGTGTGCAGAGCGTGGATAAAGAGGACAAGAGAAGATGGTATCCTTGCAATATCCCACTTCATCGTTCTAACAGCCAACTCTGTCCATCCTTCAAACTAGTGTGTAAAAAGTGCAACAGGCGTGGACACTTAGCCAAGTGTTGTCGCACTGTCTCCACAACTCATTTAATGAAAGAGTTGTGTGAGCACATAGACAGTTCTGTATTGGCATTGGGAGATGAAGGTGCAGACACCGAGAAGCCCATTGTTCCTATTACAGTAGGGCAAGCTCACAACAATGGTTATCGACTATGATGTGAGGTACACGTTTTTACCAGAGTACATTTACAAGTTGGTGGTCCCCAACAGAATTAGCCTCAATAAAATAGACATGAACCTGGTAGTTTATGGAGGCAATCACATTGAACACATGGGTTAATTCCAGGGCAAAAATGATGTTCAACGGTTGTTTCGCTGAAAAGTATATGTGTTTCACTAAGGAAGTTCACTGTTGCTAAGCTGGTCACACCAGAAAAGGATCGGAATAAGGTTAGACCCAAATGATGTTCAAATATTAGTCTTGTGCTAAGGATACAACTACCATTAACCACAACTGAATGGTGCCTAAAAGAATTTGTTCAGTTGGGGGCCGTACATAAAGTTCATAAGGCTAGGTCCATACCTATGTTAGTATGAGAAGTGATAGCAATAGAAAGGCATGGACTAATAGGAAGAATTGATTCAGCTGAATGAGTAGCATAGGGCTAAAAACCCTCAAAAAGTAGATGGTCCCTGACAGACATCCTTTTCCCAACATCAGAGAATTATTAAGCACACTTGGAGAGACTAACTTATTCCCCACCTTTCATCTTAATCGGCATACAATCACATAAAACTACATTCTGAATCCAACAATCTCACAGCTTGTATAAAATCAGAAGGATTGTTCCAATGAGTGAGGATGCCTGTTGGACTTGGCTTGATGCAGCCGTTTTCATAGCGTTATGGATACATTATTGCAGAATGTAAAAGGAAACGTATGCTTCCATGATGTGAAGGGGAGTGAGCAATGTCATATCATATCAAATACTGAGGGGGGCCAATGAGCGCAAGTTTCAGGGGACAGGGGGAAAGGCAGGTAAGTGCAATGGACAGTGTGGACCAGATTCGTGCTAGCCCAGGGCAAGTTCTGGTAAGGGATGCTGGGGGAGACTGGTCAGGGGTGGTCTGGCCCCTGTATGACTCAGGAGGGACTAGGCACCAGTCACAGTGGCAGAGGGACCTTAGTAAGGGAGGCAGAGAGAGAAGGAATAGGAGAAAAGGAAAGTCTTGAGATGTTTCTGGAATTTAAGAAGATCCGGCACAAGTCTGAGGGGGGCAGGAAGGCTGTTCCAGAGGGAGTAACCTGCCAAGGAAAAGGATATACCTCCCACTCTCTGCTTGGAGAAACATCTGACCTGCAGAGAGTTGGATCTAGAGGGCCAAGGGACTCTAGTAGGGAGGTATTTTGATAGGGAGAGCTGGATGTCGAGAGGTCCCAGGCCCCAGACAACCTTGTGGATGATGCGATGGGTCTTGAATTTGATCCTTGCGGTCACTGGGAGCCCGTGGAGAGATTTTAGCCCAGCCCAGTTTGTCAGAGGATGTGCCTGAGGCCTGTCACATCCGCTCAGCAGCTTTGCACTTGTGTTTCAAAGCTGCCAAGTTGAAGTCATACCAATAGTTGCATTTGGAGGCAGGCTTTATGTGGATCCTCATGGTAGGGGCAGGTATGTCCAAGGTGTTTGAGATAGAGAGATAGACGTTAGCCAGAGCAGATTCAGAAGGAGAGTCAAAGGCAGGGGAAACAGGGGGGATGAAGCTAGAGACAAATGCAGCAACTGATACACACTTCATTGGTCAAATGATGGAGAAGGAGACTGGCACTTCGGGCAGGGACATTGTCAGGGGAAAGGGCAGCTCAAGGTCAGAGGAAAGGAGAGAGTTGTGAAACCAGGAGAGAGGGGTAGTTAGAGGGTTGGAGAGAGGGATGTCTGTTGAGATCAAAGCATCTTAGGTGTGCCCAATAGAGTGGGTTGCTCTAGAGGGAACAATTCTGTGGGAAAGAGTGTTGCAGAGGTCATGAAAGAGTACAGTGGTCAAATCTGAAGAGTCAAGATGGATGTTGAAGTCCCCAAGGAAGAGGAGTTTGGGGGGGGAGGCAAGGAGAGAGGAGGAGAGGTCCGCCCTTTCTGGGAGGAAGTAGGGGGGTGATCCGGGGGCCTTTAGACAGTGGCAAGAGTAAGTAGAGGGTAGGAGAGACAGACAGTCTACAAATGAGACATTCAAAGGATGAGTAGGATTGAGTGGGGATGATGGTGGCAGGAACCCATTCATGGAAAATCAGAACCACACTACCACCAGAACGGGAGGGCCTGGGATTGGACAGGATCTTGTAACCCTCTGGAAGAAGAGTGTCAAAAGCAGTGACAGAGCTGGCCTTGAACCACATCGCTGAGATCAAGGATGTCAAGATTAAGGTCTTCAAGCAGGTGACAGATGTTAGAGGGGTGGTTGACAGCAGAGCGAGAATTGAGGGTAGCTACGTGAATCTGGTTGCCCCCTTTAAATGATCTATAATGCCCTGCCTCCCAGAGAGCCCCCCTATGCAGGGCCTCATGGAATACCAGGGGATTCATGCACTTGTTTAGTGAGGATGGATTGGATTCAGCTCCATTTGATATATTCTGTATGCATAAAACGTGGCTCTCTTCAAAGCCAATCTGTGAGGGAATTGACGTATGCTTTAGCACGGCTACGACAAGAACAGTGGGTAGACCCTCAGCGGGCCTTATGACATTGGTGAAGCGGCAAGGTCCTTGTAATATCATGGAATCAAAGATCTTAAACCCCTTCACCCAATTAGTGACAGTGTGTTGGCAAAGAGAGGAGAGTCACGTTCCATTGATACTGTCTATATTTAACTTGTATTGAAACCTGGCAGACATAGGGGTTGCAAAGTTTGTGGAGACCCTAATAAAAGCAATAGATGATTTGAGAGTAGAAAGGCATGACCCCATATAATAATGTGTGGAGACCTCAACATCAAATGTCTAGGTAAAGAGGGAACAAAACCATTGACGTCCCTGTTGTGTAAGAAAGCAGCAATATGGCTATCAGAGTTGAAAGAGAGAGGCATTAGTATGCTGAATGGCCATATAAGAGGTGACATCCCTGTTAAGGCGACATGCTCAAGGGGCACACAAACAGCGCAGTTGGATTACTTCTTTTTCTCCAGAGATTTGTATGAATGGTTATGCACACTGGAAATTAGTCCGATGGCTAATACCGAACATCATTTTCTGACCCTTATCCTTAGGGACGGGCACATGACATTACAGATACAATGAAGGAGATAGTACAGTCTAATCAGGGGGTCATTGATTAAGAATCATGCATCGGGATGTGAAAGTAGTGACTCCCAAATTTAAAAGGATCTCAGAGTCTAATACCATGGGGGTTGATCACTGTAGTGCGCTAATGGAAGCCCAACTCTGGGGTAAAACAAGTATTCAAGTGACTGCACTATTTGAACCACAAAACGAGAGAGATGAAAGGAATCCTAAGATCAGACCTGCAGCGCATAGATCACCAACAAAATGGTGACAAATTGATATTAAAAAAGAGAAGAAAACACCAATATAGAACCTGGCTATTAGCCACTAGTGTCCAAATCTTCCAAGTCGATGCAGAAATTACAATGAAGGTGCTTGTTAAGAAGTACACCCGGGACCTGTGGAACCTGCTCAATAATAATGGCACATTCCAATTGGCCACTATGTAGCCTGCAGTCCCGGAAAAGGTATGGTTCAGATATTTCACCAATCTCTTTGCTGGTTCGGATCAGGTAGCCTTGATGAACTTGGGAAGACACATTACCCCCGGTCAATTGAATTTGACAGAGATGATATAGTTGCACTAATAAAGAAACTGAATCCTTCAAGAGCCTCAGGCCCAGATCACCTAAATAACAACGTTCTCAAAGACAATCCAGAAGACTGTGCCAATTTCAGCATCATTCTATTTAAGCAAGTGTTAGCGGCTAGACAGATCCCCCCCTCATGGAGGACCGCCCTGATTGTCCCACTATATAAGAAAGGCAAGCGGGACAATCCTAATAATTATAGAGTAATTTTCTTGTTGGATACTCTAGGGAAAACCTTTTCCTCTATCCTACTAATGCATCTAAATAAATGGGTGCAAGACTCTGGGCACAGTGACAAACAACAAGCGGGATTTGTCCTGGCTATGGGGACGAGTTTAAATCTGTTCCTGCTAAATCTCCTTAGAATAAGGGCACTTAAGACATAGCAGAAGGTATATCTAGCTTTCATAGATCTTGAGCAAGCCTTTGATAGTATCAACAGTGAGATACTATGGAAGAAGATTTCAGCTTGGGCTTGTCCTCTGGACCTTTTGCAAGCAATTAGGGCCCTCTATTCACCTACCACCATTCAAGTAAGAATGACTGCTAAGGGTCTCCTTTGAAGTGTGATCCCCACTTATGGGGGACTAAAGCAGGGATGCCCCCTGGCATCCACAATTTTCAACCTGTTTCTCTCAGATATGGCCGCGAGCCAAGAAGGGGTTATAGCATTTCCTCCTCACCTATATAAATAAAATATCCCATGGATCATGTATGTAGATGATTTGGTTATTATCGACCGAACGCTAATAGACTTACAAAGGAGGCTCTCTCAGTTGGACCGTTATTTTCAGTCCAATGAATTGAGAATAACTGTACCCAAAACTAAAATCATGGTACTTTCAAATACACATGGGAAATAGAAATTTAAATTTACTTGACTTGTTGGCTCACAGAACATAGAACATCTAGAGTCAATCACCTATTTGGGAGTTTTTATCAATACCAGGGTAAATGAGAAGCTCTGGACAGATGAACTCAGGTTGAAGTACATTAGACTGGCAACCCAGACAAAAATGCTGCAGAAAAGATTTGGAAAATTCACGCTCGTCCCAATATTAACCTTTTACAAGCAAAAGGTAACTGTGATCCTATTATACAGAGCTGAAACAGCCTTAAACATCCCGTAAGGTTTCTGGGACATATTGGAGGGCCTTATTTGGAGGAGAGTGCTGGATCCTCCAAAATCCCTACCTATTGCTTTAATCAGGTACGCATTGGGCCTTCAATCCCTCCACTTTATGTTCCATGAGCCTGTACAGGAAATATACAGAGGTGGATAACCCACCTCCCCTGTGCATAATAAAAAATGATAAGAGTGGGGAGGAAAGATACAGGATGGGGCAGTGGATGCTTGGAAATCTTGGTGTAGAGAAGGTCTAGAAGGACTGGACCTAGATAAAGAAGTTCTGTTAAACAACCCAGACAAGGTTAAGATCCAGGTGCAGAGAGTAGACTGGATTAACGCCATTGAGAAAAGAACCACATAAAGCCATGAGCTTAAGATTAAATATTCTCCCTACGAGAGAGGTCCTATGGATAAGGAAGAAGATTGATGACCCTTCCCCGTCCTGTAGATTTTGTAAAAGACAGGATAGGGTTCAGACAACAAAACATCTTCTACTAGAATGTGGAGAACTGACTGAGGTCAGAAATAAATATATGCGCGAGAGGGTGTTCCGATGTAGGACTCTAACTGTGGAGGAGTGGTGGGAAATGCTCATATTGGGGGAAAACATCGTAATGATCCTAGCGGCAATACAATTTCTGATGGAAGTCCTAGATCTGTTACTGGTACACTGGGTGCCTTGGAGATGACTTTAACAATCTTAATGGTCTCTTGGTAGGGGAGAGAAGAAAAGTGATGTGATAATACGGAAAGGTTTTAGGGGAGGAAGGAAGAATTGTATTGAGATCTGTATGTTGTGAAATGGTTTTTTTTTTTAATTGAATTTTTATTAAGGTTTTGTGATTATAACATAGGCAATTCAATAGTACAATCGGCGGAATAAGTGAACATGAACAATCACAACTTTTATGTCCCCCTTTCCCTCCCTCTCTCTCCCCACCACCCACTGCCTCCCCCCTCCCTCTCCCACACCATGGCACGATAATAAATAATAATAACCACGGGGTTCAACACGGTATCTTCACAAAGACATATCACCGGTACAAGGTAAGTTCAGAATAGGAGTGTGGTCGCTCGAAAGGCAAGGGCCATGGCCTGGCAACAACATCTCCCGCACCAGTTTGTCCCTTCACACTCAGGGAGGTTTATTTTAGACAGAAACATTTGAGTCCAAATAGGCCATTTGAGGTGTTGCTCGAGTCTTATGCCGATCTTCCATATTTATCAAAGAAGGGAAGCCACAGGCCCTCAATATTGGACCTAGATTCGTCTATCAAATGAGTTAAGAATTCCATGTCATAGATTGCTCGTACCTTAGAGACCCACTCTCTCCTGGGGGTTGAGGCGATTTCCACTTTTGGGCCCAACAACACCTTGCCGCTACGAGCATCACATGCAGCATCTGGTCATGTTTCACCTTTGGTCCCCCTTCCACTTCAATGTCCAACAACACCAACCAGGGGGACAGGGTCCTTTCCATCCCGTCTACCTCTTTGATCCAAGAAAGGACCTCATTCCAAAATCTTTGTACCACACGGCACTTCCACCACATATGTATGTAGTCCCCTTTTTCAGTGTGACATTTCCAACAATGTGGATTGTAGCCCCTTCTCATCTTGGCTATCCTCTGCGGGGGATAGTGCCACCTGTGGATCAGCTTAAGGGCCTGATGGCAGTATTGGGGTGCAGCCGTGGAACGATTGGCCTGTCTACATATTTTGGTCCATCTCTTTTCGGTGATGGGAGTGCCCAGATCTTTCTCCCATTGTACCTGGGAGGATGGGGGTTCCTGTGGGGTGGTAAACAATAAAAAGCTGTACAGCCGTGATATTACCCCTTTGGTCCCTTTGTGTGTGATAAGAAACTTCTCAAAGTCTGTTAGATCACACCTAAGAGTATCTCCCCACCTGCTTTCAGTGAGGGCCCCTTTGAGTTGTAGGTAACGAAAGGGGGAGAGATTGGGGAGACCCAAGGCCTCTTGCAGATCCCCTAATGAAATAAACACCCCTTCCAACCATAGCTGTCCAGCTCTATAAAGGCCCGCCTCGTACCATTGTTGGAAGGCTAGGGGCTCATTGATTCCCTCCCAGAGTGGGGAAGCCCAAATGCAGCTCAGGGGCGAAGGCCACGTTGTGAGCCACCGAAGGTAGCCCCCTTCCCTCCATATTGTCCATAACACTCCCAGTACTGGATGGTTCAAAACTCGCCCTGGGAACCCACAACCATTCATCTAGTGTGACCGGGGAAAATAGCAAGTTATCCAGGCCCACCCACTGCTTCTTTGGGTCCATCACCAAGTGATCCACCAGGATTCGCAGCTGTGATGCCTTATAGTAGGTGTCTAAGTCTGGGTAGTTAACTCCGCCCTCGTCCTTGGGTCTTACTAAGGTATCATAGGCAATTGTATGGGATTTTCCCACCCAGAGGTAGCGGAGAAGGGTCCGCTTGATCTCTAGGAGGAAGGGCTTTGGTATCTGGGTTGGGATCATTTGGAATAAGTATAGAAATTTGTGAAGGACCACCATCTTTATGGAATTAAGGCGTGCCATCCATGAGAGGCCGGATTTTGCCCAACACTCAAGGTCTCGTCTGATCGCTGACCAAAGAGGGGGGTAATTCACCTTGAAGAGGTCCGCCAGGTCTGTTGGTATTTGAATCCCCAGGTGACAAAATCCCCCGGGTTGTTTACAAAATGGGAGATCTTCAACATATCGCTTCTCTGGGTCCTTGAGTTGGCCTGCTGGGAACGTGACTGATTTGCCTAGGTTTACTCTATAGCCTGCGAGGGCCCCATATTGCTCTAGGCTATTTAGCACCTCAGGGACTGATTGGGACGGGTTAGAAAGATATAATAGGACATCATCGGCAAAGAGGGTAACTTTATGGTTGGTATCTCCCATTTTAATACCCTGGATCTTATCGTTTCCTCTGATGGCTACGGCCCAGGGTTCCATCACTAGCACGTATATGAGGGGGGACAGCATGCACCCCTGCTTTGTACCCCTGCCCAGTGGAAGGGCTTCAGACTTGCTTCCATTAACTACCACTTTTGCAGAGGGGTGAGAGTATAGGGCCGAAATCCATCCTCGCCATTTAGGTCCCATCCCCAGGGATGTCATGACCCCCTCCATAAAGGCCCAGCTCACCCTATCGAATGCCTTCTCTGCGTCTAGGGGCAGGAGAAGAGCACCTTCCATTCTGACTCCTCTTGAGCTCAATATATGCAGGGTTTTACGCATGCTATCGGCCCCCTGTCTGTCCAACACAAAGCCGACCTGATCGGGGTGGATTAGTCTGGGAAGGCATTTTTCTAGGCGTGTTGCCAGGATCCTAGTAAAGATCTTTGCGTCCGTGTTCAAAAGTGAGATGGGTCTGTACGAACCGCACTCCACCGGATCTTTGCCTGACTTAGGAATCACTGTGATCATGGCCTGCAGGAATGTCGGTGGGATGGTTTCCGAGGTTCTGATTTGATTAAAATTTTGGTCAGCGGTTTTATTAGTACCGATTGGAATTGTTTGTAAAAATCGGCTCTGTAGCCGTCACCCCCCGGAGTCTTGCCTACCTTCAGTTTTTTGATAGCCCCCTCCACCTCTTCCTCCGTTATGTCCCTCTCCAGGGCCTCCCTCTCGGGGTCTGTAAGCCTGGGCAGGGGATGGTCTTCAAGATATCTCTGAATATCTTCTGATGATTCGTCCTTTTGTTTGGCATAAAGCTCTTTGTAAAAACTTGCAAAAGATTCAGCTATATATTTAGTTGATGTCTGGATGTTCCCTGTCCCATCTTTAACCCGCTCCATCCGCCTAGCAGCTCTGCTTCCCCTCAGCCTATGGGCCAAGAGAGTTCCCACCCTATCCCCCCTCTTGTAACGCTCACCTGATTCCCACAGAGACGCTGACCCGAACTGGACTGCTACCGTTTCTTCTATCGTGAGGCGCAGGGCCCGGAAGATGCTCTGGACGGGGCCTCCGAAGTTGGATTGCCTGGCTTGTAGAGTAAGTTTTCTGCAGGTGGAAGAAAAGGGATTGATTACCAGCTGGGGTGGATATGTCTTCCCACCAATCTCCCGTTTCTCACTCTTCTTGACCCCCAACTTGGTTTCTGCGAGCTCTCACCTTAGGTATTGTAAAGATGAGCTCTCCATCCTGCTTCAGGTGCAGGGGTGCGTAGGATCCAGTTACGTCACTGGATGGGAAATAGTTGCGGACACTGTGTTCTTTCGTCTCTCCTGCGGTAGCCGTAAGTATGAGTGTCTTTTCTCCACAGGAGCCGAGGCCCAGAAACCTAAAGCAAGTAAGTCTCTTGGTGAGTATTTGTTCTCCGAGCTTAGTTAGTGCTCACCATGTATTCCTCTTATGCAGGTGCTGGGATGTAGCTGGCGTCGTGGCCGCGGTGGAGAAAGGTAAGTGAAAGAAAAGCGACTGCTTACTTCTAATGATTGTCTTTTTCTGCTTACAGGTGCCGAGATGCTGCCGGCGACACAGCCGCTGTCGCGCGTGATGAAGCACGTAAGTAAGTGGAAGAAATGTGGCCGCTTTAGAGCGGGCACCTCTAATGACTGTCTTTTTCTGTCTTTCAGGTGCCGAGATGCTGCCGGCGTCGTGGCCGCGGTGGAGTTCGGCGAGGCCACGGATGGGTAAGGCAAGGCGGCGCGGCTGCGAGCGTTTGAGAGCGCTGCTAATCTTGTACCTTTCCTTTGCAGGATCGTCGGAGGTAGGATTGCTGAGGCCGGATTCCGGTAAGTATAATTTCTAATGCTCGCCTTCTCTTTTCTTGTCTGTTTGCAGGTGTTCCGGGTGCTGGCGGGCGTGTCAGGAGCCAGGATCCAGGAGCCGACTCGGTGAGCGTCCTGCTGCTGATGCAGAATAACGCGAAGCACGTGTATTCCATCGGGCGTGGTTTAAATAGCAGAGAAGTGCTTCAGGTGTGTGTTCTTCCACCGGCCCCACCCAGGTAAGAAAAGAGTTCCTGAATAGAGGAAATAGTTCCTCCCAGCCCTGATGGCTGGGGACTTCAGCCAGACTGGATTGTTCTGGGTAAGTATGCAGCATGGTCTAACTCAGGTAAGTCCACCCAAGCATTATTACACAGTTTATCAATATGAGCCCGGCGCGTATGGCGCCGGGACTGAAGTCCTTTATGAGCCTGGCGCCAAAGGCGCCAGGACACGGTCCAAAGGGCCCCTGTAGGGGTCTGCTGGGTCCGGAGATGTGGAAGAAGGGTCTGCTTCCGGGGCGCTGGGCCAGTCCTGGCTCCTCGGGAGTAGTGCTCATGACACCTCTCGTAATAACGCTGTTTTGTGTACCTCATTTTCTTTACCACTTCACCCATTAGGAGTGTGTGCAGGGCCTGTCTCTTGTCTCTCATTTCGCCCAGGAGTTTTTCTCGGTCTACGTTGCCACTAGTGAGCTGTGCCCTCATGTCCCGTAGTTCCTCGTGGAGTTTAGATTCTATTAGCGCCCTCTCCCTTTTCTTACTGGCGCCTTCTGCGATAAGGAGACCCCTAAACGTGGCCTTTGCTGCCTCCCAGACAGTGGCCATTGGGACCTCCCCTGTGTCATTCATTTAAAAAAAGGCTTCCATTTCCTTCCGTAGGAATTCCCTAAACACTTGGTCCCTCATTAGAGTGTCGTTACAGCGCCACCTGTATGACTTTGGGGCGTCCTGCAGTCGCCAGTCCATGGTTAGAAGTTCATGGTCTGGCCAAGTCACTGATTCAACCGTGGGGCTACCGACCTCTCCGCCTCCCTCTTCCGATATCAAAAGTAGATCAATTCTGGTATATGTCTGATGAGGAGGGGAGAAGAACGTGTAGCCCCCCGTGGTCTGCCAGCATTTCCACCATACATCCACCCAGTAGTATTCCCGTAACAGGTCCCTCATAGCTAGGTTATCTTCTGTGGGGGCTTTCGGCCCTACCCCCCTGGCAGACCACCAGTCCAGTCGGGGGTCGGCGACAAGATTGAAATCCCCACCCAAAATCTTAGCGCCTTCTGCCCATTCATCCATGACTCTAAGGACCTTACGAATAAACTTAATTTGATCAACATTGGGCGCGTACAAGGTAGCAAATGTGACACGCATACGCTGGGACCAGCCCTTGATCCCCAGAAATCTACCCCCAAAACCCCTTTTGGTTTCAATGTCGGTAAGGTGCAATGATTTGCCCAGGATGATACCTACATCCTCCTTCTTTGAGGATTTGTGTGAAGCCCAGAAATTGCTACCTATTTCTTTTCCCTTTATCGTTGATTCTGCCCCCCTCCTGTAGTGAGTTTCTTGTAGGAAAAGGACCGTCAATTTGTGTTTATGGAACATGTTGCTAGTAAGGGACCGCTTGCTTTGTGAGTTTAGGCCCTTAACATTGAGCGAACCAATCCGTCCCTCAGCCATAATCATTATTGTCTTTGCCCCTTAAAGTTTCCGTGGGTTCCCCCCGCGTCATTCACGTGTTTGAGCCCCAGTCCCATGGTGTGGTGTCCCTGTTTCCCTTGACCCTCCACCCTCCCTTCCCCTGATCCCCGTTTCCCTTACCCATTTCGTGAGGCGTTCGTTTCCGTCGCCCAACATACATCGGGGTTGGTAAGACGAACCACCAGGGCCGCTACCCAGGCCCCGGGATGATGAACAATATGGAACACATCCTCCGTTACTTTTACTAAAGGACTTTTTCCCCACAAAACTTCGGTTATGATTCAGGGCTCCACATGGGGTCCCCAATTCGGTTCCCCCCCCCGTCATCAGCAGACTGGGTTGCGTTCCATATATTGCAAGTCCCATCATACATTAAGTTTTGGAACAAGGCCGGGGGGGTGCGCCCCCACCTCAGGGGCCAAGCCCATAGAGCCTCCAGAGAGGGCAATCCCTCTCCGATGAACCCCGCGCCGGGCTTCAGGCTTTCTGTAAAAAAAAAAAAACTTAAACCTAGCCAACAGTGGCTTCTGCAACAGTTAACATACGGTTACCCCCAGCCCGGGGGGGGGGGCCCTGAGAGCCATGCAAACAATTGCGCTGTGAAAATGGTCATCGACTTTCTTCACCATTCGCCCACCCCTACTCACGATCCCGCTGGCCCACCATGGCCTGCAGAGGGGTGTCTGGTTTTCTGAAATGTTCACGTGCCTTTCACTTTATGTTTTCCCTGGTTTGTGCCAGGGCCCCGCGGAGTCCGGGTTGGGTCCCTGTCTGTCCCAGATTGTGTCCCCGAGGTTTCTGGTGGGGTTACAACCAGCTCATCGGTGGCCCTCAGGATGTCTTCTTCCGTCACCAGTTGGTGACTCTCCCCTTGCCATTCGAATGCCAGATAGAATGGGTGGCCCCAGCGGTATCTGATTCCCTTTTCCTGCAGCCATCTGGTGATTGCTCGACACTTTTTCCGCATTTGCAGCGTGAGAGCGGACAGGTCCTGATAGATTGCCACCCTGGAGTTATCATATTGTATGTCCCTTAGAGTCCTCGCCCTTTCCAGTATTCTCGCCTTGTCCCTATAATAGTGGAACCGTGCCAGGACCGAGCGTGGGCCCCTACCACCTCCACCAGCTCGATGGACCCTGTCGATCAGGACGGTATCCCCAGAGTCAGTCCCCAGTACAATCCTGAAAATTTCCTGTACCTTACTCTCAAGGCCGGCCTGGGTTTCGCCTTCCGTCTCGGTCAAGCCAAAAATCTGCAAGTTGCTTCTCCGTTCCCGATTTTCCACATCGTCCACCTTGAGACGAAGTTCATTCTCCCGTCTCTGTATCTCCCTGAACTTCATCTCCATCTGCGTCTCCAGAAGGTCCGTGGATGCCTGATTGTTCTCCACCCCCTCCATTCGGTCCTCAAGTGTGGAGACTTTGGCGGTGAGGTCAGCTAACTTGGCCCCCATATCCGTTCTCATGCCCCTGATTTCGTCCAAGATCATTTGGATGTTGTTCTGCATAGTGTTCATATCAGGGGGTGATGTGGAAGAGGCGTTGGTATCCATTGTTGACTCCTCAGCTGCGTATTGGAATTTTGCTAGGGCTGTTTTCCAACTCATGGGGTGTTATCACCTTCTCTTGTAGTGTGCTGGAGGGGGCCCGGGCTCCCGCGTCGGCCCAGGCCTACACAACGGTCAGGTACTACAGATGCTGAGGACTTTTCGGCAGACCTAGAGACTCGCGTGGTGGAAGGCGAATCTTTCCTACTTCCTACTTCAGCTGTTCACAATCCTACAGCTCCGCGCTTCGTTCCCAGGAGGGGGCGGAGCCTCGTTGGTCACGTGAGGAGTCACGTGACAGGAAACAAGAACAAAACACACTCGCTCTCTGCCGAGTGGCGTACTACAGATGCTGAGGACTTTTCGGCAGACCTAGAGACTCGCGTGGTGGAAGGCGAATCTTTCCTACTTCCTACTTCAGCTGTTCACAATCCTACAGCTCCGCGCTTCGTTCCCAGGAGGGGGCGGAGCCTCGTTGGTCACGTGAGGAGTCACGTGACAGGAAACAAGAACAAAACACACTCGCTCTCACCCTCGCGGCGTAAGCCCTGGTGGCAGAAGGGCTGGTGCTATACTGTTAGGCTGTTCGGCGACTTCGGCATAAGGCAAGAAAAGCCTACAGTCAGCAAAGAGGCCAGCAGACGAGTCAGGTAAGAAGGAAAGGATATGGTGGAGGTGGGACCACAAACACGCTCTAAGCAAAAGCTTGGCACACGGCTTATTGAAAATCCTGCAACTATGAGTGAGAAAACATGTACCAAACCACATGGTTTGGAGGGTTATAATTGGTCGAGTTTCGATCAGCAAACGACAAACAAGGTTTGTTTGGTACAGGAGGTGCCTAGGACATCAACAAGTGCAAACTCAAAAAAATCCAATAATGAATTTTTTTCTGTGTCTCCGCTTGCGCAAATAATCACCAAATATTTGGCTAGTCGCTTCACTAAAAACAGCCAAAGAGAGGTCATGGTGGGAAATGGACACCTCACACAAGCGCAAACATTTACTGGCGCTAATTACAATCTTGAGGCAAATTGTAACATCAATACCAGCGGAATAAACATGGCCAATATAGATACCATAATGCTCG
This sequence comes from Ambystoma mexicanum, assembly GCF_040938575.1. Lineage (NCBI taxonomy): Eukaryota > Metazoa > Chordata > Amphibia > Caudata > Ambystomatidae > Ambystoma > Ambystoma mexicanum. The sequence goes on along the minus strand of NC_090933.1, from coordinate 866,844,148 downwards.
AGTGCGAAAATACTGATGATCAAAATCAACGCAGAGAAAAAACCGACTTGAATGGTGAAAATGACGTTGAAAAAGAAATCCAAGACGGAGCAGTACTTGTCCACCCCATTGAAATCAATACATTAATGTTTGATTCGCCATTCGACGTGACCGATCACGAACTGCTACAATTAGCGGTCCCAGAGCGGTCAGGCGAAGAGAGTCTTATGCGCTTTGTTTATCCTCCCTCAGACCACAAGAAAAATGATATAGAAGATAGAAAAGCGCAAACAACTAAAAGCTCAGAGAAACTGGGACCTTGTGAGCTCAATATCTCAGTTGGATCGGATAAAGGAAAGGAAAAAAAAGACATGGCCAAAAAATCAAGGGTCATGGAAGAGAATATGGAAATCAATTTACAACCAGGGCTACAAACATTACACAAACAAACTTATGCTCAATATAATAATGAAAGTTGGCAGAAAAACACGCCAAAACAGACCGCTAGTTTTGACTTTGCAGGTCGAGAAGCACGCCTAGCAGAACGTTTAAAAGCAGATGTTGAAGCCATGAGGCATAAACTTACTGAAAGCTTCACAGACAAATATAAAAACAAAGACAGACGTGATATAACGGGACCTATTGAAACGAGCGAAAAGAACAAAAATAACATAACTATCGATCTGTCTCCTAAAAACCATACTCAAATAGAACAAAGTGCGTCGTTCACCGGAAGGCAAACGCCAAAAAAAAATCAGATGCTGGAAAATTCCTCACTTAGCTCAAGCAGCAAGTTATATGAACAGCAGAGGAAAAAAAGCCGCCAAAATAACTCCTCACACTTGATGTCATGTTGTTCAACGCCTAGTATAACACAAGCTGATAACATGAATCCAGGGACATCAGCTCCAAACACCGTAAGACATAAAATCGGAACTGAAAGGGAGCCCGAAGAGAAAGAGGCTTCAAATCAAGATCTGGAAAATGAGGCTGCGACAAAAACCAATATATCAACGGCAGCTGCCATTCAAATACATAATAATGTCCTCGCTGCCACCTCGTTGGCTCTAATTCCCTTCATTAAATTATATGAATCACTTCATGACGAACTTCAAAATAACAACGCAGTATTAAGTCATTTAAATGACAAGTTCAATAGATTGGAAACCGCTAATAGGGAGCTATTTCATCAAATAGGCAATGAAGCCTCCAGAAACTGGTCACGACACACTGAATTAAGTACACAGATTAAAAATGATTGCATGGGAAAAAGCCGCCTAATGAAATTTCTGAAGGAAAACACGAGGCAAGAATCAAGTACACAAGATAGAGAGATGGAAAATGCGGCCGGCATGACAGACCTTGAAGTAAGAACGCCTAGTCAGACGTGTGGAGATAGGAGTCCTAACAGGCTTACAATACAAAATAACAAAGAAGTAACAAATATCGAGCAAAAAGACCTACCGCAGGAAAAAACTGCACTAAATCAAATAAATAAATATCCAGCAAATAAAGAAAAACATTCAACTATGGAGAACTGCAGTACATTGCTTAAAGAAGTACAAACAAAGTCTACAGACATTCTGCCTGCAAAAGATCTGCAAAGTGATCCAGCAGATGACGCTCAAGCTGGGCCATCTACGTACCTGCAAAATGCAATAATCAAAAAGACAACTTATGGCATATTTGGAGGAGCAGCAAAAACCATTACACACGACGCAAAGGCGGATCAATCAAATTTGGAAATCCTAAAATCGCATAGAAAAAAAACGGAAAAAAAAAAAAACCTAGATGTAACAAAAAAGAAAAAAAATTCCTCTGGCTCAAGAAAGTTTATTCGAAATTTACCCACACCAATAAAACAAAGTTTTTTTGCAAGAGAAAAATCGGCATTAATCGATAAACAAGAAAAGGAAAAACCCTTGATAAAAATAACGGGGATAACAGACAATCCTATCCCATCAAATATGAAAAAAAGAATGAGAATAGACTCTGATAATGCTTCTGTGCAATCGATAGAATCCTCAGTAGACCTATGTGATTTGTCAACTTATACTGACAATTTTGTTGAGGAGCAAACAGATGATTCCGATGTGGACGAAACTAGCGAGTCAGCTTTGAAAGAATCTCGCAAAGGATTTCAAAAAGGTCACTTTGAAAAACAAAGAGCAACAACAACAAACATAAAAGCGGTTAGAGAAAAACTGATCGTAATGAATAATGAAAATAAACAACATGAGAAAGAGAGCGGTAAAAAGGATAGCACGGAGACAAAAAATCAAGCCTCGCTAAATCCAAAATTAACACGTGCACAATCACAGATTAAACTGCGTTCAGAAGAAAGTCAACAACAAACTGAACAGAAAGAAAAACTAGGAAAAATAAGGATTGAAAACATTTTTCAGGAAGAAAACGATGTAAACCTAAACAGAGGGAATGTTATGAGACTATTACATTCAGTCCCTATCCTAAGAACAATCACAACATATGACATAAGAATCGTCGAATACCTCTCAGAAGAACGAGGAGATCTAGTACTGCTACATATCAACTCGAATGCCGTAAGGAAAACACTCATGGGAGCCAAAGATGAATTATTGTTCATGGGATTTGAAATCACAGAGGAGGAAGAATCCAGTTCCCAACCCCCTAGAAGCTCAAATACCAGAAAATCAGAAATGGAGGCTAAGGAACAGCGTCGTGATACCATAAGAAACCAGATGAAAATCTGTCAGGTGAAAAATGTGAAAAAAAATGAGGCGGATCATAAGTTAAGAAAACAATAGGTAGAGGAAAATGGCCGAGAGGAGGTTGTAACTTTAATCTCATGGAACACACGAGGTTTTCAGCACCTCTTTGAAGATTTTCCAGTCGACTTGACGGACAATTTTCTAATTTGTTTACAAGAAACATGGTTGTGTAGTTCGCCGGTAAAGGACGGTTACCTCACTCTGCTAAATCCAGCTGAAAAAAATGCTCGAGGACGTCCGCAGTCTGGACTAATAACCATGGTCAAACATGGATTAGGATGGGAAATATGTGAAACTAACAATCCAAATAGTTTCGTACAAGCTACATTAATGCGGAGATCAACCAGCCAAGAAACGGAGGTTAAATACATACTTTTAATCAACCTTTACTGGAATCCAACAAAGATCTCAATCGAACAGTTCATCCAAACAGTAACATTAATAATTGACAAAAATCAAAAGAAATATCAAGATTTATCAATAATCATATGTGGAGACATGAACCTATCATGGTTCAATACAGAAAGGAAACTCATAACATCAAATATAAAAGAAAAACGAACCTCTGGCGAAAGAAGAGTGCGCTGGGATCATGAAATGGAGGCGAGAGATTGCGATCTAGTAAATGGACATATACCAGGAGATATCCCTCCATTGTTCACTTGGAGAAACTTTGGATACAAAAAAATACTAGATTACATTTGGACATCCAGAAATGTTTGGATAAAGATCTTAAATTTAAGTATTATCGAAACAGAGCGGAGTGACCATAACATTCTAAAAATGTCTTGGCCAATACATCGTAAAAAGGAAGCAGTCACATATAATCAACCGGTGGAAATAAATCAAGGACGCAACCGGCTTCGCATAAATGAACAGCAGATAAAGAACCTCACTAAGGAATTTCGAGTAAGACCAAACAAAGACAAAGATTCAATCAACTACACGTCGTTGTTGCCTTACCAACAAAAGAGCAGCCAAAGTTTCTTAAACAACAAACAAACACACAAGCATGAATGGAGCAATTTGGTTAAAAGCCAAAAAAAAAAACTCAACAAGGACATACGAAAATTGAAGCGTCACTGGGGTACACATACCTATCAACAAATAAAACAAAGGCGTCAGACATATCGTAATTGGCAGAAATCATTTGCCATAATAAGAGACCAAGAACGAGGACAACAAATGATATCTCTGTTTCAATCTAATAACACGCGCGAGATCTGGCGAATTCTAAACAATAATAATGCGCACCAAACTGATATGCTTGCAAACGGAGTGTCTGAGAGAGCGTGGCACCAACACTTTACAGGCGTATTTAACCAAACAAAACAAGTCTTAGCACGTGATGTGAGTTGTGAACCAACCAACTGGAATGTAGTTGAATCTACAGAAGCTATTCAAATCGCAATCTGCAATTTAAAAAACTCAAGAGCAGCAGGTCCTGACGGTGTATCCAATGTACAATTAAAAGCTCAGAAAACTGAATGGGCAAGCTTTATTGCGATTCTGTTTGAAAGAATTGCGAAACAGAAACAACTACCGGAATCTTGGACAGAAGCTATTGTGATACCAGTGTTCAAGAAGGGAGATCGTGCTGATCCAGCAAATTATCGACCCATCGCCCTTCTTGACACAATGGGGAAAATAATGGCAACATTCCTACAACAAAAGATCACTTTATGGGCCACTAAGAAAGGTATAATGGACCACCGTCAAACTGGGTTCACAAAAGGAGTGGGGACAGATATTAATCTGACCATAATAAATCTGCTAAAACTAGAAACCATGGCAAAAAAAACTAATTTATACATAGCATTTGTAGATATGCAACAGGCTTTCGACACAGTTAATCGAGATCTTCTGTGGAACAAACTTGTAAATTGGGGATGTCCAACCAACATTTTGCACCCAATAATGGCTTTTCACACGAAAACCTCGATTCGAGTAAGATTAAACGGCAAAGGAGATCTAACCGAAGCCATAAATACCACCAGAGGGGTGAAACAAGGATGTCCGTTGGCTGCAGTCCTATTTAAATTGTTTATTGCCGACATTCCAAATGCACTGAACAAGATCCATCGTTTCTCACCGAAAATAAATGGCCAACAAATCTGGTGTATAACCTATGCAGATGACCTAGTCCTTCTGGATCAAACACAAATAGGGCTCCAACATCTACTTCAGGGTCTACATCACTATATGAAGGAAAATGAACTAAAAATCAACGTAAACAAGACCAAAATAATGAAATTTGGACCAGCCAAAGGAAAGAAAAACCGAGATTTTACATGGAGGATTGACGACGACAAAATAGAAGTTGTTAAAGAAATTCGATACTTAGGAGTCTTAATTAATACGTCAATTTGTGAAAACAATTGGGTTACACACCTGATACAACGCATGAAAACATTCTCTCTGCAAGGGGCAAAAATTAACAGCTTGTATGGAAAGTTCAGTCTGCTTCCAGTACGACAATTTTATATTCAAAAAGTAATTCCTGGAATTACATATGGGTCGGAAACCATATGGAACTTGGATTATGAAATTTGGACAAAACTGGAGGGCATTTTTTGGCGGAAAGTGTTATGCTTACCTAATTACATCTCAACTATCGCAATAAGACATGAACTTGCCCTAGAAGAACTGCATGGCTGCGTTATATGGAAATCTCTCGCAATGTTAAGGAAAATGCGGATCACAAACCCTGAACCTGCATATAAAATACTAATGACAACTGGCAATTCAAAGACCAGCAATTTACTTGAGAAATGGGTACACAAGCTCGAGAAAATTTTGAATGTAACTGACATCACACTCAAAACACTTCTCGATCAGCCACAAATAGCAAAGAAAAAACTACAACAATGGCTGTGGATAAAAAATATAGAAAAACTAAAAGATCTCTCATCCACCTTGGACAAAAGTCAGTTAACAAACAAATTAAATAACGTGCCCAAATATTTGCAGAGATTTCCCTCGAGACACCATCGGAACGGCTTCTTGAAATTAAGATTAAATGCTATAAAAACAAATCAAATGCTCGTGGCACGTCACATGGTAAAAACAAAAGATGAAGCATGCAGATTTTGTAAAATACACACTGAAACACCTAAACATCTTATAACAGTATGCCCAGAGCTTAAGCTTAGGAGAAAACTCCATCTTGGGAAATTTGCGCCAAAAAATGATAACATGGACGATTGGTGGCAAAGAATATTAGGTGGAAGTTCGATACATCTAACTTGCTCGACAATAAACTTTCTAGATGATTGTTTGGCAAATGAAACTTAAGCCGGGTGATGAAGAGTGAAATGTAACAGTTGATGTTCTTAAAAGATTTTAAACAAATGTAAAGGGAAATGTTGTGATAAAAGTTTGATTTAAAACTAAAAAATTACAATAATAAAAAAAACAACGGTCAGTCCCGCAGTAGAGCCCCGGTAGGATGGGGGGCCCCAGGCGCGCTCCCACGTCGGCCCAGGTCTGTAAGGGGGGGAAGGACCAAGAGGCTGTGTCCCACGGAGAGTCAAGAGAGTCCGATCCTCCCCTGTTGGCTTGGGGGGGACTTACAGTGTGCTGGAGGGGGCCCGGGCACGCTCCCGCGTCGGCCCAGGCCTACACAAAGTCTTTTGCCGGCTCCGTGACGCAGGATCTGGTGTCGGGCCGGAGGAGGGAGGGAGAAGGGGCTCAGGCCTGTGCGATTAGTCGCCGGAAGGGAGGGGGGACACAGCGACACCCCGTCGGTGCCTGGATGTCCGATACCCGGATCTGTCACCGGCCGTCCCGTGATGTGGTCGCCGCTCACTCCTATGGACCCTCGACTGAGGCCGCGCGGATCCTAGGGATCAGGGTGTACGCCTTCTAAGTCCTTGAGGGGCTCTCTGGATCCCTGCCGAGGCCGCCGGAAGCTCCCCGGAGTCCGATGTCAAATCGCTGGCTGTGGCTCCGGGATCACCCTCTGTAAGGCGGTGCACCGTGTCCTCGATTTGTTCGTGGCGTCGGCCTGGTAGGGGGGAGGGGCGCGGCCGCTCCGAGTCCAATATCTCCAGTTCTGGTGCACCCTCAGAGTTCGGGAGGGTGTCGCTGGGATCCTTAAAAGTTCCTGTGGCGATTTTTCCAGGTTTGAGGAGGATAGTGTTCCTTTTTCTTTTGTTACTGCGCTGTTATCCCGGGCCTATGCGCGGAGCAGATAGTTCAGGCAGCCATCTTGCCTGCGCCCCCTGGTGGCCTCCCGTGAAATGTTTTTAATAAGGGAGGGATGTTTGTGAAAGGAAATGTAATCATGAAAGGTTTGTAATAAACCCAATCATGTTTAATAATAAATAAAAAAATACTCTGTTATTTTTTTTTTACTTTTATAGGAGTGTACTTAACCCAGAGCCATCTAGGCGCTAGTTACAGGTACATCACAAATGTGCAGAGGTATAGTTACAGGTACATCACAAATGTGCAGAGGCATGAACATAACCAGGTGGTGGTGGGGCAATAGTTGAACAGGTAAGTCTTTAGCTGTTTCTGGAACAGACTGTAAAATGATTTTCAGGACTGGAGGGAGCAAGTTCCAAAGTGTGGCTGCATTGACAGGAAAGCTGGAGTCTCCGGCTTTGGAGAGCTTGAACCTGGGAATGGCCAGGCAGTTGAAGTAGGTGGCACACGTTGGCCTGCTGTAGGCCAGTCTGGATATCCTCTGGGTCAGGTAGCAGAGGGCAGTGTCAGAGGGGCATCGGTGTGTGATGGTAAGGATCTTGAACATTATCTTTTCTCTGACAGGTAGCCAATGTCCCTTTTTTCTTGCTGCTGAGACATGGTTGTGTTTATTGAGGCCAAGGGCAGCCTGCAGGGCATTGTTTTGTATAGTTTGCAGCTTGTTAAGGTTTTCCTGAGAGGTGCCCCTGAGGAGTGTGTTACAGTAGCCCAGCTTGCAGCCGATAATTGAGCGAGCGCTGGTGAGGCAATTGTTAGTGGATAGGAAGGGTCTGCTAGCATTAATGAGTGGCATATGCCACTGCGGATGCAATGGCATTGATGTGGCATGACCTATTCAAGGTGCCGTTGAGGTGGACGTCAAGTGTTTTCAAGGCTGGTGAGATGTGGGTGCTGTGGTTGTCAATGGTAAATGAATGGTAGGATGGGCTCAGTTCTGTGAGGTGGGCAGGGTTGTCTATGAGTAGGAGTTCCATTTTGTCATCACTGAGGCACAGGCGGTGGGTGGTCATCCAAGTTTGAATGATTTCATAGATGGAATTGACATTCTGAGATTCAAGGAGGTGGTTGCCAGTGATTGGGATGAGAATCTGTGTATCGTCAGCATAGTTTGTGTACTTGATGCTGAGAGAGTCAAGGTGGTCGAAGAGAGGCTTAGTGTAGAATGTTAGAATCAGGTGACATCGTAACGGTGGCCCACAGTCCTGGAAGACTAATCGGTTCACCTGCTAGTAAGTGTGTCTCTTGCCTGTGGGTTGCATAAAGAACAAGTGCTTGCTGCTGCACTTTTGAGTGCCTGCCAAAGGATTTTGCAGTCTGCAATCCTTGCCAGAGCTTGTCTGCCCATCGTGCGCTGACTTTGCACACCTGCAGTGTTCATGGACCTGTGTACGAGGCATGCTAATTGCGAAGTATCACTTGCCCCCGCTGTAAATTGGGAACCTTTACTTGGAGGCTTTTTCTGCTGGGATTGTCTCTCTGAGCTCGGTATTAGATCTTGGGATGGTGGCAGCCATCACATTCTGCCCATCCACGAAGCAGGTACCCAGTATGTTTATTCAGGGATCATATTCTATGATACGTGCTACATGGACCCCTATATTCTGTGAGGAAGTTCTATCTTTTCCTCTGTTTACCATCCTGAGCGGGTGGCTCACTCTGACGCCTGGAGTTCTTGAGCCTGCTTTCGGGAATAACATACAGATGATAAAATGTGGATGGGTTATGTACGAATATTGTAGCTGAAAATCACTGTTCTGGTTTTTCCCAAAGTATTATCCCACTCTGATCTTGTCCATACGTTGTGTCACTTCAATTCTAGTTTTGAAAAGATCATTGATACTGGTGTCCACAAATTTCATTCCCACTGCCATTTCTACTATTGTTAAAATATTGGGATAGGTTAAAAACAAAAACATTTGTAATATATCCTTTCTCCCCTTATCGACGGGAAGTCACAGAGAGTGTATCTGACTGTCAACTGGTGACCCTCCTCCCCACCTGTACAAAAAACGATGCAGAGTTGGTGTTATTTCTCTTGAAAGAATACTTGTTTACCTCATCCTTGTCCTTCTTGAGAGGGATTTTGGGGGTGGAATGGGGAGTTTTCTGTAAAGGCTGGTGAGTAGGTTGAATACTGGGTTTGGTCAGTTTCACGGGTGTATTATATGGGGTGTAAAGAAGGTGCTCCTTGAAAAGGATCTAGATTTCCTTTCTGAATTGCATGAGGGTGGGATCGAGTCTGATGTTTAATGACATAAAGTTCTAGAATCTTGGGGGATACATAGAGAATATTTTTTCCTGGTTATTTTTATTTTCAATTTCTGCTGCTCTATTCAAAGAACAGACAATTTATATTTAAGATTGATCTATTGGCTGTTGCACTCCTAGAGTGTGTACATTTTCTTTGAGATCTAATGGTAAATAAACTACTTTGCCACAAATGCCTTTCAATAATTCAGATGGAGGTAATGTTGCTGCTTTTGGTTGAAGGCGTAGTATTGCTTGAAATGGGTGCACTGTTTGAATTATGATGCTCTCATATAAATTTAGTTGTTGCAGGGGTTTTGGCTGTGGGAATAATTATTTGTGATAGCACGTGAAGGTGTTTGGTTGTTGTCAAGTTTTGCAGTGCAGTGATTTCAAAGTATTAAGGGGTCAGTAATTTCATATTTGTTTTCTGCTATAAGGTAGAGAGCTATTTGGAACCATTTGGAATCTTCATTGTCTTCTATTTTGTACGTTATGTCTACAGTTTTTGTGCTACTTTTATAAAAAAGTCCTGTGGCAACACACTCACACATGGTTTGGTACTTCAGCAGAGGTACTTCTAAACTTTAGTATTTCTTTTTTGCATGTGTTTAATAGAAGGTTGCTATTTGTACAGTAGTTGCTAGTTTGTTGTAAAGCTATCGCATTTTGTAAGTGGCTTTCACTTCTAAAATATTTTCTCTGGATATGCTCTATTTCTTCGAGTAGTTGTTTGGCTGGACCATGTAGAAGATTGTTATTTAAATTGGCTAGTGCTAAAGCAGGACTTTTAGCATAGTAGAGAATATGGACCAAATTTCTTATAGTTGAATGATGTGTTGATATCAATTTGATGTGTTGGAATGTACTTTTGCAAATAGGTCCTGAAATGCAGGCTAATGATTTTCCTGGTAGTCCTGTGTATTTGCGCACTGGACAGCCATCCATATTTTGTGGTAGTTTCATTTTGAATTTGTCTTTGATTTTTACATACTGATTGGGGAACTGGCGTAAAGATTTGAAAGATTTTTAGCCAATGTTACACATTGATGTGCATTTGCCATTTGTAGACTGGACGTTTTGGTTCAGAAGAATGGAGAGGTGATACTGAGTTTTATGGGGATATTTTTGTGAGCAGAGTTTCTTGTTCCATAATGATGTTATTATGTTTTTCATACCCTCGTCCACTGCTATGTATGGCAATTGGGTTTGTTTGCTTTTGTTTATATGCTTCTTCATTAAAATATGGTTCCGTGCTCGTGATGTGACTCCATTTACCTCCACAGATGTTTAAGAAGCTATTTTTGTTGATATTCCATTCATTGAGACGTCTTTTTTGTAGTTTAGTAGTTAGTTTTGTTAGTGGTTTAATTCTGCTTAAAACTAAAATAAATAACTTCCTTTTGAGAAGGATTGCACTGTCTATGAGAGCTTCTAGGATTAATTTTCTACGGTAGGTTTTAAGGGTTGTGCATGATATCTCTCCTGTTTATATAAGGTTCTGAAGGACTCTGTGGCGGAACATTTTTTGTAAAATATTTTTTTTGGTATGGTTACTTGCCACTACATCAAGATTTATAGGTGCAGCGTTAGCAGTAGTGGTAGCTGAAGTCTTGTTAATCACTTTCTGTTTCATTTTACATTTTGATAGAGGAGGCAAAGTTTCTTTACTGGAAGCTTGTTTTGTTTCGCTTAATGAATGTATTAGCTGTCTTGTTTGAACTTTTTGTATAACATCTGCTGGAGATGGATGCTTATTTTGGACACTTTTATTTTGATTTGCTGGAGAAAAAAGAAAGTGTGGGTTGGGCTGTTGTGCAGTGTATGTGTGCTTTGTGCATGAGTGTCTGAGTATGATGGTAAGGATGATTGTGGAGGTGTGTGATTGTGCAATGGGCAGCTACATCAAGTTGGGGAGGCTATTCTTGTATTTGTATGTTACTATACTGGGCTTCAGATGACAATATAAAGTATGCAGCTGGTATGCAGAAGCACCAATACTACATCTAATGGTAAAGGGTTAATACACTTGTTTGTTCTACAATACTAAAATGTTACTGTGTTTGAGTAACAGTTAGAATATTATGTTAGTATTGTACTTACTTTTTTGTATGGAAAGAGCATGTTTCTTCTAAGTTCTTGTTCGCACTTCAGATGCGGCTGCTTTTCAGGAGAGTGGTCTTCACTGCAATTGTAAAAGAAAGAAGTTAGTGAATATGTGTGTTTATAGCACTTTTCTTAATGCAGACATTGTTTTTTTTGTTATGGTAGCAGTAGTGTTTTCCTATAACTGAGCATAGTATGCACATGCACTTTCCTTTGCCTATGTGCATCCTTTATATTTTATTTAGAATCTGTTAGTTGAATATGTTTTACAAATGAGTATAATAGTAAATGTATAGAGCACACTTGTTTTTTTAATTTTATGTTATTGGATGTTAAGAGATAGAAGAAATAATCACATGCATGTTTTGCTATTTTTACAGGATAAATGGCAGAGATTGCATGCAATGTATGCATTTGTGAAGGTGTGGAAAATAAAGCAGAAGGAATTCATATAGAGGCAGTTGTGTTATTTCATCTGGGAGCCTTTCTAATGATATTGTCTGTGTGTGTGCTTGAATGAAGATGCATGTGCTCATCCTGGCTGCATGTAATTTTATAACACACTGGACAGCCTTTTTCATAATTATACTGTTATGTCTCCCATCTTTTAATATTAAATAACTTTTTTTAAGATAGCTGTGTGTGTAAACAAACATTTGGAGAGCAGACAGGTTTGCAATTGACACTTCATCATAGCAGATGGGGAGAAATGACAGTAAGTTCATTTTACAGTTTATACAGGGTAAGTGGCAGTTACTCTGTTTATATGTATTCCTAGAAGAGCTGTACATGTACTGTGTAGAAAATATTCATACCTGTAGTCTGTGTTCATGCATGTGGATGTGCATGAATCTGCAAGTAGAAATCTTGGGGAGTTTTATAGAAGTTGTTGCTGTAGGTCCCTTGCAGTCACAGCCCAATTGCACTGAGAGTGATCAACAGTACATCTAAAGTGCTGATCTGTGATGAAAGAGTTAGATCGAGAGTTCTTGGATGTGATTGGTGGATGATTGCTTAACAGTAGCCAATGAGGAAATGGTGCAGAGAGTGAAGTGGAAAGGGTAGAAGGGCTAACACAGTGTTACGTGCTCCGTGGATACCACGACTGTCCGCGGACAGGGCGTGCCACATCCGGGGGTTTCTCAGCAAATCAAGCATGGAAAGGGAACTATAGGGATCAGCCAATCAGATGTTGAGGTTGTGGTTTGTGTTGAAAAAGGCTGTGTGTAGTGAAGATGGCAGAGGTGGAGAAAGTCAGGGTGTTGGTGGTTGGAGATATGTTTGTGCATGGTTTTGGAGCAGTATGCTAAATGCAGGAATGTGGCAAACCATTTTAATGTTAAAGGAGTGGAGGTGGTGTGGAGCACTGTGCCTGGTTTCAATGTGCAGGGAATTGTACAAGTTTGTGGAGATATGGGCAGGGTGAACAGTCCACATGTAGTTGTTTTGCACTCTGGTGCTTTGCATTTGGGCTATGTCAGTGCCCCTACTTTGTTGCCAGATTTGGAACACTTGGTTCAGGCAGTAATGCAAATACCTCCAAATGCCAAGGTTATTTTTTCTGGTTCAGTACGTAGGGCAATATGGGACAATAGTTTTGTTTTGTGACTTCAGCACAATATTGCTAGGTGTGCAATCAACCGAGGCATGTTAGCTTTCATGCTTAGAGCTGGTATGTTCTTTTGCAACAATGAGAACATTGATTCTGGTAATGTTGTTTATTTTAAAGAAGATGGAATTTCTTTCTCTTTAATGGGAAATGCCATGCCGTTTTGGAACATAAGGGTTGCTTTGGAGAAGCTAATTTGAAGATCTTCAGAGGAAAATAAGAACCCCCCCCCAAAATACAAAATAAAAGGTGTTTCTGGAGTATCTGCAAAAAAAAGGCTCTTTTCAGAGCCAACCTCAAAGGGGAAATGGGGCACATTATTTAAATTTTCATTCCTCACGTTCAGATTTTTCAATTTATCTGCGGAAACCGCAGTTGTCCGCGGACAGTGCGTATCACATAGTTTGATTTTGGGGTTGAGAGGCATGCAAATGAGACTGAGCAGAGCAAGGGATTCGTTAATAAGGTTTACTGGGAGTGTTGTATAAGGAGAGAGTTTGTCAGTAGGTCTTTTGCCTGAGAGAAGAGCAGATAGCTATGGCTGTGTGTTTCGAAAAGCAGATTGTTTGGATTTTGGGGGATTCATGGATAAATTGGTTGGAGGTGCATGCAGATCGCTGTGGAGTGGCTGCACATCTTGGATTCTCTCATGTGGAAGTGCACTGGCATGGAGTGCGTGGAATGAAGTGGCTGGATTTGGTACCTCTCTGTGCTACTTCGGTGACACAGCATCATCCAGACATTATTATTATTAATTGTGGAGGGAACAGTTTAGGACATGTGTCTGGAATCTCTTTGCAATTTGCAATTAAAGAAGGGGAAAGTCATGGACATGTATCCAAACTCCAGAGTAATTTTTTTCTGTATTGCGAAGAGACAAATGTGGCTGTGTTCTTTTTCATTTGGACCACAAATGGAGAAAGCAAGGCGCAATGTTAAGGCTGTTTGTGCCTTTTTTAGAGATGTTGGTATGTTCTCTTTTCAGAATGAAAACATTATGTTTTGTAGCACACACATTTTTCGCAGAGATGGAGTACCTCAAATTTTTCTGCGAAATATACAAAATGCATTGCAACCTTTTTTGGAATTACAGCAATCCATTTTGCAGTAGGTGTTCACTATTTGAAGTTTTTGAAACACAAAAAAACCCACAAAAAGGCTCTTTTCACAGTCACCACTTCCTCCCATAGAAAAGTGCAATGGTGCTGACAGGGCAGCACACCCAAAAAATAAATGTCCATGGACTGTCCGCGGACTTCTAAAAAATGCACAGGGCCCTGCACTATTTATTTGTCACTTCTATTTTCAGACTGTGAAAGGCGGCTCTGAAAATAGCCTTTTTTTTGTTTTTTTAAACATGACACACAAGGAAAGGAGGGGAAAGGAGGGTAAGGAAGGGACACCAACCACGGGGATAAAAAAGGGCAGGTGGAGAGTGGAAGATGTAGGGTGGGCCTTGTTGAGGTAGGTAGCAGATCTTGTCATGCTCCTTGGCCGCAGTCTCGAAAGCACTCCAAAGATTCTCCCCACTGCAGAGTACTGCATCACAGTACATGCACAATATTGTGACCCTCAAAAGTTAAGGGTCAACAGCATCATGAATGGCCTGCGACGCAGCTGGAGGGATGCACTGTCCCACCACAGTGTCTTTTGTGGTGACAGGAGCGGAAACGGAGGATGCTGCAGAGGAACTCAAACTACTACGTTTATTGCAAGGTACAACCTCATGAATAGCCCCACCGTGGAATGACTTTAGGTGTCGCTTCATTGATGTAGTACCATAGCTATACGGACCAGGCTTGCCACGACTCAGCACCATGCAGCACTGAGTGCAGATCACCTTGTTCGCATGAGCTTTTGCCTTTCCATCAATGGTGGTAAATAACAGCCACACCCAAGACTCACGATGAGCGCTAGTAGTATGGACTTCCACTACCTCATCCTCTTCATCCTCTTCATCCCTCTCCTCTGCATCCTCACGCCTGTTCCTCTCTGTGGGCATTTGGGGACGTGGTGGTGGAGGGGGTGGGGGTGCTGGTGCCGAGGCAGTAGCAGCAGAAGCAATTTGGGATGTCATCTGGAAGGTAAATAACCAGGAACCAAGAACAGCAACCTGCACAATTGTCCTGTTGTAAATCTTGGAAATCCAAAAGCAGAATGAGGATCAGCTCTGGGGTGTGGCCTTTTATAGGGGTGCATGTGCGCACCTCGCAGACACCCGCGCTGTCCGCGGACACATCGAACACCATGAAAGGGCCCAAAAAGTTCCAAAAAGTATGTAGATCGGCAGGGACATTGTCTGGAACATGTGCAATGGTGAACTTTTACTGTAAAATACCTTGGATTGCTCAAAAAACACTTTTAAAATGTTCAGGGGCCCGGACAGTCTCTACAAATAAGGACACATGCTCAGCATGGGTGCGGTCACATGATGACGTTGCGAACATGTTCGTGAATGGGATGGCTGTCCGCAGGACACCAAATGCTCAGGGACGGTTGTGCGCATACGTGAGGGTGTTCTACGGACAGTGTTTTGGTCCCCAAAGTAATTAAAAGTGCGACACACGTGCGGCGGATAGTTGCGGACAGGCACGATGTTTGTAGGACCCAAGTGTGTGATGCACATGTGCGCGAGTGTTCTATGAACAGTGTTGAAGTCCCCGAATAATATAAATGTGCATCAAAACTTTGCAGATAGGCGGACTGGATATGTGTTCCACAGATATATTCATTCTGGTTGCAGACATTATGAACGGGGCTGTTCTTAGGACACCCACATTTTGGGTGATTGTAGACAGGCGGACATCTTGTGTGTTCTAAGGACACCTCCATTTTAATTACAAACAGCACAAACAGGTATATTGTCCTTAGGACACCCCCATTTGGGTTAATTGTGGACAAGCAGACATCTTGTGTGTTCTAAGGACACCTCCATTTTAATTGGACAGGTATAGTGTCCTTAGGACACCCCCATTTTGGTTAATTGCGGACATAACTGACACCCACGCTGTCCGTGGACACCCTAACTGCCTTTTTTAAAAAAAAAATAAGACACAGGCATATACTAAGAACACACTTAAAATTGTACTATTGTTTAACACTATAAAAATTACGAAAGAGAGGGGGAAGCAAAAACTGAAACAAATACAGGGGAATTAGGGGTTTGGAAATGATGTATGGGAGGGGAAGAAAGGATGGAAGTCTCATCGTAACGTTTTTCTTGCTGGGGAGGGTTTGGGGATATTTGGCTGGGACATGGAGAAGGGGAACAGGTACATGTGGGACAGTGATATATAGGGGTAATTCATAGAATTTAGCGCACAAGTGGCGCACGCGGCTGGTGCACAGTGTGCGCGTGCGATTGTCTGCGCCAGCCGCGTGCGCTAAAGTCCATTTCCGCGCACAGTGTATTCATGGATTTTAGCTACCAAAACCAGCCGTGGCGCACAGTGGCGCTGCAACCCTGCAGCAGTGCCAGTTACGCCCCCAAGAACGCCCCTAGCGCAGGGAAAAGCCATCAAATCCCCAATCCAGTGCAAAGGGCTGCGCTAACCCTATACCAGTATACATGGCCGCCACACAGCACACGGCAAGCGGGGAACGCGTATTACTGGGGTGCGCGGGAAGTTTTACACGCAAAGGGCCCTGTGCGAGTGGGGTACTTGTATTACTGGGGTTCGCGAGAAGTTTCACACGCGATTGGCCCTGTGCGAGTGGGGTACGTGTAATACTGGGGTGCGCGGGAAGTTTTACACGCGATTGGCCCTATGCGAGTGGGGTACGTGTATTACTGGGGTTCGCAGGAAGTATCACACGCGAAGGGCCCTGTGCGAGTGGGGTATGTGTATTACTGGGGTTCGCGGGAAGTTTCACACGCGATTGGCCCTGTGCGAGTGGGGTACGTATATTACTGGGGTGCGTGGGAAGTTTTACACGCAAAAGGGCCCTGTGCGAGTGGGGTAAGTGTATTACTGGGCTTCGCGGGAGGTTTTACACGCGAAAGGGCCCTGTGCAAGTGGGGTACGTGTATTACTGGGCTTCACGGGAAGTTTCACATGCGAAGGGCCCTGTGCGAGTGGGGTATGTGTATTACTGGGGTTCGCAGGAAGTTTCACACGTGAAGGGCCCTGTGCGAGTGGGGTACGTGTATTACTGGGGTTCGCGGGAAGTTTCACACGCGATTGGCCCTGTGCGAGTGGGGTACATGTATTACTGGGGTTCGCGGGAAGTTTTACACGCGAAAGGGCCCTGTGCGAGTGGGGTACTGTTACGCTCACCTGGACCCCACAGGGGGGTCGATCGGACCCAGACAGCTGCGGTCTTCGTCAACGTGATGCGTAGTGCAGAGATCACTGTCTGGACTGGCCCGCCTAGTCTTGTCTGCTGGACCCGAAGAAGTATTTTCCTGCAAGTGGAGACAGGGATTAGCCACCTGTGGGTTTTAGTGATGGCCTCCCAACTGTTCTCGCTCTCCCCCACTAATCACCTCCGATATCCCCTTAGCAACCACAGCTTATGTTTGTAAAAGATGAGCTCTCCATCCTGCGTGTCTTGCAGGGGTGCATAGATACCAGTTACTTCACTGGTTTGAAGGCGTTGGGAGAGTTCCGGTAAGCATTGACTCTGAAGTCCCAGGCGGGATTGGTAAGTATCAAGTTCAAAGAGTTCAATGTGCCCGATGTTCACTCTTGTCCCCTTCCTTAAGTTGCAACTGAGTTTGTGAGAAGAAGGTCTCATAGCTGCTGCTGGCATTCAGGTAAGAGTCTGTGTTGCCCAACGCTGTCCGGTAACTATTGCATGCGTTAACGTGTTGTTTTTCTCCCTCTTTACAGATGTGGCATATGAAGATATGTAGAATAATACCGCCAGTGGTAAATCAGGTAAGTCTATGGTGGTAAGAGGTATTTGTTGATTCCCTTGGCTCACCTTGTTATTCTTGTGCTCCTAGGTGCCGGAGTACGGCGAAGAAATGATGGAGACAGTGCCGGATCTAAAGATGCTGTGAGAACTGGTGAGTATGGCGCTGTGCTGGAGCTGGTGAAGCGACGCGTGCAGGACTGATGTACTTTCCAGGTCGGGAGATGAAATGGATCCGGAATCAGGTGAGGAATTTGAAATTTGTTTATTTTCTAACCTTGTCCTTTTCTTCCTCTTTATTCTAGGAGCTCCGGATTCGAGGCGGGCGTGGCAGAAGACTGGATGCTGGCTGCAGGCATGCGGGCGTGGCAGAAGACTGGATGCTGGCTGCAGGCACGGTGAGAGTCACGCTCCCAGATGCAGAATAACACAAAGCATGTGCTGCTGTTCGGGCGTGGTTTAAATAGCCTCCAAAGTAGACCCAGGAAAGAAGTTCCCCAGGACCACACCCGAGTAAAAAATAGTCCCTGTAGTAAAATAGTCCCATCCAGGCCTCACGTTGGCTTGGATTTATTTGCAGAATGGTCTGCATGAGGTAAGTAATGTCTATGAGCCTGGCGCCTTTGGCGCCAGGACTGATTTTTATTATGAGCCTGGTGCCTACAGCGCCAGGACTGAACCCAGACAGCCCCTAGCTGGGGTTGCTGGGGTTTTTGTAAATGTCTGGATGCCTGTTCCCGGGGCTGATGGGCTTGATCCGGATGCCCGGGGGTAGGCATCATGACAGGTATGTGTATTACTGAGGTTCGCGGGAAGTTTTACACGCGATTCCGCTGTCAGAGCGGGTACGTGTATCTAGTGGGGTGCACGGGGAGTCCCACACGTGAATTGGCAGTGTGGGTCCTCCCAGGTGTGCCCTCCACCCCATTCATGGCCCCTGCAGGCAACCCACAACACAGGGGACTACCCTGCACCCCTGGCCATGTCCCCAGCCAGCACACATGTCACCTTCCACTAGTGATCACCAACTCATGTCCCCCTGCACCCCCACCCCACATCAGTCAGGGGCACCTGCCAGCAGGCCCCCACTCATGTCCCACACATGTCCCCCAGCACCCCCACCCCCAGCAGTGAGGGGCACCTGCCAGCAGGCCCCCACTCATGCCCCCCTGTGCCCCCACCCGCCAGCAGTGAGGGGCACCTGCCAGCAGGCCCCCACTCATGTCCCACACATGTCCACCAGCACCCCCACCCCCCAGCAGTGAGGGGCACCTGCCAGCAGGCCCCCACTCATGTCCCACTCATGTCCCCCCACACACTCACCCACCCAGCAGTGACATGTCCATCTCATGACACAAACCAAAAGTCAACTATGTACATCAACACATGTCCGTCACACACACACACACCCACACACACACACAGGTTGCCATTGAGTAAACCCACATGTCAACATGCATGAACCCAATGAGTGAATCCCACACATTGAAGTAAAAGATCAAAATGTATTAACATGAAAACCAATTGAAAGTACTTAAAGCATAAATTAATGGCAAACATGAAATGAAATGCATGTCCAAATAAAAAACAAAAAAATCCTCAAAAGTCCAAAAGAAAAATGGCCAAACCTCTCTGTCCACCAAACCAAATCCAAATGAAACGCAAAAAGGTAAATCCATTGATCCATGGTGAAAAGAAATTAAAATGTCCAAATAAATTCAACGTCCAACTATGTACAATACAATTTTCAAGGGTCCATGAGCCCAACGAAAAAAATGAAACCTATCTAAAAACCTACCTAATAAAAAGAATATTTACAAAAGTGTGGGGCATAGTCCAAAAGCCCTAAAATAAAAAAAATAAAAGGAAACCTAACACAATAAACTATTTACAATGGCGACAGGCAAGTCCTGCGGCTCACTCATTGATGTTTTCGGCCAGGGCATCATCGAACTCCATGTCTATTTTCTGGAGGTCTCGCAGGGAGCCACTCATGGCCTGTTCCAACTCCCTGCGAGTCACCTCGAGGCTCTCTGCCCGCCTCAATGCCCGACGCATGGAGAACTCCGCCCTGACCATGGTGAGCCGCGCCTCTTCCGCCCGCCGCCGCTCCGCACCTATACGCTGGCCCAACCGCAGCCACACGGAAGACACATCCATTCCAGGGTCCTCCTGCCCTCTGGCCGATGCCTGCCCCCCTGATGTCGATGGCCCTGAGCCATCATTGCTCCCACCTAGAGCCTGCTCCTGCTGCTGCTGCTGTCCATGTGCCCTGTCCGATGATGCCTGCACATCCTCCATCAGCTGGTTTCCAGTTGTGGTGTCCACCCCTGCTGGACCGCCGACTCCCGACTGTGGCAGGGATGGGATCTCCACCAAGCTGGCTGTGTTGGTCAGGCCAGGTCCACAGGGAGCCCTGGTGGAATCTGGGCCGGAAGATGGCAGGGAGAACGACTGGCGCATAGTCTCCACAGAGGAGGAGAGGTCCGCCAGAGTGCGCGTCACATGTAGGAACCCACCAACCCGGGCCCCTCCCAACAGTGCCACGTCGCGATGCTCTTCGTGATGGCGTGCGTTCTCTGCCCAGGAAGAACGCACGTCATCACGAATGTCATGCGTGCGCAACGCGACACCAATCAGGATGGAGCCCATACGTTCATGGGACCCCTCGTCCACAGGTAGTGGAGAGGCAGATGGCATGGCACTCTCCCCTACCTGCGGACGGGCCTGGGACGGGGCCTCCCTGCTGGTGCATGGTGGTGCAGTCACAGGGTCAAGGACAGGGACATGCACAGGCCCCTCCGCAGTGACCTGTGCTGCCTCCTGACCCTGGCCCTGGACTGCACCACTTGCACCAGTGGTACTACCCCCACCAGGCCCCATGTGCGGCTCAGTAGCGGGCTCCTCCTCCTCTGTGGAGACCACCAACCTGGATGTCTCTGTACCGTCTTCCGCCATTGCAAGCCCCTGTGGGGGCTCACCCGGCCCTTCCGCCACAGCCGTAGTGGCAGACGCGGCACCAGCCCCCTCGCTCCTGGATGATGGCAAGTCCTGGGAGGGTGGCTGGGCCTTGCGTCGACTGCCCAGTGGAGGCATCCCTTCGCCATCTCCTCCCTCTTCTTCACTTGACGCTGCGTAGAGGGAGACATAGAACACAAGCATCAGGGTACAGTACAATATTCCCCTAGACAGGAAGCAATAACACAGTGTCTAACATCACTTTCATCCTGTCCCTCCACAACGCATGGGTGAATGCAGGCAACACACATGCATAAACAGGCATAGCGCCTGCAATCAACATCAGCATCCATGTAAAAGGGCCTCTATTAATCAAAATTTTGCCTTCAAACTCACATGCATCCTCGCTCACACTAATCCCATGCACACACATCACCGGAGGGTCATGCATCATGCCTTGTACACCACAGACACAGTGGATAGACACAGTGCATACAACAGTGACCGCACTGCATGAGTGAATCTACACATCATCAAGGACATGTGTCATGAATCCATGGCGTATCGAAGTCATAGACACACCTCTCAGACACACACACATGTGCACCATACATGTACATGACAGCAGCACCCATCCCTCACATCCCCACCATGTGCAAGAACAGACACTGGCATGCTTTCATGTGTGCATTTGCCATACAGCTCCCCATGTAGCATTGGAACTCATGCACCAACCATGTGGTTCGCGCATTACTGGTCTCACATGCATGACCATGATGTCCCTGCACACACACATCCATACATGGCCCATGTCACGCATACAGGCAAGTATCAGACTACCAGCACACTGCAACATGCCCTGCCTCGAACACCAATCCTTGGCCACTTACCGCTCAAATCCAGACGGGTCTTCCTCTGAAGGATCTTGGCGTGGAGCGCTGGGCATACGTGTTCCAGGACCCTCATCTGGATGTCACTCATGCTGACCCGGCCCCCCTGCGCGAGGCGCCGGGCCTTTTGGAGGGTCCTGGACCTAAAGTCCTCCCAGCGCTTCTTTACGTGCTTGATGTCGCGGGTTGCCACCCCCTCCGCGTTGATGGCAACCACTGCGTTATCCCAGATCCTCTCCCGTCCTTCCTTGTTGGCGTGTGATGTTCCGAAGAGGGCATCATAATGCCCCAGGACATGCTCCACCAGGACGCCAACTTCCTTCATACTGAAGCTGGTGGCCCTCTGTCTCTCTGGCTGGTGGTCGCCAGTGGTATCAGATGGTGTTTGCCCTGACATGGCGACCCCCGAGGCAGGCATGGGTGGGCAACTGGGTCCTGGGGCTGGGCTGTGGAGTGATGGTATCCCAGTCGGGAGCCTTCTGTTCCAGCAGGGGTGGACACAGCAACTGGAACCCTGGCTGACGTGCAGGCACCAAATAGCAGGGCACGTGGGCAGCAGGCAGTTAGGCAGCAGCAGATTGCAGGTGGGAGCGTGCTCTGGGCTCTGGGGGGCAGTAATTCGGCCTTCTGGGCAGGAGCAGGATCTTCCGTGTGTTTTCGCATGGCCAGCTTGATACGGAGTGATTTGGCACGTGAAAAAATTGCCCGTCAGCGTGTAATTGGAGGAAAGGCCCTTTAGCGCATAAGCGAGTCAGCACACATACACGATTTCATTGGACCAAAAGCTCTTAGCGCGTAAGAGCGTCTGTGACGTATCGCGCACGTGCGTTGCCCTGGCATGGGTGTTTCCCTGGCACAAGTTGAAGATCCCACGTGGCTTTCCATTGCTCTGTAGGTGCTTTTCGTGGGGTGCGGTGCGTGTGTTTTCCAGCCGATGGGGTTCACACACTATTACTTTACAGCGGGTGGGTGTTGGCTACGCATTCTTCTACACACAAGGCAGACGGTGAGTGGTATCCCGCTCGCCTAGTGCCGATCGTGTGTGAAACTACCCGCGAACCCCAGTAATACACGTACCCCACTCGCACAGGGCCCTTTCGCGTGTAAAACTTCCCGCAAACCCCAGTAATACACGTACCCCACTCGCACAGGGACAATCGCATGTAAAACTTCCCGCGAACCCCAGTAATACACGTACCCCACTTACACAGGGCCTATCGCGTGTGAAACTTCCTGCAAACCCCAGTAATAGACGTACCCCACTCGCACAGGGCCCTTCTCGTGTAAAACTTCCCGTGAACCCCAGCAATACACGTACCACACTCGCACAGTGCCAATCACGTGTAAAACTTCCCACGAACCCCAGTAATACATGTACCCCACTCACACAGGGCCCTTCGCATGTAAAACATCCCGCAAACCCCAGTAATACACGTACCCCACTCGCACAGGGACAATCGCGTGTAAAACTTCCCGCAAACCACAGTAATACACGTACCCCACTCGCACAGGGCCTATCGCGTGTGAAACTTCCCGCGAACCCCAGTAATACACCTACCCCACTCGCACAGGGCCCTTTGCGTGTAAAACTTCCCGCGAACCCCAGTAATACACGTACCACACTCGCACAGGGCCAATCACGTGTAAAACTTCCCGGAACCCCAGTAATACACATACCCCACTCACACAGGGCCTATTGCATGTGAAACTTCCTGCGCACCCCCAAAATACACACACACGCTATTTTTCACACAGCTGGTGTCCGTGTTTGTCGCGGCCTGCGTGTTGATCGTGTATGTTTTTTTTTGGGCTCCTGGCTGCCACACCGTACTACGTGTGTCATTTTTGCACACACGTGGTCTACTGGGGGGGCGCTTGTCTCTTTTTCTTCTTTTTATGGGGTGCCTGTGTGTTGCATGCACATGATTTATCCTAGGCGGCCACAGTGTGGGACATTCATCATAGCTGTATATACGTGCATTTTGTTTGCGCACACTTTTGTAATGCACAGGGACGCTACCGCCTGCCTTCGTGTGGCGGACGTGTTTAGGCCTGTGCGTGTCTTTACCCGTGCGCTGGTCTGCCCTATTCGATTCCATGTATACGTGTGGTTCGCGTGCGTGTGGGCGTTCCGTGTACTTCCCTGCAGTACTTCCCCATTCCGCGTGTTACGCCCCGTGTCCGGCTCCCTTTTTGGTGTGTGCGCGGACGTTGTGCGCTTTCCCTGTACGCGTCGTGCACAGTGTTTGAGCTGTTGCAATGACTTGTGCGCCCGTGTGCACCACGCTCGGGTTTGGCGCACATCCCAAGGAAAACACGCGCAGGGACTTCCATGAATCGCACGTGCACCTGTTTTTTTATGCTTGTGCCTGCTTGCGCCAAGATTTTCGGCACACGTTTGTTCCATGAATGTTTTCTTTGATGTGGTCCTCAATAAACTGTTTTATAAGAACAAAGTTTTTCATTAACATATCAATTGTTAGTTCCGTTCGTTTCAGAGGATTTTCTAATGTCTCTCTTGGTATATTATACGTATTGTCTGTATGGTCTATTAAAAATATATGTTAACTACACATAAAGTAATGGTTATTAATTGGCTTATATAGAGAAATGTTGTGTCTACCATTAGTATCACTGTCTTCACTCATTTCATCTCGTGGGAAATTTTCTTTCAGCCATTCCAAAGTACTGGACATTTCTGTGTAAAAAAAAAAAATATATATATATATATATATATATTAGTTTTAGTGTACCTAATACAGAAACTTTATAAATATATGAAATGTACTTACTAGATTCTTATAAACTTTTCGTGTTACTGCTGTTTTCCTTTACTGACATAGCTAGGCCGGTAACAGTCAGGAACTAAAAATTCATATACTCATAATTCGTATTCAAGTACTATATTTGTAGAGTTATACTTCAAATATGTTCTTACAGTAATTCACTTGGGGTACACTCACACCATATGAAACATATACATAGGAGAAAACACAGATTTGGAAAACAGCAATGCTTTTGTGTATAAAGATAATCAGTAAGGTTATCAACACTTTCTTATAGAATGGTATTCATATCAATGCATTACTTAATGCACTACGTAGCTCATGATATTTATTCCAATAATCCTTCACACATTTTTATCAACAGTACTATAAGAATCCCTTGTACAGACTTTTCATGAAAAGTAAATGCACATGTGATGTCATCAGTGATGTCATCAATGGCATTTGTGATGTCATCTTTGATGTCCTGGGTGTTAGTCTTAGCAGTGCACGGTGGTGGCCCGAGTTATGGTTGATTAGCTTACCATAACTGGCGAATTTCAAGGGTTTTTCGGTTTTACTTTGAACCATAACGTGCTTTTAACAAAGTTTTTTTTACTGAATTTCATAGGTTTTTAGTAGCGCAACTTAACCATAACGTCCCTTTAGTAACGTTTTTTTCACTGAATACAATAATATCTACAAATACATGCCATAAAATGCAATAGTGACGGCAACACAAAAACATATAATAATAAAATCTTATTAGAAGTTCATCGCATTGACATGAGCAAATTGTAAAAAAAGTGTGCTCCTTCAAAACATGCTGGTGGCTAACCCCACAACAGGGGATTGATAAGCTTTGTGTGCAACCAAGCTCTAAAACCTCCCATACAATGTTGAGGTTGGGAACCCTGTCAATGGATATCAGTGGAGAACTAGAAACATGGTATAATCTAACAGCCACATTAAGGGTGTATCTAATCCAGGATATCATTGATTTTATAAAACATCATAAAAGTCACCTTAGGATTGTCCACCAAGATGAATTGTGGGGTGTTAAAGGAGGACAGTCTGCACTTTGCTAAAAAGTCTCCATCGAGAGAGAACGCTTTTGCCACTTCAAAGGTCAGGGATTTTGCCATAGGGGAACCTGAATTGGATTCACAATGAGGCATTCTCTGGCTACATGACTCCTGCTTGTGCTTGTAAATGACTTGGGACGTTTTGTAAGAGGATTCAATTCAGCACTACAGCCAAGTCAACGCCTAGTCTAGAATACTGAATGAAAACCCTTATTGATATAACTTTATGTCCAGTTCATGCGTTCTGGATGACTACCCCTATATAACACCCCTCTCTTGGAATCCTCCTGACCCCACTGAGCCAAGAAGTAGTTCTGTTTTGCAAGTTTAAAGGTTTATTTGATAACTTAAACAATATATATTATATCACGCTTTATAATAAATTAATAATTGAATAGCACACTTAATCTGATATGATAAAGATTAACAACGGAGAATCTGGCACCAACACGCTTCTCTATAATCAATAAGGAGTTGACATGAAATGGATAAGGTAGCAACAATACTTTTATGGTTTCAAATGAATGCAATGTGGAATGAAATGCAGTACAGGAAATAACTTTGTAGGATTTCAGCAAAAGACAATGTAATCACTTTCTTGGACGATTCAACCCCCCCTTTTATGCTATGCAAGGAAATGGAAGGAAGGCACACAGTTCTCAGAAATGCAATCAAATGTGATTCAGTTCACCCCAGCAAGCTTAGACAACAGAAGTTTAAAACACAACCCAAAATGCTTCTATATGTGCTGGCAATGGAGTGAAAAATATGCTAAAATGCTTTTAATTCCCTGTAGAGGTTCAGGGTGAGTGGTATCTAGTTAATATTAGTCCAGGCTCACTCTTGCAATGATTCAGGAATGATTAGCAGGTTAAACGAATTTCTGGCAAATGGAAGGCAAGCAGCAGCAGATTTTTTTACACGTGGAGAAATTTGCAAATCGCAGTAAAATTCGCGAATGCGTCTGGCGCGATTACAGAGGAACTACAAGGACTATCACTATCGTTCTGGGGTCCTAAGAAAGCCAAGGATCTCAGCTTCCAGATGAAAGTTACTGCAAGTCTCTAGCACAAACGGTCACGGAGATATGAGCGATTAAATAAAGGTCGTTTTTCAGATTTGAAATTTTAAAGTTCAAAAAGACAAGTGCAGCTTGCAACTAGAAAATGACAAGTGACAGCTTTACAAATGACAGGTGACAGTTAGGAGACAGTTCTACTTAGATTAATTAGATTGAATTATATTTTTTTAACTAAGAGATTGGTTCTGCACAGTTTTCTAGGTACTCACACTATATTCTTGAGTGAAATGGGCCTCGCCATGGATCTGGTCAGGTTTTAGACGGGACTCTGGTCTCTGCACTTCACAGTGATCTGGGTCTGCTCTCTCTCTGGATTCTGAAGATTGAGGGATTTAAAGTCTGGATCTTTCTGCACAGCTTTCTCTGGAGATTGATGGAGGTAAAGTATGGATTTTCCCGGCAGAGCTTCCAGCTGCAAATGGATTTGAAAAGTCCCTATCTGTCCTGTCTCTCTGCTTTTATGTGTTTTGAGAGTGGGTGTGTATGCAGCATCACTAGACCCTACCCCTCTCCACTTGCCATTGGTCAAATTTCCATTGCTCACTTGATTGGGGAAGGAACTGTGAGTCAGAGCGATGTCATTTTATGGCTTGCAGAGAGGACACTCCCCTGTCAAATTGCACACATTCTATATTTGATAACAAAAGACATATTTGCACAGGTAAACATTGGTTTAAAATTACATGCACACATCACATATCACAGGAGATATACCATGTCCAAACTTTGCTCTTCCTGGGGGCTTGCATTCAGAAATGGTACATATTTCACTTTTTAACTGATTTTCGATACCGTACATTACCCCAAATTTACACACATGTGCGCAAGGAGTATGGACATTAGTTGATGAAGTGTCAGATTTTTCACATGCACACATTTTGAGTAATATCCTCTTTTCCGGCAAAACCCCCCTGAACATACCACCGGTTCTAAAAACCTCTTAAATTGTGGGCAGAAAAATCACAAGAATTATGGTATCATTTATAAAATTTTCACATGTCCGCTCTATGAATGATCCATCTTTTTAAAGTTATGTTCTGGCCCCCAAAGGGGTGTGGTTTCCCCCAGCACAAGGTTGAATTTCTGGTTTTTCCAGTTCTGCCAAGCTAGCTTGCTCTCACAGGCAGTGCCCCTCCCAGCTTCTGCCAAGAGGAAGCTGTTTTACGACCTCTGTAATAAACCATCTGCCTGGGTGAAGGGGGTTGCATTGTTCAGAGCTCCTGTGTTCTGTGGGGCTCCCCTTAATTCAATTATCAGGGAGATGGCATATCCTTAGTGTGGCCAGCAAAAGGCAGATAGGCCTGGGAACACAGCTGTGACTCAAGTTTCACTCCTGATGGGGGTAGTTGCCAGGCAGAATTCAGTTCCTTAAGCCAGTTTTTTTTTTTTTTTTAGATAAAATGTCACTTCTGTTCCCCAGTTTCTGCATTCAAATAAACTAAACATTTTTACATATGCAGCTATAATGCTGATTCTAAGTTTAAAACTATGACATTTAAACAATTGCAACCTATGTGACACTCAAAGTAGGCCACTCAATCAATTTAAACATTTAGATTTTTTTAGTGTCTTTCAGTCCACATTTACTTAAACTGCTGAAATCCACAGCTCAGCCAGTCTTGTTATAAACCTTCAAGTCACTTCAGAATATAACTTTACATTGGATCCACCTCTCAGTAAGTCTTTCTTTGGCATGTTTTGAGTTCATTTATTCAGTTTTCTACAAAAATGTAAAATCTGGTGGTTTTAAAACGCCGGCTTTTGGATAGTGGTGAGTACTGGTACTGCACCCCTTTTTGGGATTTAAGAAAATGAATTCTCCACAGTTATGGGTTTGCTTTTGGCAATCAGCATTGCCATTCCCAATGGTTTCAGACTACTGTGTGGGTAGTCCAATGGTGGTTTTAGGCAGTGTCCTTCTGTGCCCATAACATCGGCAAAAATGAGTGGCAGCCTATTCTTCATGCATTTCCCTGTGCATTTTCTGGGAAGCTCTGGCCATCATGATGTTTTCCATGTCAGTACTGCACAGTTTTGAGGTATGGCTCGGATGCATGGGTAAATACATCCCACAAGCCCCCCTCTTGCGATGGCCATTCTATTTCACGAATGGGACTCGCAAGACCTGGGATGTTTCCTCATCTTCTTCCAATAGATGGCACAGTTCAGCATCTTTTCCTCCATCCGGTACTGATCGATCGGTTCTCCTCGCCGGTCCTGATGGGAAGATTGGGCGGTACCCCGGGCCCGTTGCGTCTCTGCTCGCGGTCTCCGGATCGTCCTCCTTGGTCATTCTCCATGGTTTCATCTCTCCTAGGATGATAAAGCAAAAGCGGCAATACCTACTCATAGACGTTTTTCCACCACTGTTGAGATAGTGGGGCAGCATATGCATTTCATCATAACAAAACATTACATTCTTATTTTGAAATAAAAAACAGTATAACTAAGAGACAGTTTCATGCAAATCACAATATTTTAGAGACTAGATGTGGTATGTTTTATGGTTGGAACTGAATTAGTCTGAGACAGTGCCCGCTAGGATTCCAGAGGATTCCTCCAGTTGTTGCAGAGCGTGCCTGGGATGGCAACACTTCAACTGGTTTATGTGGACCCACTTGTCTTCCCCCGCTGCCAAAGGACCTTTGGGGATGTGGATTTTGTAGGCCACAGGGGAGATCTTGTCGATGATCTCAAAGGGTCCCTTCCATGTAGGCAAAAATTTGCGCTGCTTGGCCTGGTTCCTTTGGAAGTTGTATAGATAGACCCGGTCTCCCACCTGATATTCCTTCCTGGAAGTTTTCAGGTCATAATGGGTCTTCATGCTATCAGCCGATCTTTCTAGATTCTGCTGAGCATAAGCAAAAGCATGTTGAAGGTGTTTCCTTAAATTCTCCACATACTCATGAGTAGTGGAGGCATTTATCAGTGTCTGCTCTTGGGTCCTGTAGAGCAAATGCTGCGGAAGCACCATCTTGCGCCCAGTCATCAACTCAAATGGTGACATTTTGGTTGCAGATGAAGGGGTAGATCTGATGGCCATTAGGACCAGAGGTAATCGGATATCCCAACTTGGCCCAGAATCTGCCACAAACTTCTTTAATATGCTTACAATTGTCCAGTTATATCTCTCTACTGCCCCAGAAGAAGCTGGCCTGTAAGCAATATGCAGCTTTCTCTTTACCCCCAGTATCTCCCACATCTTTGTCATTACTTCACTGGTGAAGTGGCTACCTCTGTCTGACTCAATCCTTTGAGGTAGACCAAAACGGGAAAAGATGTGGTTAATCATCAAGGCAGCTGCCGTTTCTGCCTTGCAGTTTGGGGCTGGCAGACATTCCACCCACTTGGTGAACAAGCATGTGACAGTCAACATGTACTTATTCCCCCTAGCAGAGCGAATCACAGGGCCTACGAAGTCGATTTGTAAATCTGACCATGGCAGGGTCATCCCCCTCTTTTGGAGAGGCGCACGGTGTGTGAGGGATGATGGCTGAAATTGTGCACACACAAGACACCCCTTCAAGTATTGGTCGAGGTCCTGCCCCATGTGTGGCCAGTATGCAACCTCTCTTAAGATTTCCAATGTTGTGTGAAACCCCCTATGACCGGCGGTGGCCGCATCATGGGCGTGACTTAACATCAGGCTTCGGAATGAGGTAGGAACCACCCACTGATCGTGGCCAGCTTTGGATTTCCTTACCAACAAACCATCTTGGATCCAGAACATTTTTGGACATTTCATCAACACTCTTAGGTCCTCTTTCCCAATGTAATCGGTATCCGTCAGGGGAAAGTTCTCAGGGTCCTCAAGGTGCTGGTAAAATTTACCAATTATTGGATCCCCCTTCTGAGCTGTAATCAAATCAGCATCAGGGGTCTCCTTACTCCATTGTGCAATTGAAAGGTTGCTGTGAGCATTTGTCTGGGACCTAGTGATAGCAGTGACCTGGATTTCCCCCAACAGGGACTCAATCTCAATTAGATCCCCTTGGATGGCCCCGGTTTTGGCCAGCTGATCAGCTAAGTCATTTCCAGTTTTGGCTGGTCCCTCTACTTTGGAATGACCCTTGATCTTTTTCCAATAGATGGTCATCTCATTCGAGGTGACCATATCATCAATGTTTTGGATCAACTTCCCATGTTTCAAGGGTTTGTTGTTAGCACATAACATGCCTCTGGTTTTCCAATTAACCAGGTGCTCCACGAACCCGTTCCGTACATAATCCGAATCTGTGATTATGACCAGTTTGTGGAGTTGATGCTGGACAGCAGTGAGGATGGCCTGATGCACAGCCATCAATTCTGCCACCTGACTACTTCGGGGACCAATTTTGTATCCAGCGGAGGGTTCTGGGAACTCATTCACCCATGCATTCCCTACGCCGGCCACCAGTTCTTTCTCCCCGTTGTTGTCAACATGGTAAGAGCATCCATCCACATAGACAGTGGGCATTCCCTCACACTTGTCCTCTTCAAAGACTTTGTGTGGGGAATTAAGGTATGCCTCCGTGTTGTCCTTTATTTTTAGACTCTCGTCCTCGAGACAGTTTTCTCTGGCACAATCAAGCAAGTCAGCCAGACCTTGCGCGAGGGGACTCTTCTTGTTTTGGCCATATCTGACTTCCACAGGAAAGCCTTGCATTGACAGAATCCAGGAAGTAATTCGGGAATTACTCACATTTCCGGCCCGGATTCTGTCACTTTGGAGATATTGCAGAGGCTGGTGTGGAGTCTCCACTATGATGTGTTCCCCCTGGATAAACGGGCGGTAATTCTTCAATGCCCACACCGTCGCCAGGAGTGCCTTCTCACAATCGTTGAATTTTTCCTCCACAGAGGATAAAGTTTTGCTCGCATAGGAGATTACTTTATTGACCTTGTCATGCTTTTGGTATAATACTGCCGTCAAGCACGTATTAGAGAACCCCGTCTCCAGGAAGAACTCCTTGTTTCTGACAGGGTAAGCTAGGCAAGGCGCTTGTGAGAGGCTTCTCTTGAGTTGTCTTACTGCCTCGGCTTGTTCTGGACCCCATTCCCACTTGACCCCCCCCTTCAGGAGATGAATCAGGGGTCTAGTGATCTCTGCGTAGCCCTCAATGAACTTTCTGCTGTAATTAGTCAGTCCAAGGAGGCTCCTTAGTTCCCGCAGAGTTGTGGGGTCTTTCAGTTTCTGAAGTGCTTCCACTTTCTTTTCCTGGGGACAGAGACCCTGAGGAGTAATCTCATGCCCCAAGAAATTAACACAGGTTCTACACCACTGTGCTTTCTGAAAGGAAAGTTTTGCTCCGGCGGCCCTCAACTGGGTCAGAACATAACGGATCTCCGCTATGTGTTCCTCCACAGATGAACTTTTGATGAGGACATCATCTACATAAGCCAGGTTACCCCTCGCACCCAGGTCGGGCATGGCCTTATGTAGGAAAATATTGAACTCATTACCGGAGTTAAGGTATCCGAAGGGAGTCCGGGTCCATGTGTGCTGCTGGCCCCCAAAGGTAAAAGCCAGTTTGTATTGGTCCTCCCTGCTGACAGGCACGGTCCAGTATCCATTGGTCAGGTCTATTGCAGTGAATACCTGTGACCCCTGGATCTGGGCCAGCCCTTGGTCAATGTAGGGCAGAGGCCATCGGGAAGTATGGACCCGTTTGTTGAGCTCCCTGAGGTCGGCGCAGAGTCTCCACTGGCCGTTTGGCTTCAATATTCCCAGCACCGGATTATTGAAGGTGCTGTGGACTGGACGGATTATTCCCCTGGACTCAAGGTTCTTAATTATTTCAGTAAGGGACTCCATGGATGCGAGAGGCAAGCGATATTGCTTCACAAACACTGGAGTCATGCCAGGGTCCGTGGGGATTGTTGTTGTGTGGATGTCGGTGCGACCACAGTCATATGAGTCTACCGCAAAGAGATCTTGGAAATCCAAGAAAACTTGTTTCAACTTTTGCTTTTGTTCCAGAGTCACACAGGCATCAGCTAGGTTGACTCTCTCTTCCACCATCTGCCTGAAGCCTGGAAAGACTTCTGGTTTGGCTATTTCAGCGGCCTCCTCCAGCTGGGTGGAGAAGTACCTGGTCAGAGTGCTGATTTGGACTGGAGGCTTCAGGTGGGAAAGGCAGCCCTCATGGACCTGGAAAATCACCTCATCCCTCCTGAAGTCACAAGTCACATCTTCCTTACCATAGGGGCAGGAAGTGTACACCAGGAAGTTCCCCCCATGCCGGGTAAAAATCCTGTCTGGTGTTGTGTTGTCATCACTGTCACTGTCAAAGCAGTCCTTGGGGATTGGCCCTAACAGTTCATTTCCAAGATCAATGGAGAAATGTCGGTCATCAACCGCCATTCCAATAATGGTGCCTGCGGCTAGAGTAATACTCTTTAAGTCGCTGTTATCCACCTCTATTAGAATGGTGTCATGTTCTATGTTGACTAATGGAGTTGGGTTTACCCCCAACCCTTGCTGTTGGAGAGAAGCATTTAGATGTATGTAAGCATCAGGGTTTTTCAACTCTTGTCCCCTTTTGACTTTCACTTCCAGGGAGAATTGTCGGGTCCTTTCTGGGATGGTGACTTCCTCTTTAACCTGAATTTCAACTGCATAAGGTAGCAATTGAGCTGACCTAAATGCTTTTTCTGGATCATCAAAGCCCATGGGATTATCCGCTAATCGGGACCAAGCTTTGAAGTTTATTAGGTCCAAACTAATGGCAAAGCGATTGAGAATGTCACTGCCTAAGTAAAAGGCGGCAGGGACGTCTCGCACGACCCAACAATTGTGGACTATGCTCTTGTTGCCAATGGAGATTTTGAGCATACACCTGCTTGGCAGGAGATGTTTGGAATTAGGTGCTTCCAGGTCCATTTCCCATCTGTCTATCAGTTTGAATGTGGGAACGGCTGGGTCTTTTGGGAGTTGGCGGAACATGGCTTCACTGATGAAGCTCTTACCATTGTTCACGCACACTCGAGCATGAACAGAGTCCTTCCCATCATTTAACTGAAAAGGGATGAACAACTGCTCTCCAATTTGCTGAATCTCAGCCAGGCTCTGAGCTGATTTCACATCTTTCTGGACTATAGGAGTGGGAGTTTCTGATTGTGGATTAGTAAAGAATTTCAGGGTGTTTCCTTCCAGTGTGGAATACCACCTTAAACTGGAAGGAAGGTTGATTTTCAGAAATAGAGAGGACCCCCCATCACCAGTCTGTTGTCCTACTGCTATTACTGTCACGTCTGTAATTTGGCTATTCTGGAAGTGAAATTCTACTTGGTCAGATTTTTGTTCAACCATGTGGCAGGTGCCGTTTAAACTAACATGGTTGACACTCCGTTTTAATTTTATTGGTCGGCTAGTCTGGGTCCAGAGGACCTTGTTTACGCAATCTATTAGGGGTGACAACCTTCTCAGGAGGTCATTCCCTAGTAAACAAGGGGTGCCCTCTGGGGTCACAACTATGACCGGGTGTTTCAACTTGTGTCGCCCAATTTTAATGTCCAAGTCTGCAGTCCCCTCGACGGGAATTTCCTTCCCGTCAAAGTTCTGGAGTTGTCCAGGAAGTGAGGTGAGAGGAATTTGGTAATTCCCTCCCCTTCCTGCATTCAGTTCATCAAAGGCCCTTCTGGACAGAAGGGTAGCTTGAGATCCAGTGTCCACCAGTGCCAAAATTGTACCCTGTCCCTGTACTTGTACCGGGGCATAATATCTTCCCTCCTTCTCCTCAAGGGGGCACAGATAATGTACATTTTTGGACAACTGGTGGGCTAATTTTCTGGTTTTGGACATCGCTAGCGAAGAGATTTGGGCAGAATTCTGTGGAGAGCCTTGGGAATCTGAAAGAAAAATTTGGCAACTGGAGATCAGAGCCATTGTGGGTTCCCCTGGCTCCGGTTCTGGGCCGCCCCCCCTTTTTGGAGGCAGTCACCAGGATGGGTTTGAACCAGGGGATTTTCTTGCTGTTGGTTCTGGGATGAGATGGTGGGCGGCGGTAGCTCAGTCTCCACATCTCCCCAGTCTGGATTTGCATCCCTAGGGACCCATTTTTCTTTGGGAGGAGTTCCCCCCTCTCTGAAGGAGAAGATCCTTTTCCCAGGATCCTCTGAGGATCCCACTCCCTCAAATTGGAAGATCTGTACCTCCTCCTCAAACTGAGTCTGTTTGGGTCTTTTGTTTCTCCTACCCCCCCTCTGCTCCTTAGGAGGCAGACTTTCAGGGGCAAGAGATTTTGTTTCCGGTTCCTGGGTTTCCAGGGGCTGTTTACAAGTGAGGAAGGAAGCTTCCTCCAAGGCTTTACACCCCCCTTCCCTTTGTGCCTCCTCCCTGGGAACCGGTGAGTTATCGGGGTGCTGCCCCCGTCATTGTTCTGGAGCACCAGGTCCAGAGTTGGGTGCGTTCTGCGCCGGCACGCCCATCTGAGGGTTCTGCTGAGCCCTCAGTATGTGACCCAGATCCCGCGCCATGTTTTGAACCTGGCGCTCTAACTGGGAAACCCGCTCAGGCTGATACGGGGCCCTGTTTTCTCCCCTGGGCTGATCCGGGAAGGGTAGCTATCCCTTCTCTGGTAATACCCCGGGTTGGGAAGATTTGGGTACCCCTCCACCCTTGGCCTCCCCTCTCCCGGATTCAGTGGTCTGGGCTCAGGGAATTGGGGAAAGAAGGATGGATGGTTTTGGGGCTGAAAGTCGGGTGGATATCTGGGGAAAAAGTTCTGCCCAGGGTTTGGTAAATTTCTGCCCTCCTGTGGGAAGTTTGGAGGGAAGTTCCCTGGGTTAGGTGCTTGGCTGGATCCCCCCCCTTGGGCTGGAGAAGTCCACACATAACCCAGGATGGGTCGATTTCCCTTGTAACGGGGACTTA